>NW_022436987.1:11383174-11396412 GCF_009761245.1 Sapajus apella
AAAAAAAAAAAAATTGCAGCCAATGTTACTGAGAAACTGATGTTAATTTTAGTTAATTTGATTTAAATTTATTAAGTAGCCACATGTAGCTAATAGCTTCAGTACTGGGCAACACAGGTTTAGAATAGTCTAAAAATTTTTCCTTCTATCTAGCCAGAAATATTGGTCTGTAACTATACTAAGCAGTAGCTAGGACTGAACAATGTCACCCTAGAATCAAAAGGTCACAACACTCTCAAGTACTATTTGTAGTGACCTATTTATCTTCTTCATTCAGTGCTGAATTACTGGTACCTACTACCTAGTCCTTCTGTGTCTTATATGCTAACACATTTTTAACAGAGCTTACTTTTTGACTTGTTATCTAATGTTACAAGTGCTTGGGTACCTGCCTTTATGTTCTTCATTCTCCTAATTTACATTCTTGGACATCTCTGATCCATTAAAGTGACTCAACTGCTTAAATAACCATTACCCCCGATCCTATGCTGCCAATGTTGATTGTCTGAACTCTATTTCTCTGCAAGGAGATGCAGTATTCATGTCCCCATTCATGACTTTAGCCAGACCGAAAGTATCTGTCTAAGTTAGCGTTTCAAGTATACACTCCTGAGTCTGATTTCTTTTGGCTTTCCCCTCGAGCCCTGGAACCTTTTAAGTAGAAGCTGCTTAAGACAATTTGATGACTTAATAGTCAAACTAATAATGTTCTCTATATATTCCCAAATTCAAACCACTTGTTATTTCATAAGTACCAGCTATTTCATCATCATGATGAGCAAAAGAGAACAAAGCTGACTTCCTAAACTATCTTCAGGGATACCAGAAAATTATGGTATGAATAGAAAAATATCAAGACAATCAAGCAATTAACAGATTTCAGGGTGAGATAAAGATTACGAAATAGTGGTAAGGAATCATTGTAAGACAGATGACAATCTTCCTTGAACTATTTCTCATAGTTTTAATTTAATAATTAGCCACACCACAATTTGTTACTCAAGTTCTATTCATGATTCATAAGTTTTTGCAGTAAACACAGAAATATATATGCCTCTATGCTAAAAATGTAAGTATCCCAGGAGTCTAGCCAGCATCCAGAGTTTCTAAAGCTTGCATTCTATACTCTCATGATATATTCAGGCACCCTGTCAACTGTCAGGGTTGAAACAGAGATGACTCACTGTTGAATTGTAGATCACATTATTCTAGAAAGTCAAAATAATATGAAATAATTCTTAACAGCAAATTAGAAAAGCATAGTGTACTAAAGGAGAAGTAAGATCCTCAAACATGAAAAATTTAAATTAATGGAAAAGGGGAAACTTGAAAAGAAAAATTATAGGCTTTTTCTGTAATTCTAATCCCACCATTCTCAAAAGAAAAGTAAATTTCACAGTTAAGTGTATGACATTCTCATATAGAGGATAATCACTGTTTCTGTTGTTTGGTTTTGTTTTGCTGTTTGTTTAGGTTAAAGAGTAGTATGATACATTTGAAAAGTTCATGAGGAAGTGTGTTTCAATAATGTCTGGAGGATATGTTAGTATACCTTGGTGACAAGGGCATGAGTTTTAGCATCATACAGTCCTCAATTCAAATCCTGGTTTGGCCACTATTATTTTGCTGTCTTGAACAAAATGATTTCATTTTTCTGAGGCTCTGTTAACTCTTTTGTAAATGGAGGAAAATAATGTCCATCTCATGGCATTGGTTTGAGGATTAAGTGAGATAAAATACACAAAGTCACTGTGATATCAAGGATTTGCCCCCCAAAAAAAACGGTAGTCCTTGTTTTTGTCAGCACCTTCTCTCTCACTTCTTGGTAGGGCTTTACAAATAGGAATTTCTCATGTCTGAATGGTAGAAAATATGAAATTACATAAACCCCACAAAACCTAACACAATGATGGGCAAATAAATCAGCACGTTAAAAAGATTTGTGGAGTGACTGAGATTCTACAAATGCATTCCTTCTGGAAAACAGAGGGATGGATGAAATAAATTCTCAAGATCCCTTCCTGGTTCTGAGATTAATGTTCCAAAAAGAAAGCTTTTCTTAGTGTCAATCACAATAAGAATCAGTTCGTCAGGAAAGGGTATTTTTGTGGTCCTACTTCCAGTTTTGTTTATGAAATATAATACAGAGAATCCCCTCAGAGCCCTTCCTGTAATTTTTTTTTTTTTTTTTTTTTTTTTGCAGCAAGTAAAGCTTTTAATGTTTTAGGCCTCTCCTTCCTTTCTGTCCAGCAAACATCCCACCTCTGACTCTTTTTTTTTTAATTTATTTTATTGCATTTTAGGTTTTGGGGTACATGTGAAGAACATGCAAGATTGTTGCATAGGTACACATGTGACAGTGTGATTTGCTGCATTCCTCCCCATCACCTATATCTGGCATTTCTCCCCATGCTATCTCTCCCCAACTCCCCAACCCCACTGACCCTCCCCTATTTCCCCCCAACAGATCCAAGATGGCCGTTTAGGAACAGCTCGGAGTTGCACCTTCCTGTAATCTTAAGCAAATTCTTCTTTTTAGACTTAAAAAAAAATCTCTTTTCTCTAGTATTTCATTTCACCTCATTCATCACTTCTTATTCCTTTTTTTCTTCATCATTAATTCAAATTCCATTATAAATAAGCCTTTGTAAATACTCAAGAAAAATGGACCAGGTACAGAAAGCCATATCGGATAGTGGTGATTCCCCTCTTCTTCTTCCTAACATCAAAACTGAATAGTGCACAGAAACAGACTTGAGACAAGTAACAAGTATTCCTGTAAAACACTTCTCAACATTCATCTGGGAGGGCAACAGTAAAACGTGATAATCATGCTGAGAAATGAACAGTCAACTGTGAGGGTTAGAGAACAGCCATCATGCTTTGAGGCAAATGCCTACTGGCACAAAGAACTATGATTGGAAAAATAAAAGAGCTCCTTTCAGTAGCCAGTTAACAAGAAATCCAGAACGCTCAATGGATGTGAAAGCCTGTGTTTAAGCAAAACCACAGCATGGTCGTGCCCATTTCATTTTCTTTAGCTTTCTTAATAAAATTCTATTTTTGCTCCCTTGAAGTTACCAAGGTAAACTTCAGGGTCTCAGTAGGTTTTCCCATATTTTAGACTAGAAAAACTTGTAGCCCTATAGACTTACGTAAAGCACTCTTTGTATACATACTTTGCTGTCTCTTGACATCCTGCAACCTGAGCACAAGAGCTACATGTTTAACAGTAGAGGTGCTTTTACTTCCTTGAGTAAAAATGTGTTCCTGGGTCCAGATAAAAACCAAAGTTTCTTCATAAAGAGGTATATAAGTTAGAAATTGCTGTAGATGAATATCAAAGTAGTAAAACCCTATCTATTTATAATATGGTCAGAGGTATATCTCAGTATACTTCCAAACCAAAAATTAAATTAAAATATTAATTTAAGAAGGATTATGAGCCAATATTAAAAATGCCTTACAGTTGTAAAGATGTACAGAAAATTTCTTTTACAATCGCACTCCTATAAGTGACCAAATAGTTTCTAACAAACTTTAAAATCAGACTGTTTCCAATACAAAGCTAACATTTTATTTCTAATAATTTCTACTTCTGAGTCTATTTGAAGAATATAGTCAAAGACAGGAGCCATGTGCACATGTATAGTTTCAATCCCATCTATACTCCTGCCCTAATTTTTGTGGCTTGGACCCATTCCAGATTCTCTGCCTTACTCTGTGGTTTGTATTTCAGATCCCCTCTCCTGATTCATTGCATTCCCATGATTGACAAACAGATTCGGCTATAAAAACAGTTACCTGCCTGTAATTGGTTTATAACAACTACACTGCTGCAGCACTTCTAAAACATGGTGAAGTCGCCTCCTAGATAAGCTTTCTGTTCAGTTCAGTTGGGGGTAAGGGGATGTTGATTTTATGTTTGCTTCCTACCATTTAGGATTTCTTATTGTTCATCAATATATACAGTAACTTTGGTGTACATATCCATATACATTTTATGGGCCAATATACATATTCTTATTATTTTTAACCCCCACAAATTAAATAAACACGACTGAATTTTAATTTTCTAAACTGATGTACCCTTTTAAGTTGAATGCAGAATAGTATTCAAACGGAAAGAGCCACTTTTTTTTTTTACTGATTTAATGTGGAGCATACCACCACTTCATTTCCAGATTAAAATGTTAGACTAGAAGTAATAACCTAGTAATCTGTTTCATAATCAATTGAATTATATGAAATATAGCAAACTAGTTACAATACAAGCTACTACTTACATACTACAAACAATTGCAACTCTCTCTGCACATCAGAATAAGAGATTAGGACTTAACATTTTAAAATTCCTGTGGAAATCAAATGTATTTTAAGTATCAGCTCTGATTATTTAATCAGACAACTTGCATTTTGCCCTGGCTAATTTTGAAGGTTGATAATATTTTACTCATAAAAATAATTGTGCACCTGTTGTGATGGAAGCCTAGTTAAACAAATGTTAATAGGAATGTAACTCTTTGCTTTAAGCATAAGAACACAAGTATCTCATTATTATTATATGAAAAAAAAACATTTTAGAGCTATGAAAAAGATCTCATTTCAAATCTCACCTCTTTCATGGAGAGATATTTAAAAATATTATTAAAACATGTATAAAAATAATCGCACATTAACTTGAAAGGAAACTAACACTGGTGATGTCTACCAAACAAATGGACGTGGAGTTCCTTCCTTCATTTAACACTTGTACTTTTCTACCTTACTCTATTCCCTGACCAAACCATTTTAATGATATTGAATCATTTCCGTGAAACACGTACTTTTCTTACTCGTTTATGATCAAAGGATAAAATAAAAAGTGGGTCTACAAAAGCTGTACCCCTCTTGCACTCTTCTTATTTTCAGACCCTTTCAGCATTAGAGATCTTTTTCAGTACCCAAATTGTCTGAGCTTTAAAAAAACGCTAGGCACTCATGGAAGAGAGAGTCTTAGACCTTTTCTCTGTTATTTCTGTCATTTTGTACAGACTTTCTAAGAGCTACCAACTTCTGTCTCTTCAATCCATTTCCAGGTATAATCAAATCCTAAGTGTTGAAAAGAGCTTGGGGAAAAATAATTTGTCTGAAGTTAAACTAGCTACATTTTGAGCTCAGTTATATTCATCTCTCATTGACTTCTATAAGGAAGTTGCCTTGCAATTGGCTCAGCCTTTTTAAGGTTATATTTAAAAGGTAACTTTATATTAAATCACCTAAATTTTAGAACCCTATCCTTTAATGTGTCAGGCCCATTCTAATTTTATCTTGGTTAGTGCAATAGAAGTTTACTAGCAGGGTACACAAATGAACGCACTTTTTAAATGACCTAAATTCTCTGTAGTTTTCTTTTTCAGTATTTTAATACAGACATTTGGATTGAAAGGAAATCACAAGTAAATGGAATAATTGCATCAAATTTCCCCAGTGCATTAAATATGCACTCATAGTAATTACTAACAGTAGCAACATATTTAAAAATATAGACAATAATGTACAATTTAGGCTTATTTCAAGGCCCTTATTCATAAAAATACCGTTTGGATGAAAATACACACATTGTATTAAGTGGTTAGCCTGGTAATTTTTTAAAAATTCAGACAAATGACCTAAATAATAAGTGTGTGGGAGGTCTAGTACTATGGGCCACTTCCTAATGTGACATAGCTATCCCTTGAGACTTTGAACAAGAGCAGACTCTAAGCTAAAGGAATATCCAGGACACATCCTAGCAACTAGGGTGCAAGGCACAGAGCATTCCTGGGCCTATAAATAGCATAGAGATTAATTACTATTCCATGCATTTTTCTTTCAAGAATCAGCTATACATAAATGTCACAAATGTCTATTTTTAAACTATATAAAACTATATGTGTTTATTCAAAAAAAAAGGCTAAAGTGAAATACAGCAGATATCAATAGCATAACCTTTTAAAATGTTTTCATACTTTTGTATGTACTAACATTATAAAAATCTCATAACTTTTAAAATAAATGTATATATATTAAAATCTCACTATCACAGTTATGCTAAAAACATTCATATTAACTATGTGTCCAGAAATATTACATTTTAACAGGAAGACCTCTATGTTTTAGCTACTACTATAACAAGATACCAGAAGCAAAATTATAAAGAAAATAACATTTTTAGGTAAAAAATTTGGCCTGTACTTAAACCGGGTAATTTAATAATACTGCAAAGGGTTGGGAGGCATATAATAACTAAACTACCTGTTATAAGATGGGAAGGAAGCTGAATAGGCTAGTATTTACCAGGCCTAGATTATTCAAAAAATGTTTTAATTATCAAAAAATTGAATATCATTTTTGGTTGAGCAAGCATTGGTGACATGAACTAGGCTGTAAATTTGACATTTGTGATGATACCAATTTCTGGGGCTTCCTCTCAGTATTATAAATGTTTAATCATTTCCTGTGAGATAATTTGTGATACAAGAGGTAATGACAGTTCCAGTTACCTATTGGTGGCACATATCCAAATACTCTTTTTCCTATTCCTACTAGAAAACTATTTACTGAGAATCTATTTTGTAAGTCACTTTACAACTACCATCTCAACTTCACATTAATTCTGAAATGCATATGGTTTTTTAAAACCACTTTTCAGGTTAGAGAGTTGAGAGTACAATAGGTTAAATAAACTGATCAATTTGTATCTATTGTACCCACATGTGATCAACTCTACAGTCCATGTTTATTATGCCACAGTTGCAGATCCAGGGGAAGAAAGCAACGAATTTCTTTAAGCCAGCAACTTCATTCAGAGTCTTCATAGAATCTTTGAACTCTTAAATGTGACTAAGTTGCTCTGTGGTTTTACTAAGCAATTAACTTATTGTCAAGATAATTAAATGCTAATCTAAGGTTCTAGCTCAGCAGTTCTCAAAGTACAGTTCTTAGATCCCTGGGAGTTCCAGAGAACTATTCAAGGTGGCCCTGAAATAATTTTCATAATTTTTATAGTAATGCTAAGGCAGCATTTGCATGTTACAGTGATGACATCTGCATTGATTATGCAAATGAAATAGTAAAACTGCTGGTTTCTTATCATGAATCAAAGGAATCAAATGTTGTAGTCATTGTATCCTTCACCATCATACATTTGTAATAAAACAAGTAAACAAAAAAAATCTAATGTCATTTAAGAATGTCCTTGATGAAACCAATAAAATTATTAATTTTATTAACTGGTGACTTTTAGGTACATATGCTTTTAATAATCTATATAATGAAACAGGAAGCGCTTTTCTTATACACAGAAGTATAACAGTTGTTTCAAGGAAAACCATCACTTGTGCTTTTATTGGCATTGGAAGCTGAACTTTATCAAAGCTTTTCGAATAGAAAAACACTTATTTGAAAGAACAACTAAGTAAATATCATTATTCAGATCTCAATATTTGGCAAGTGAGGCTTGTCACTTCAAGAAAAGCAACTGATAGTATTGATTAAAATAATTCATTCCAGGGAAAATGACAGTTTTGGAAAACTTCTATCTGCCATCAAGAGCATGACAATTTCCAAATACTTTTAAAGACGTTTCTGATGAGATTGGTGATATTAATAAATTCTATTTTCTGATACTATATAATGAAATGCATCAACATTAGGAAAAGAGTTATACACAATGTTACAAAATCATGCATGGAGTAAAAGATTTATTTGTTAAGGTTAAACAAATAGATTTTAATATAAAAGTATGAAAAGTTCATTGATAGGGTTTCAGATCCTATACTCGACCTAACTTTTAAGAACTACCATTTGTGAAATTTGGTGAAGTATCAAAGAAGAATACTCATAATTACATTAAAAGGTTGTAAAATACTCCTCTCTTTAACTCCATATCAAAATGAGGTCAGGTTGTCTTCGTATACTTCAATCAAAAGCTTATCAAAGCAGACTAAATGCAGAAACAGATATGAGAGTCCAACATCTATTAACCCATGCATTAAAGAGATCTGAAAAATGTAAACCAATGCCACTCATCTCATTAATTTGTTTTTGTTTAGTTATTTGGTTACAGCTATTTTTCATAAAAATTTGTTACATGTTAATATATTGTGCTGCCATCATAATAGCTCACTGTAGCCCTGAACCTCTGGGCTAAAATGAACTGCCTACCTTAGCTTCTCCAGTAGCTAAGACTACAGGCACATATCACCACACTGTTAATCTTTAAATTTTTTGTAGAGATGGGGTCTTGCTATGTTGCCCAGGCTGGTCTTGAACTCCTAGCCTCAAGTATTCCTCTTGCTTTGGCTTCCCAAAGTGCTGGCATTACAGGGCTGAGCCACTGCACTTGGCCCTATGTAAAAAGTTTAATATCATAAGCTTTAAATTAATTAGTAAGTACTTTTTAAATTTCTCTGGTTTAATTTCTACAGAATAAATATAAACAAACACAAACCAAGCTTTTTAGGGTCCTCAATAAAAATTTAAGACTTTAAATGTCTCCTGTCAAAAATTTGAAAATTTCAGTTCTAGTCATTCTATTAAATATTTCCAGTTTCTCTCTCTCCCCTTGCTATCTCTCAGGAGGAAGGCAGCAAATCACACTGCCACGTGTGTACCTATGCAACAATCTTGCATGTTCTTCACATGTACCACAAAACCTAAAACGCAATAAAATAAATAAATGGGAAAAAAATTTAAAAAAAAATAAATATTTCCAGTTTCAAGTACTAAAATATGATGTGCTGTTGCTTACTGTAGCATTTATTGATTCCCTACTTCATTTCACCCTATAAAGTACATATTTTCTCTGTAACACCCTCCATCTAATTCAGAAGCTAAGTAGGTAGTACATCCATTTTCTTTTGTAAAAATAAGAAAACTAGTCATTCATCTTTATTATTCAGTCTTTTTTAAAAATAATCTTTTTTTACTCAAAAGGCAATGCATAATACATCACTTTAAAAAATCCTATAGTACAAATTATACAGCACAAAATTTAAAAATCAGCCTCACCCTATATCATTCATTTCCTACTGCACAGTCAACCTCTGTTAACAGTTTACTAAATATCCTTCCAGTACTTTTCTATGTATATACATAATTTACTCCACAAATTGATGCACAGATATACTCTCCTCAGTTTTCCTCTGACATTTTTAATAGTTCCAAAGATGTTAATCCTCATTAAGCCAACCAATCATTCAGGTAATATAGAGATGCTGGACTAAAAGTCTCTAAATCAATGACCCCATTTCTCCCATAACAATGCAGAATAAGTCAGACTTAAGTTTATGTCCTCAGAGGCATTTTTAACACTCAACTTTTCTCATATCTTTATTGAGATAAGAAAATGCTACAAAAATGGGACTAAATTTACCACCCCAAAATGTTATGAAATCAGCATTCCAAGTTATAGGACAAGTTCTTTTAATCTTCCTAAACATATTTCACTCACAGATTCACATTATTCTGATATTACCCTGCCATCTCTCTTTCCACTATGAGTCATAATCCAATCTATATGTGTGTATTAACATATGGATGTAGAGATGTATATATGTAGATGTTAATGATTGTTTTCAATTCTGGGTTTGTACATTAATACTGAACAAAAATTGTTTGTATTCAAAGAATACTAACTACTTTAATAGAGAAAGGTTTCCCCCTCAGCATAAATCTACACACATCATTTAAGCTCCAGTATGATTTCACTAATTCCACACAGGGCGATTACAGATGTCCTGCTAGCCACTATTTCCTGGTAAGCAATCTGAGTGGCTTCCAGGAAATTGCTAATGACCTTCATTTTACTTAAAATCTAAGCTTCAATTAGTAACAGTTTTTCTTCTCCATGTTAGCTATGTTTATTTTCATCACAGCAATCAGGAAAAAAAAGTGAAATGTCTTGTTTTTGTATTATATCAAGACATATTCCTTTTTGTTTCAATATGTTACCAAATAGACTAATACATATTTAATGTAATCATAATTGTGTAAGAATACTTTGGGTTGTTTTTGCTTTAATCCAGCTTTGCCTCCTTACCCACTCTAGGCTGTAGCTATTGCTAAAACTAGCCTTTTAAAAACAAAATCAATAAAAATATTTTATAATTGGTGACTATTTTCACATATAAGAACATTTTATAATTGAAATTTTTGAAATAAGGTATGACTTTTTGTTTTACACTTTTAATTATAATAATTAACTACAAACAGTAAGTTTCAGATTCTTTTTCAATGAATTCAAAATATGATTATGTGGTCAGTGTAATAATAACAAAGAACAATTTTAGCCAGTGTTTATTTATAATCAGAACCTGTTATTAAACTTCAGTGTTTTCTTTTATGTAAACATTGATTTCACTAATTAGATTCAACTGATCTTTTCCCCAACATATTGATTTCTTTTAATCCCAACAGTTAACAATGATTCTAATGTATCATAATACTTTAGACCTTAATCATATAGTAGGAATTCTTGCCAGTAGCTTTTGTTTGAGTTTTAATTAAGAAGACCTTGTGTCCCTAACCCCAAATGGGGGAAGATTTTAATTGCTTTTATGTATATCACACAGACTTCAAAAGAAGTAAAAGATGTTGATAACAGAGAGTACAAAGGAGAGCTTTGAAATGTCTACATTAATGCAAAGTGGTATAAATTAAAAACACTATGGGTGTTGCTGTATTATAATATATATACATATTTATAAAACTAGCTGTGGTGTGCATTTGTTGTTAGCAAAAAGAGTCCATGGGTTCTGCAATAATTACTCCCTATTGGTTACAAGATAATCAAGAAACCATGTAAAATGGACTAAACATTCTATATTCAGGGGAATATTAAGTTTCCACCTTAGTAATTTAGTATATTATTTAGAGCAGTGACTTTTCTTTTCTGGATATTTAGATCCATATATGAAAAGTAAGAAGTTGGATTACATAATATACAAAGGACCTCCAGCTCTATTTTTTGAGATTCTATGATTCTAGATATTATTCTGAAGTTCTACAACTACACAGACATACAGAAAATACTGGCAAACACTCTGGTTCATTATTTCATTAAAACAGGAAAGTGAAAAACATCTGTGGTGTCAATCTTTTTTACAAGTCAGTCTCTAGATCAATATAATATTTATCTAATTGTTATAGAAAGAACAATTATATTTTTAAAAATCTATAAAATCTAAACATTGATAGATACTGTTTTGACACATTTTTCTAAAGAGACAGCAAAAATCACTAGGTATGTGAACTTTGCTGTTAATAATTTTATCAGAGTTGAAAAGTGGCAGATGATTCATCTCTAAGTATTTCTAGTTTTTTTAACTTCCATCACATCAGATAAAACAATTGCTGTAAATTTGTAAACAGAAATTCAAGAAAAACTCATTTATAAGCAAATTTGCAAAGTTTATAGCCATAACTCTTGTAAAATCATTCTAGTCCTGTAATTGCCTAAAACAGAAAACAGTAGTAATTATGAATTGCTATTCCTAAAGAACAAGCGTATTCTGTAGAAAAGGCAATGTATGGAATAAGCAATCAGAGTACTTACATATACTTTAGGCCCTCATGATAGAAATGAACAAACTAGGAGAGAGAATTGGCCTTTAAGACAGTAACCTGTGACACAGAACACTAATTCTATGGGAATGCTGTTAAATCCATCCTGACCCTTTGGTGATAACAGCACTGCTTAAGTTATTTCAAGAATAACCCACACTATTTGATCTTCAAAGGTCTATCATGCAGTGAAAAAAACCATGACTTTTGTGTTCCTGTGCACTCCTCTAAAGATTTATGCTTGCAATCAAAACTAAAAATAAAACCAGGTCCTCAGTGTCACTTAGTAGCAGTGTTATAATAAATTTGTATTTTTACTTCAGTATTTGCACCAAGCCCAACCATAATATGCTTGTACTATTTGATGTAATGCAGTTTCTAATTTTACTTCTTTTAGTAACCATCCTAATGAAGTAACAGGGAGTAATGCCTCCAGTCTTCAACAGTGAACTACAGTAATAGTATTTAGGTTCTATAACCAAACTTTTCAGACATATTAGTTGAATAACTATAATAAGTAGTTGGTTTTCAACAGTGCCTTTAAAAAACATTGGGAATCATTTGTAAAATTTTCCACCTAAAAGTATTTGTTTAGTCAATTTTTTTGTCAGAAGAGACTGTTATTTTTCTAAGCTACAGAAGAGTATACCTACAAGCACATCTACCTGGATCCCTAAATGTAAATATTGAAATAATTAATCATAAATGACCAAGGAAAGAAAACACTATTTTCCTTATTTGTTTCCTATCACATAATTGTGGTTTTATATTTTTTGGATTTGGTTTGGTTTTTGTTAGTCTCTCTTATCATCTGTGTATTTGACAAACACAAGCACAAACAGTTTGTGCTAACTCAAACAACCAACATTACTGTTTCCCTGGCACACTGCCCAGGGAGGCACCTTCACACTAAAGAGGAGATGCCAGCCACAGCATAGAGGAGCATATGTGCAAAACAGGCAGGCTAAGATTATCTCAGCCATGAAGGTTAGACCCACCCATGGAGATAGAGAACGAATCCTCATGCTCTAGACATTATGTAGTATGTCACCATTGCATTTGGAAATATCTCATCAATAACTATCCTGGCATCTTCACTGCTTTAGTACAACTCAAACAAACATAGATACAGATGGGTTATGGGTTCTACCAGTAGTTCTCTTACCCTGTATCCTTCCACCATATTTCTTCACCCCTCTCCCTCTTTCAGGTACAGATCAAGATAAATACTACTACACGTAGAACTGTATCTATCTCACTTCTGCTTCGCCATACTACCTCACCTCCATAGAAAATGGACATGGTGAAACCCTGTCTCTACTAAAAATACAAAAATTATCTGGGCGTGGTGGCATGCGCCTGTAGTCCCAGCTACTCAGTTGGCTGAGGCAGGAGAATTGCTTGAACCGGGTAGGCGGAGGTTGCAGTGAGCCAAGATCGCGCCACTGCACTCCAGCTTGGTGCCCGGCGACAGAGCAAGACTCTGTCCAAAAAAAAGGAAAGAGAGAGAGAGAGAGAGGGAAGGGGGGAGAGAGAGAGAGAGAGAGAGAGAAGGAAGGAAGGAAGGAAGGAAGAAAGAAAGAAAGAGAGAGAGAGAGAAAGAAAAAAAAAGAAAGAGAAAGAAAGAAGAAAGAAAAAAAGAAAGAAAGAAA
>NW_022436987.1:11396512-11464012 GCF_009761245.1 Sapajus apella
AAGAAAGAAAGAAAGAAAGAAAGAAAGAAAGAAAGAGAAAGAAAGAAAAAGAGAAAGAAAGAATAAATGGAGTTATTTCAGTTGTTTGTGGGTTGTGGGAGGAAGGAACAGCTCATAATCTGTCTTTTTCTTGCTCCCAGTGCATAATTCAAAGGCTTTGAAGAATACTTACATTGTATTGTATTAAACAGAATTCAAAGACCAAGATTCAAATCCTACCTTCACAACTTTCTGAGTGACCCTGAACAAGCTACCTAATTTCCTCAGTCTTATTTTACTCATACGTGAAATCAGTATAACAATATTTTCTTCACTGGATTGTTATAGGACTCAAATAAAATAATGTTAGATATTTACTTTGTAAATAATAAGACATCTTACAAAAGTTACTTACCAAATTATTTGACAGGAAACAGAAAATATTTTGTAAGTCAGTCTTCTAATTAAAAAAGTATAATAAACTCTTGTATTAATTAGAAAGGAACTTTAGGTGATCATGAAGATAATATTCCACCAGCACAGGAATACCCTCTGCAACATCTCTGTTGAAAATTTTCCGGAGCCAAATTTTCATTTATTTTATTCACTCATCCTTTAATTAATTCAACAAATATTTATTATTTCTTATTTTATTGGTTTTCTGTTGTTTGTTTGTTTTTTGAGACAGAGTCTCACTCTGTTACCCATACTGGAATGCAGTGGTGCAATTACAGTCTCAACCTCCTAAGTAGCTGGGACTACCTGTGTGTGTCACCAGGCCCAGCTAATTCAACAAATATTTATTGAACATTTACTTATATTTGAGGCACTCTACTAATGCAGTCCAATCTTAATGATGTCAGACAGCTTTAAGTTCTTAATTTCTGTTTTTTATTAATAAAAACTTTCCTATATCTTAACCCCCTAAAACAGCACAAAGCAAATACTATCCTCTTTTATCCAATAAAACTTCAAGTCAAATAATATGCATTAGGCCAAACTCCCCTAGGTCTTTAATTGCTATTCACATTAAATGTTCAAGACTCTTTACTATTCTAGTCATTCTGATAAATACTAATGTGACAATAGAGCTTTTAAAAATATGAGATTCAGGCCGGCTGCAGTGGCTCACACCTGTAATCCCAGCACTTTGGGAGGCCGAGGAGGGCAGATCACCTGAGGTCAGGAGTTCGAGTCCAGTCTGACCAACATGGTGAAACCCTGTCTCTACTAAAAATATAAAAATTAGCCTGGCGTGGTGGTGCACACCTGTAATGCCAACTACACAGGAGGCTAAGGCAGCAGAATCGCCTAAACCTGGGAGGCAGAAGTTGCAGTGAGCTGAGATTGCACCAATGCACTCCTGCCTGGGTGATAGACACCCCATCTCAAAAAAATAAGAACCCAACAGGGATACAACACTTCAGATGCAACCAGATCAAAGCAAAGGTGTAAACATTTTATTCTGTATTTCATTTAGGGTTTTAATAATAAAGTTATTTTGCAATGATTTTAATAATGTTAACTTGGTTGAATCCTGCCTTGAGATGACTACTATTAAATTTATGCCAATTATAGCATTCTATCTTCAGTACTGCTACTAGAAAGGAGGCTACACATGAAAAAAATGGTAGGGGGTTAAGAAGGGATTTTGTATTTAAGAATGGTGGTTAACAGGGTAGGGGAGAAAGAGGAATAGGGAGATGTAGGTCAAATGGTACAAACTTGCAGTTACGTAGGATGAATAAGTGTATAGATCTACTACACAACATAAGAACTAAAGTTTATAATATTGTTCCGCACACTGGAAATTTGCTAGAAGAGTATATTTTAGGTGCTCTTACCACACACACAGAAAAAGGTAACTATGTGAGGTGATACAGATGTTAATTTGCTTGACTGTAGTAATCATTTCACTAAATGTATGTATATCAAAACTTCATGATGTCCACCTTACACATAGACAATAAAAAAAGAATATTAGGCATGACTCAGATACATACTCATAAAAAATTCCATGATTCAGTGTTTCTCAGATTTTAGCAATATTACATCACCTATCAAGGAGTTTTAGAAACATTGTTTTACATTATTCAGATATAAAATTTTATGAGAAAAAATCTAAAAAGAAAAATAATAATTTGTTGTTTCTTAAATATGTAGAAATATTAAGCTCCGTGAATTGAAAAATCATTGCCCTTATCCATTCTACTGACCACACTTGACTCTCCTTCTAGCACCTATCCATCACACAGAATTTTCCAATGGCAGTGATAAAGGTTGAGTTCTCTCCCTTCCCCAGCGTCATTACACTCTATGACTCTAAAAGATGTGCAGTTAAGAATTATATATAAACACAGATCATGCAGAGAATAATACAAATGTTGAATATTTTAAAAAATGATAGATTTCTAAAAGCACAAACTTATGGGATGAATAAAGCTATTTCTAGAAATATATTCAGAGAGAAAAGTACTATTATCATTAAATAAAAATTTGTTAAATGAAATATTCAAGTTATAAGATATGAAAAAACAAAAGAAAAAGCATAAGAAAAGCAGGAAAGGAGAAATAATAAAGGTAAAAGCAAAATGAATTAATTGGCATATTGAAAAGCAGCAGAATTGACAAATAAATCCAAAAACTGGATTCTTGGGGGAGGTGAAGCAATAAATAGAAAAACCACTAGCAAGTAAAATTGAAGGACACGATATAGAAAACAAATATGTAAAATTAGAAATGGGATCTAAAATGACAAATAAATGGAAGAACTAAAAATAAGATATGTATGCGAAGTCAATGAGATTTGAAAATCTCGAGATACACAATTTTCTAAGAGATTTTTCTCTTAAAAAATATTTAGGAAAAATATTTTATGCCAAAACTGACTTAAAAGAGCTGTAGAAAATGTAAAAGAAAATTTCCAAATAAAACTCTGGGCCTAGATGTTTCCTGAGAATTTTTTTTTCAGAATTTTGAGGAATAAATAGTTCATATGTTATTTATTCAATATTTTACATAACCTAGCAGAAGAGGAACAGTTTTCCAATTTGACTATGAACACTGGTACTAAAAAATTAACAAAAGTAATACAAATATGAAAAACTCTAAAAAATTTATAATTACAGTTGTAAAAATAACTATAAAACTAAAATATGTGCAAATAAAATGCTGCAGTACATTTAAACAAGACTATACCATGACTAATTAGAGTTTATTTCAATGACAAATTTGAAAAGCAAAATGTAATAAGATATTCCATGAAATAAAATGCAAGTTATCATAATAGACCAAATTCCTAATAGACTAGAATGATATCTTTAAATGAAAAAGGGTATTTTAAATCAATAGCCAATAGAATATTAATATGAAATATTAAAAACAACTCCATAAAGTAAAAGTCCATCAAAAATGCTATTACCTCTCTATTACTTAATATTATTCTTGGCATTCAAAGCAATTAATATATTAAGGGTGGATGCAGGTGGGTTGCAAAGAGACATATAACTACCAAAAGGGAAGAGAGCGCATTATCAACTGAAATGTGACTACACCTGAAAATTCAATAGAGGGAAATTACAAAATTAACCAGCCAAATTACATAGCATCCCTAAATATCACAAAAGGAAAATAGAATGAAAAATATCTCATTCACAAGAGTAAGCAAAAATATTAAATATAATCAAGAAAACATGAAATTGGAAATGTGCAGAATCTGTATTTTAAAGACAAAATATTATTGAGAGACTTAAAATAACTGAATAAATGACTTTGAATGGAGCAATTCAATACTATAAAGATGTCAGTTCATCCTACCATTTTATATAAATGTAAAATAATTTTTTTAAAAATCACTTTGAAGTTTTAATTAACAACCTGATAAAATAAATTCAAAGATAAACTTTAAAGACATATGAAAGCACCTTAAAGAAAAATTGAGTGTCATCTTGCAATACTTACTTTTGAAGGATACTAAAGTTACAGTGATTAATATAGCATAGTACTAATAAAAGTTTAGATAGAAAAATCAATGGAATAGAACCAAAATCTGAGAAACGGTTCCAAATATGTAATCAGAGTATAATAAAAGATGTTATTTCAAGCCACAGGAGGTAAGATGGGTTATTTAATAAACAGTATAGATATTTGGTTAACTGCTTGAGAATAAAATTAAGTTATATTTCTAGTTGACATTATTCATCAAAACATATTTAAGATGTATTATATAGTTAAATGTTTAAAAATATAGCCACATAAGAATGAAAATATAGCAGAATATTGTACAATTTCAGGATGAGGAAGCCTTTCTAAACAAATCCCCAATAGAAAAAAAGCACTTAAAAAAAGAATGGAAAGATTGACAACAAAACCAGAAAATAAAACAAATGACAAAATGCAACATATATAACAAATAAAGATTAACACTATTAAAACATATATTAAGACCTCTTAGATAACATTGAGAACTGGACAAGTCTTTTAAAGGAAAAATGGGCAACCAATATTAATATGCAGTTCACAAAGGAAGAGATATTTAATTGCAAATAAATGTATATGAAACACCTCATTCTCACTAATAGTCAAAAAACTCATTAAAAGAACAATGATATGTTGTTGTTTTCCCCTATAAAAATGGCAAGAATTTTTTTAATTAACAATACTTGTTATTCAAGGAAAGAGAATAAAAACTTGCAGATACTACTGCTGAAAGCACAAAATACTATGCTCTTTTTGAAGGGTAACTGGCAATATGAATCAAAAGTATTTTTATAAAGAACAAACTCTTTGGCCCAGGAATCTCACTCTTAAGAATATAACCTAAAGAACGACTAATAAGTTGAAAAGTCTTAATAAAAATCTTATCTGTTTTCAAGATAGCCATTTTTATACCAACAAACAATAAAAACAAATGTTGCATAAAAGTCTCAGTTACATTATGAAAACCTCACTTTATACAATACTTTCTGCCAACAAAAGTAATATTTAGAAGATAATGCAATCTCAGGGAAATTCATAATATATCATTAAATAGGGAAAATAGATTACAAAAAATTTATAATGGGATGATTCTAATTTTATGGGGAAAAGTTAACATAAGTATGCATAAGTTAAAGTGGAGAAACTATACAATAAGATACAGGTAAAATTAAATGGCAATTTCACTATCTGTGTTTTTCCATGTTTCTTACAAATAAACACATATGAATTTTGTAATCAGAAAAATGTAAGAGCTATCAAAAATACACAATGCTTGAGATATAATATTAAATGCCGATAACCTATGATAGTATGTATTCCTCAAAGATATAATTTTGATCACTTTAAAATTTCAGGATAATGATAAGTAATTTAGGTGGATAATAACTGGCCTGGTTTCCACTAGAATAAAAATGTATGTTGAGTTTTGGCAGTGGTTTATTTAAACTATTTAAATATTATTTAACTAATTTTTCCATTTTTAAAATAATATATTATTGGTATATTTTCTGTAGAATATATTAGGATATATGAAGAAATTATAATGTAGAATAAAGATAAATTTAATAAGAATCTTATCTTTTATGCCCGTAAGAAATTCTAACATACAAACGAATATTCACATATCACAAAGAATCCAGAAAAACAGGTTAAAGAATTTGAAAAGCCTAATTTTTCATGTGGTTCACTTTTGTGATTTATACATTTTAAGTATCTGAGACTAGTACATTTTTTAAATTTTGAATTCAAAATTAAAATTAAATATAAAGAAAGATAGAAAGTGGGGGAGGAAATATACCATGAAGCACAAAAATTTCATATTGAATAACTAACATAATAAAATGTTAGTTTTCACACTACTAAGAGAAAACAGAATCCTCATCATTCGTGTTGGAAAAAGCTTGCCTTTGTACAAACCATTTCTATTCTCACTGTTATAAAAAGGAATGACTTTGGAAAGGGAAGAAAACACAGAATGACGTGCAAAGTAGCAAACACCATGTTATTGCAGCTGGATAGAGAATATATCACTAATGACTTTCTTTCTACCCATCAATAAGTTGAATTTTTTTTTCCCAAACAGCAAATGGTCTTTACAAGTACAAAACAGAAGCAGGGGAACTCAAAATAATATCCAATTTCCACTGATTTTGATACATAATTAGTTAATAGAATTAATTATTAATTATTTGCTGGGAGATAAGATGACTTCCTTTTCTCTTTATTTGAGTTGAACATGACATGCCTAAAAACTAGGAAATTTTCTGTAGTAAATTCTAAATAACATTTACATTAGATAATTATTATCAAATTTTCATCTTAACTCAGATATTACCCACAACCAATAGGAAGATTCACCTAAAGTTGTTTGATAAATTTAGAAAACTAATGTAATTAAGTACCCAAATTGTTAGTGCAAATCACAGTGATGACTGTCCATAGGGATGACAGATAGAGTTAATGAGTGATCATGAATTTCATTCATAATGCAAAAAAATTAATACAGCACTTCTTCTCCATAAATGAATCAGCAAGAGTTTGGTTACCAAGCAAAAACTGTAACTCTAGATAAGTTAACTTTAACTTACTATCTGAATGGATTGGGATAGTCCACTTCTTAACAAGTGTAAAAATAATAACATCAATCACATATATTCAAAAGGAAAGATGTTTATTGTCATCTGAGTCAAAGACCACGAAATGCTAAACCTCATGAAATTTCAGGTTTAATCAACATAGGATCCTGTGTGTATATTAACAACCACACAACTTAAACTCTTGAGTACTTTCTTAAGTGCCAGGTACTGTTCTAAGAGTTCTACATGTATTAACTCTCTTAGTGAGCCTATGAAAGAAATACTTTTATTAACCTCATTTTATGGATGAGGATTATAAAACAGGAAAGGTCAAGTATGGTGGGTCACGCCTGTAATCCCAACACTTTGGGAGGCCGAGGCAGGCAGATCATGAAGTCAAGAGATTGAGACCATCCTGGCCAGCATGCTGAAACCCTGTCTCTACTAAAAATACAAAAATTAACTGAGCATGGTGGAGCACCTGTAGTCCCAAATACTTGAGAAGCTGAGGCAGGAGAATTGCTTGAACTCCGTAGGCAGAGGTTGCAGTGAGCTGAGATCATGCAACTGCACTCCAGCCTGGCGACAGAGCAAGACTCCTTCTCAAAACAAAAACAAAAATAAGACAAAAAAAAAAAAACAGAAAAGTTCGGTGGCTTGTCCAAAGTTACTCATCCACTGACAGAGCCACAATGTGAATCAAGGTAAACAGGCTTCGGCATCCCCCCATAAACCATTATGTATAGCACATCCTAGAAACATTTTTAAAGGTGCAACAGGAAACCCATTTTGATTAGAGGAAATTCAAAATAATTTGGATTCATAAATTAAGCTATTATTACAATTTTAAGAGGAAAACCTAAGATTATCTTTAGCGTAATTTACTTATCTTTTCACATAAGGTTTTTATACATTTTTTGTGGTGTAAATTAATGAGGCAGCATATCACATAAGTTATATGTTTATAGACTAATACAAAAAGTAAAGAAAATTTTCACTTCGTAAACATTGCAAAGAATAAAAGTTCAGAAACGTGAAACACATTCACCCTCTCATGTACAATCAAATGTTAGATATAAAACTTTAGTGTTATGGTACAGAAGATCAACAAATACATTGTTATGCAAAATAAAATCACTGCATTGACATGTTTGATATATTTTATGGTGTACCTTTAATTTCTCCAAGCAGTTCACTGGTATTTAGTCTTTCCATTTTTTCCTTCCAATCTTTTGAAAGTAGTTTTTCCATGCAGGAGGAATCTATTAAAATACAAAAGTAAGTATTAAAAATATATATTTATTACAAATTTAGAAAGTCAGTTTATGGAGAAATTCTCTCATTTAAGAATGCACAAAGCTCTTTTCTTGCTGTTGCTTTAACCCCAGCATATAGAAAATTACATTATTCTATAATATGTATTATAAAATACCACAACAAAATTTATTTTCACCAGATAATTATTTTCACTATCATCTAAGAGAAAAAAGAGAATGCTCAATAATCTTATTTTAATATTATAAGTCTATTAGTATTCAATCAGCATTTGTTATTTCTTAGACTGACAGTATGGAAAAGAGGGCTCTTTCCTATGAATTTAACTTTAGATACTCCTTTTAATCCAGGCAATTTTTTTTTAGGTCCAAGCAAAATGTATGTGCTGTGCAAGAAACAATAAGAGATATTCAGAAGAGAAGAAGCCAGTAAATCTGTAACCACTTAGTTCTTAAAAAAGAAATCTAACTTTTGTAAAATATTCAATTAGAGCCAAACAAGAAGAAAATAAAACTAAAATGTTCTCTGATCCCTAGTGATGAAAACTACTAAAATTTTTCTCTTATACAAAAAGTGATACATATTTTTATTAAATAAATACCTATATAAATGTCATTTATTATTTGCCCTGCTGTACTTCTCAATAACATACTAGAATATAGGGAGTAATAACAATTGTTTTTATAAAGATTCATAAAAGTTACAGAAATCCAAATTTTAGAATGTCCTGATAATTACCAAATTTTTCTCAATCAGTTATTTCTGGTCTTTATGTAGATGGACTAACAACTGGGGCTACTGCTTACAACTATTTATTTGTACCGTTTAAGCCTCAAATCTTAACAAATAGGTCATGTTTCCAAAAGGGAATGCAGATTTAAATACTAAATCCTTAATGCAAAGCATACTCCCATAAAACTGTAACATTCCAAGTGTCAAAATTCTGATAACTTTCTTTTAAAATTATATTTAAAACAGTTACTCCAATTCTAAATGCCTTTTCTCTCTCATATCAGCACCTACTTCTTTAGCATTTTCCCTTTCATTTTTTTTCTCCAGCTTCTAAATCCTCCTTGAATTTTTCAGAATGACAGTAAGGTCAAGATGGATCTAGGGGGTTTTAGAAGCTAGATAAGCTTCAGAAAAAGACAGTGAGCCCTGGCTAAGAGATGAGAAAACCACTGCATGGTTAGAAAGTATTGGTGAAAACAATTAACATTTGTCTGTGACATGATCAATCAATCAAAGAAGGGACAGAATCCAGATCAGCATGTCGTGAAAACGACTGATGAAGAACAACCATCTGAACTGGCTATCACAGAGCTAAAGTTCTTTCTAAATAGAACACAGCTTGACTTTATTAAATGAAAGCTCCTTGCCCATTCCCTTACTTCTCCCCTCCCCTTTTCCTTCCTTCCTATCTTCCTTCTTCTTTCACTCCATTCTTTCCTATTATTTTCTTAGTATTCAACAAAGGATCTACTACTGTGCTTCAAAATTGCATTCG
Source organism: Sapajus apella (assembly GCF_009761245.1). Lineage (NCBI taxonomy): Eukaryota > Metazoa > Chordata > Mammalia > Primates > Cebidae > Sapajus > Sapajus apella. The sequence goes on from NW_022436987.1 coordinate 11,405,828, forward strand.
GAGTAATGTTCCAATGGGGGCTACATACATATGCATATGTCCAGGTTGTATTTAATTGCTGAAATAGTCTCTTACTATTTTTTATTCAAATTCAGAAATGAGATTTATGTTTTGTTCTATACCTAGTTTGTTTTTATGCTAAAGTCATAAAAAAGATAACACTAAGAGCTACAAAGCAATTATTCAAATCCATGCCTGTCACATATTACTTTTTCTCAAATCAGGTTTGAATTTCTGAGAGAGACTGATATAACATTAGATTACGGATAAGAATAATCAGCAAAAAGTTTTCATTTTCATACTCTACCCAAAATTTTTTTTACCCTTTCATACAACATATCAGTGCACTAAGCTGGTAATTACTGATACAGTTACAAAAGCATAACTCGTTTAGCTAAAATTTGAGTTGAGAGCATACATTATAGTAGTCAAAGATAAAAGCACAACTTATTTGTAATAACAGCAAATTTAGAGCAGGTCCATATACTAGGATTAAATGCACACTAGGATGTAAACAGGCTAAAATATGTCTCTCATTTCTATAAATAGACTTGAAATCTTTTAGAGCTCCAAAAAAAGAATGCTAAAACTTCATGGGAGAAAAAGAGAGCTATATGAACAAACAGGAACACATACTTCAAATATAAATCAAATCGTGTGGACACAGCTTTACATAAAAGCTACTCATTAATAAAATGGTTAATAACGTCAAAGCGTTTCACATTCCTATTAGAAAAGTAATCCTTACTGCAATGCTCAGTTAATCTAGCTATATGAGTTCCCATTTCAGTAGAAGAAACTGAGGGAAAAAAATAAAGCAGGATTTGCATATCTACATTTTCAGCCATGAAAATATTTAATAGCAATCACTGATTGCCTTTATCTATAGGACAATAAAAGTTACTACATACAACTTTATCAATGTTTATTCTCAAGACTAGGAAACTCCAGGAAGACTCAAACCTGTAAGAAGGTCTCTTGACAGATGGCTGCTTTCTACCCCATTATCTGACTGCCAAACCTTTAGGGGCACACCATCATTGGTGCTAAGCACTCTCCATGTAATAATGTAAAGCAAGTAGGATGACAGAAAAAAGGCTGAAAGAAGTGGATTGTTACTAAGCACTGTACAAGCAGAGGACACTACTGCCACTACCAAAAGAGTTCCTGATTTGAAATGAGGAAATATGTAAAAGATACCAAGTTACAAATAAAATCTATATTTTCAAATTTCTATCTGAAAACAATATCCAGGTAAGGTTACAAATTAAAAGTAGCACTATGCTAAAGTCGTATTGAAACAGAAAATGCCAAAATTAATTCCTCTTTGAAAGAATCTGTTTCTATTAACCAATATTTATTCAATGAAATGCAGGACTTTATCTTCTCTAATTTTTACAAATAATATTGATGAAAAGGGTACTATCAAAAAATCAAGAGCGAGACATCAGTTCTCACCTATATTTTAAGCAAGGATGTAAATGTTTTGATATGTTATAAATTATAAGTTGCATTGTTTCTGCTTTTTTCTTTTCTTTTTCAAATTTATCTCTTTCAAGAAATTTGAGAAAAAAGGAAGATACAATTCAGAACCATTTTGTTTTTTAAATATCTGCATAATAAATTACAAAGCAGTTTCCGCTTCCTAAGTACTTAGGTTTCAGGCCAGGTAAGTCAGGAATGCTTTATCACAGCTGAGTAATGCTTTTGCTAATTAACTTAGTAATTAATTTTATGATGTAAGAAAAATGAAAAGAAAGAGTATGTGAGATATTGATTTCCTAATTGTATGATGATATTTTAGAAACAATTTTAAATTACTTCTACTTAGACAAATTTGCAGCAGTATTAACTCTTATACTGTACAAAGCAAAGTAATTTCAGATAGATCAAAAAATAAATAAATAAATTGTCATTAAAGTTACAACATGGGGAAGAGGAAGAGACAATGTGACAAATGTTTATTGCATTTTATAACAATCTACCTATAAGCAAACACATTATTCCTTTTACCTCAAAGTGATTAGAAATGCTTAGAAATGCTAAAACATTAGAAACATGACATAAAAGATATCTTCAAAATATTTTATTGAGGAAAACAATCACTGCTGGCTCCATGTACAGATTTTCTATTGCTTTATTAACATTTTGAGAAAATAGTAAAGCCATTCTTTTTATTTTTACCATAAGAATCATAAATTTTGAATGCAATAAATTTTTCTATTTATCCAAGAAAAATGATAACTTATCAAATGTATCCATGACCTTGGTTTACAATTAAACCCAGCAAAATGTATTTATATCCTTAAGGATTATCCATCCCACATTTTTCATTAGGAAACACAGAGTTGCACATGCCAGTTACTGTACATTTTTCCACAGTGGCAAGTGCTCCACAATACAGTGGGATAAAATTGGAACTTGGAGAGCTTGAAGAGCACTCTTAAATTTTAATTAAAACCCTCCAAGCTCACTAAAAATAATTAGACACTAAAATGTGCCAGTTTTATTTTGAAGTCACTATAACGTACAAAGCACACTCCCTGATGACTGCTCATGCTCTTCCTCTCTCCCCCTCTCTCCCTCTCTCTCCAATGAAACAACTGATTTTCCAAATAAGAACAAGGGGGTATAAATAGAGGCTGTTTTCAGGCCTGCTCTTCACGCTGGGGAAGCTGACAGAAAAGACAGCGGAGTGGGTTTTTCAGACTACACCAAATAAACCTAGAATAACTTCCCCAGCCAAGAGTACGAATCACTAACAAACTCTAGATAAAATTCAGTCTGCAAGTAACACCACGAGTTATATCACTGATCTTTTTTGATCCAAAAGTCAAACCTTTCACCTCTTAAATGTTTTTGCTATCTTAAAATATCTCATACAATGCTATATCCCATACTATTTTTAGCCAAGCAGCAAGAGAAAGCATGCCTTTCCCATACAGCACGGCAATGATATAAACATCAACACAGATGCTCTGCCAGGAAGAGCTGGACTTCTCAAGCACTTGATCATTAAGGAATGCACCAACTGTTTTGGATAATCTCGTGCCAGCTCCCCTTTTGCTCCACACTCCCCTCTGGGAGTGGCCAATCTTGTCCTGGTCCTAATTTTTCATTTTACTCCTCCATAGCCCCCCTCCCCCATTACCAAAAAGATGAGAAATGGCATTTATGCCTAGCAATGAAAAAGCAGGCTCACTTCCCCAAACAGACCAAAACTTTAAAACAATTAACCCTCCCCTCTTCTTTCAGATAAATTACTAAGTATAAAATGCAATCTGTTTCCTTTGTTTACTCAATATGAACAATTTGTAAATGACTCAAGGATAAAATTCAGAAAATGTTGTGCTAAATTAGAACCATTATAAACATGCTAATGACTCAATGCTTGAGTAAAACATGCATGATCGGTGTGAAAAAAAATAGATTTAGTTCCTGTGAAAATTCTGTTGTGCTGCCTTAAAACGATTTGGTCATTAAATCAGATATATTCCTTCCAGGAAAAATGTTAATTTCAAAACCACTTTACTAGATAATATAGTGTGTGTGTGTGTGTGTGTGTGTGTGTGTGTGTGTGTGTGTGTGTAAGTTATTGGAAATGTAATTAGAACTGTTAGATGCAAGATTTTGGCAAGCTTATAAGGCAGAAAAAGCCCCACACCACATTTGAAACCTGTACATACACATACAGACATTATTATAATCGATATAATATTCTCTCTACACATGATTTTTATCTGCCAAAGTCTTAGATATTTTTTTCATGGCATTCCTTAAAACTGGTACTTAATATACATCAGTGAAAATCACACTGTTCTATAAGTGCTGGTAAGAAGTATCCCTTTTTATCTGCTTCCCAAGGCTGCCTCACACCTATAACAATAACAGGAATTGTTCAAAAGCAACTTCTCAAATTTCCTTCAAAGCACAACTGCTACCAATGCCAATATAGAAAAAAAGGAAAACATACAGCAGGTGATTCAGAAACGTATGGCCGGTGCTATAGCTAAAAAAAACTTCAGTGATCATGAAGACCAAAACACTCATTTCAGAAATGAGAAAACAGAGTGAAGATAAGGAAGTCACCTGCCTTACCAATGTCAAAACGTTGGTGGCAGAGCTCTAACCTCAGTTCAGTGCTTGTTTTGCTGACATGACTATTTAAATCATTATTTGATCATAAGTTTTACTGTTCCCGCAATGTAGTATCCAAAAGGGGAAAATAAAAAATTTTGTACTTATTATTTGCTTCAGGTATGGAGTTAGACACTCTAATTCTTTGGAGAGAGGTGCAAAAAAATCCAAGATATTGCAATGAAAACCAAAAGTGGTCAACTGCCAACTCTCTATGCTGGTTTTCCTTTCCTCCATGTTTCTTTCTCCATAATGCTTTATTTTGTTTAAATTAAAAGCTTCCATTTCTGAATACCATCCACTAATGAATAGGTAACAGTTTACTAAAAATACTGTTGAACTCATAGGGTAATTCCTTCCAAAGTAGGTTTTATTTTCATCTCTCAGAAGTATACGTGCAGCCTGAAGCCTTGGTTTTTCACTGTAGCTCATTGCCCAGGAGGCCTTCAAATGTGCCACAATTTTAATGGAATAAAAATGTCCCATTAGAAATTATGGCTGTCTATGTTGCTAAAATATTACTCGCCATGACATCTTCTCTACACCCTATTTTCTGCTCCTGCTTTTTGGGTTTTGGGTTCTACAACTATTTATTTTACTTTTAAAATACATACTTCATTGTGTAGGGTTTTTTGTTTTTTGTTGTGTTTTGTTTTGAGACAGTTTCGCTCTTGTTGCCCAAGCTGGAGTGCAATGGCAGGATCTTTGTTCACCACAATTTCCGCCTCCCGGGTTCAAGTGATTCTCATGCCTCAGCATCCTGGGATTACAGGCACGCACCACCACGCCCAGCTGATTTTTTGTATTCTTAGTAGAAATGGGGTGTCACCATATTAGCCAGGCTGGTCTTGAACTTCTGACTTCAGGTGATCCAGCCACCTTGGCCTCCCAAAGTGCTGGGATTACAGGCATGAGCCACTGTGCCCGGCCACATCACTGTTTTTATTTTTTAACTGTATTCTAATTTCTGTGAAAATAATAATTTTTGTATCCAGTGTGTCCTATATTCTTTATTTTTTATTTTTATTTTTTTTCTTATGGTTGGGGGGAACGTTTCTGACTGCCGTTGTCTTGATGAGAGTAGTCAATCATAGTTCTGTGTTGCCTGCCTTCTACAGCTCCCCCTACCCATACAGAGAAATTCGATCCAATCATAATTACCTGCTGGAACTATCTAAAGGCTCTCTTATGCTCAGGTTGGAAGCTATAAGCATGTGGATCTCGAACAATTATGACCATCCTACCTGGCACATAAAGCCTGCCTGCAATAAGAGTGAATGAAGCCAAAAATATAAAGAAAAATAGAAAGGAGCAGCAATAAGAATGAATAGAAAAAAAAAATCTTTACGTCATGTTAACACACTTACATCCCAAAATAGATAAAACAGAATTTTATTCCTGGACTTTTGGTAATGTAATTCCCATTAATTTGAGTTGGGTTTCTGCAAATTGCAGCTTTTAAAAAATCTGAGCAATATGGAAACCATAAGCCAAAGTGCCATACATACACAACAATGTATTATATTCTAAATTTTAACCATTTAGAAATAACCAAAGCATTAACTTATACTACCACATTAAAATATTTATTATGTATACAGTCATAAGCTTCATAAAGAGAAACTGCACATACAATGGTGTCTTGAATAAGAGTATAATGTCATATTTTTACTGTACCTTTTCTATGTTTAGATCCACAAATATTTACCATTGTTACAATTGCCTACGGTATTTAGTACAGTAACATGCTGCACAGGTTTGTAGCCTAAGAGCAATAGGGTTTACCACATAGCCTAGGTGTGTACTAGGCCATACCATCTAGGCTTGTGTAAGTACCCTCTATGATGTTTGCATGACAAAGAAATTGCCTAAGGATGCATTTCTCTGAATGTATCCTCATTGTTAAGCAACATGTGACTGTAATTTGAAATAAACCTCTTGCTTCATTGAAAGATATACAAAGACCTTAAGGTAAATGTTTATATCATTGCTACTTACAATTACCTCCCTATATGAATTAGGATTTTCTGAACATGATGCAACCAAAAGAAAACACAGCAGAAAATAAGTAAAAACTGAGGCTCATTAAAAACAAAAAACAAAACTGATTTGAGATCAGCAGTCCCCAATTTCAAAGTTATGTGTTCCAAACTGCTTCACTGTTCTGATTGACTTTATATTTAATGTTATAATATTAAATTATAAAATACGTTTTTTATAAAATATCAATTTTTATCTATTTTACATAGTATATCGCAACCTGCAAAAGATCAATTTAAAACAAGGTTATATTCCTCAATTTGTTTTTAAGGATCCTTTAAAGTTTGACCCTGGTGATTAATTTCCTATTATTCCATCTACATGAAACTTCTTTTTGTCCAAATGAGTACACCAAGCATGCCTCTCTCTACTCTACATACCTGTGCTTTTTCACTTCCCCGCTTTGATCATGACATCCTCCTGGCCTGAATGTCTCCCTGCTTTTTGACACTTAACAAAAAACCCTCCTATTCTACAACGCCTATATCAAATGCCACCTCCTCAATTATGCCTTGATTCATCACTTCAAACATAAACTTTCATCCCCTCAAGCAAAATAATTAACACTTGCTGAGCACATATCTGTCAGGCGCTGTATTTTTTATATTCTCATCTATCAGCCAACTCATTTAATTTGATATGAATTTCATAATTCCTTTTACATCTACTACTACTAGGACTTATCAATTTTTACCACCAATTGATTAATTATGTGATCAAGTTTACACCACAATATGATAACTACATATTAAGTTCCTTGATGGTTAGGGAATGTTGCTGATACCACTTTGTGGTTTTCCATAATGCTTAACCCAGAGCTCTGCTCATATTAAGTGATAAAACTAATTCCCTAATATATAAGAAAAGAATATGACTATTGTGTATCAAGCAGCTATAAAGCTAGTTTGTTTTTTTCAAATTAACTATATTATTCATGTATCATTTACATATAATAAAATGAAGCCATTTAAAATATAAATTTAATAAGTTTTGACAAATTATATATTCACATACTCATACCCCCCTGAAAGAAGATATAGAACATTTCTAAAAAGTTATTTTATGCACCCATTTCAGGCAATTATCCATGCTCCTGGACTCAGGCAACCACTGATATGATTTCTATCACTATAAAATAGTTTTGTCTATTCTTGAATCTCATAAAAATGAAAGTATACAATATATTCCTTTTTGGATATTGATTCATTCGGTCAGCATAAAGTTTTTGAGATTCATTCATGTTGCAGCATGAATTAGCAGTCTGGTCTTTTTTTAATTTTTGTTTTATGAATACACCACAATTTGTGTATCTATTCATCTGTCTATGGACATGTGGGTTTTTTCTAGTTTAAAGGTATTAGAAATAAAACTAATACACAAATGTATTCACAAGTCTTTTTATAAATATATATATATTTCCCCTTTAAAAATTGAATTTCTTCTAAAAGCGGGATAGCTATGTGCCTGACTCTATTTTTATAAAGGGCCAAAAAGTTTTCCAAAGTGGTTGCACCATTTTATACCTCCATCACAATGTATGAGAGTTCTAGTTGTTTCATATCCTCACCAATATGTCTTAGTGTTAGCACTTTAATTTAGTCATCCCAGAAGGTATAAAGTGGTATTGTAGTGTAGTTTTGTTTATATTTCCTTAATCACTAAGATATTGAGCATATTTTCGTATGCTTTTTGACCATTCATATACATTTTGCCCATTTTTACATTGGATTGTAAAGTCATCTCTCAAATATATGTAATGTAAACATTTTTATCTGGTCTACAGCATGCCTTTTTATTTTCACAAGGTGTCTTTTGAGGAGCTAGAGTTTTCACTTTAATGTGATTTAATTATCAAACCTTTTATGACTAGTATTTTGTGGATTCTGTCTATGAAATCTTTGTATCAATATCACAAAGATTTTTTCTTGTATTTTCTTCTAGAAACTTTAGAATTTAGTTTTATATTTAGGTCTATGATCAATTTTAATTTATTTTGTATATATGCTATGAGGTAAAAGATAGTTAATTTTCTTTTATATAAATATCTAGTTGTTCTAGAATCATTCGTCAAAAAGATTATCTTTTTTCCATTGAGTTATCTTGGCTTAACTGTTGAAACTCAAATGACTGTGTGTAGAGTGTATACGTGTCTGTGTGTGTGTGTGCGTATGTGTGTGTGTGTGTGTGTGTGTGTGTGTGTGTGTGTGTTTGTAGAGCTATTTCTTAATTCTCTTTTCTGTTCTATTAATTCATTATCCTTAGTTTAATACCAAACTGTCTCCATTGTTGCAGCCTTATAGTAAATCTTGAAATCACATAGAATAAGAATTTGTTCTTCTATTTCAAATTTGTTTTGGCTATGCTAGGTCCCCTGCATTTTCAGGTAAATTTTGGAATGGGTTTGCCTACCAAAAGGAAAAAAAAGACTTTCTGGAATTCTGATTGAATTTGTCTTGAATTTACAGATAAATTTTTTAAGATTATTATTTAAAATTGCATTTAAAGACATAAACTTCCTTCAAAGTATTATTTTAGCTGCATCCCACATATTTTGTTAGATTGGTTTTTCATTATCATTTAGTTTAAAATATTTTATAATTTTCCTTGTTCTTTCTTCTTTGGTAAATGGTTTATTTAGAAATATGTGGTTTAATTGCCAAATAATTTGAATTTAAAATTGTTTCCTTTTGTTATTGATTTGTAATTTGTTTCCATGTCAGAAAATATACCCCTTATAGTTTCAGTAATTTTATATTTGAGATTAGTTTTATAGTCCAGCATATGCCTTATCTTGGGGATGCTCCTTACTTCCTTAATAATAATAATAATCCAGATTTTTTTTAGTGTAGTGTTCTAGCAATATCAATTAGGTTAAGTTGATAAGTTTGTTCAGGTCTTCTACATTCTTATAGATCTGTCTACCTGTTTTATCAAATTCTAAAAGAGGTGTATTGAAATTACCAAGAATAATTAGATTGTGGTTGTGTGTTTTTCTTCTTATAGTCCTGTCAATATTTTGCTTCAAGTATTTTTAAGCTCCATTATTATTAATTGATGTATAGACATGCAGGAATATTATGTCTTCTTGGTGAATTGAGCCTTTAATCACTATGAAATGTCCTTCTTTAACTCTGACAATATGCCTTCTCCTGGAGTCTACTTTTATATTAACATAGCTTTTTCAGCCTTCTTATCATTACTGTTTTCATGGGACATCTTCAAGAATCCTTTTAACATATTTACATCTTTATATTGATCATGTCTCTTATAGTCAGCATATTAATTGGGTCTTGTTTTTGTTAATCCAATCTGATAATCTTTGCCTTTTAAAAATTAGTATTAGTCTATTTAGATTTAATGTAATGATTGTTGTCTTCCATATTACTATTTTTAATGTGTTCTTTATTCCTTTGTTCCTCTTTTCCAGCCTTTTTAATTATTATTATTTTTTAGAATTCTGCTTATCTACTCTATTGGTTTATTAACTATACCTCTTTATTTCATTATTTAAATGATTGATCCAGAGTTTATTATATTCATCTTTAACTTACAACAGTCTACCTTCAAGTAATATACCATTTCAAATACAATGTAAGGAACTTTAAAACACTCTTATTTTGTGCTATTGCTATCATACATATTACTTCTACATGTTTTAAACCTCATAATTCATGGTTACCATTTATGCTATATAATCAATCATATTTTGAGTAAATTAAGTATTAGAAAGTAAATGACTTATATTTGTCCCCAGAGTCCCCATTTACAGTAATCTTCATTTCTTTTTAAAATCTAAGTTTCCAAGCCTGGCCAACAGGGTGAAACTCCATCACTACTAAAAATACAAAAATTAGCCAGGCATGCTGACATTCACCTGTAATCCCAGCTACTTAGGAGGCTGAGGCAGGAGAATCACTTGAACCCAGGAGGCAGAGGTTGCAGTGAGCCAAGATTGCAGCAATGCACTCCAGCCTGGGGTAACAGAGCAAGACTCTGTCTCAAAAAAACAAAAAATTGGAGAATGATCAAAGATGGCTGAATAGGAACAGCTCTACAGTGCAGTTCCCAGTGAGAACTCAGAGGGTGAGTGATCACCACATTTCCAAACGAATTTTTACTGCCCGCAGACCAGGATATTCCCCGGCAGAAAAGTGCCACAAGTCTCCAGCATGGCTGTTTCAGCTGGTGCCGCAGGTTTCCACAAAAAAACTCACACAAATCTGGACGCCATTTCAACAGATGCCTGGAAGTCCTGGGAGACAGAGTCACCCATTCAACTGGAAAAGAGGGGGCTGAAACAGGGAGCCAGGTCATCTGTCTTGGCAGGTCCTAACCCCATGAAGACCAGCAATCTGAAACACTCTGTATTGAGAGTTTCACAGCAAGGAAGCTGGACCCGGGACAGTTCAGCTCTGTGGGGGGAACGGCATCTGCCATAACTGAGGCAGTCCACCACTACCAAGGCAGTCTGCCATTACTGAGGCAGTCCACCATTACTGAGGCAGTCTGTCATTGCCAAGGCAGTCCACCATTACAGAGGCAATCCACTGTTACCAAGGAAGTCTGCTATTACAGAGACAGTCCGCCATTACTGAGGCAGTTCTAACTATACCTCTATGAACAAAACCACAAGGAAGCTTACATAGCAGCTGGACAGAGCCCACAGCAGCTCAGCAACGCCTCTGTGGCAGACTGTGACTAGGCTATCTCCTCGCTGGGCAGGATATCTCTGAAAAAAGGCAGCAGCACATCAGGAACTTACAAATAAAGCCCCACCTTCCCAGGACAGAGCACCTGGGGGAAAAAGGTGGTTATGAGCTCTGCTGCAGCAGACTTAGAATGTAAAGGATCTCTTCAAAGAGAACTACAAACCGCTGCTCAAGGAAATAAAAGAGGACACAAACAGACAGAAAAACATTCCATGCTCATGGTTAGGAAGAATCAATATTGTGAAAATGGCCATACTGCCCAAAGTAATTTATACATTCAACGCTATTCCCATCAAGCTACCTATGACCTTCTTCACAGAACTGGGAAAAAAACACCTTAAACTTCATATGGAACCAAAAGAGAGCCCACATAGCCAAGTCAATTCTAAGCAAAAAGAACAAAGCTGGAGGCATCAGGCTAGCTGACTTCAAACTATACTACAAGGCTACAGTAATCAAAACAGCATGGTACTGGTACAAAAACAGAGATATAGACCAATGGAACAGAACAGAGGCCTTGGAGGCAATACCACACATCTACAACCATCCGATCTTTGGCAAACCTCACAAAAACAAGCAATGGGAAAAGTATTCCCTGTTTAATAAATGGTGTTAGGAAAACTGGCTAGCCATGTGCAGAAAGCAGAAACTGGGCCCCTTCCTGACACCTTACACTAAAATTAATTCCAGATGGATTAAAGACTTAAACATAAGACCTAACATCATAAAAACCTTAGAAGAAAACCTAGGCAAATCCATTTAGGACATAGGCATAGGCAAGGACTTCATGACTAAAACATCAAAAGCAATGGCAACAAAAACCAAAATAGACAAATCCGCTCTGATTCAACTACAGAGCTTCTGCACAGCAAAAGAAACAATCATTAGAATGAACTGAAAACCAACAGAATGGGAAAAATGTTTTGCAATCTACCCATCTGACAAAGGCCTAATATCCAGAATCTACAAAGAACTAAAACAGATTTACAAGAAAAAAACAAGCAAACCCATTCAAAAGTGGGTGAAGGACATGAACAGACACTTTTCCAAAGAAGACATGTATGAAGCCAACAAACATATGAAAAAATGCTCATCATCACTGGTCATTAGAGAAATGCAAATCAAAACCACATTGAGATACCATCTCACACCAGTTAGAATGGCGATTATTAAAAAATCTGGAGACAACAGATGCTGGAGAGGATGTGGAGAAATAGGAACACTTTTACACTGTTAGTGGGAGTGTAAATTAGTTCAACCATTGTGGGAGACAGTGTGGCGATTCCTCAAGGACCTAAAAATAGAAATTCCATTTGACCCAGCAATCCCATTACTGGGTATATACCCAAAGGATTATAAATCGTTCTATTATAAAGACACATGCACATGTATGTTCAATGTGGCACTGTTTACAATAGGGAAGACCTGGAACCAACCCAAATGCCCATCAATGATAGACTGGACAGGGAAAATGTGGCACATATACACCATGGAATACTATGCAGCCATAAAAAAACAATGAGTTTGTGTCCTTTGTTTGGACATGATGAACCTGGAAACCATCATTCTCAGCAAACTGACACAAGAACAGAAAAACAAACACCATATGTTCTCACTCATAGGAGGGTGTTGAACAGTGAGAACATATGGACACAGAAAGGGGACCATCACACACTGGAGTCTGTTGTGGGGGACTAAGGGAAGGACAACTTGGGGTAGGGAGTTGGGGAGGGATAACATGGGGAGAAATGCTAGATATAGGTGATGAGGATGGAGGCAGCAAGCCACCATGCCATGTATGTACCTATGCAACAATCCTGCATGTTCTTCACATGTACCCCAGAACCTAAAGTGCAGTAAAATATATATATATTTAAAAAAATCTAAGTTTCCATCTAGTATTATTTTCTTCAGCCTGAAGAAATTTCAATTTTTTTATAATTAAAATCTGCTGACAATAAATTGCGTGAACTTTTATTTTTCTTAAATATCTTCATTTCACCTTCAGATGTGAATATTTTTTCTAATTAAAATTATAGATTGCAATATTTTTAGGACTTTAAAATATGCAATTGCAATATCTAACTGTATTATTTCTGATGTGAGGAATCACTTCTATATTTGTTCCAATGTATATAACCTATCTTTGGCTACTTCTAAGACTCTCTTTCATTCGTTTCCAGAAGTTTGATTTTGATGTGCTTTGGTATACATTCTTCTCTGTGTTTATAAATCTTGGATCTGGGGGGTTATCTTTTTAGCAAATGTATTTATTTTTAATTTTTCATTATTATGGGAACATAATAGTTGTATATTTACAGGTACATGTGATGTTTTGGTACAAGCATTCAATGTGTAAAGATCAAATCAAGGTAACTGCAGTATTCATCACCTTAAGAATTTGCCATTTCTTTGTGTTAGAATCTTCCCAATTCTATTCTTCTAGTTATTTTTAAATACATAGTAAATTATCATTAACTATAGAAACCCTCCTGTGCTACCAAATACTAGCTCTTTTTCATTCTATATATTTTTGTACCCATTAATTTTCCCCATTTTATCTCCTGCTCCCCATTTTATCTCCTGCTCCCCATTATCCTTCCCAGCTACTGGTAATCATTATTCTACTCTCTATGTCTGTTAGTTCATTTTTTTTAAGCTCTCACATATGAGTGAGAGTATGTGACAAATATCTTTCTGTGCCTGGCTTATTTTCCTTAACACAATATCCATTTGTTTAATCTATGTTGTTGTAAATAACAGGATTTCATTCCTTTTTATTACTAAATAATATTGCATATTGTACATGTACCATATACCATATTGTATATCCATTCATCTGTTGATGGACACTTAGGTTGCTTCTGTATTTGGCTATTGTGAGTGTTTATTATTATTTGGCTGCAATAAATATGGAAATGCAGACATCTCAATATATCTATTTCCTTTCTGTATTAGTCCATTCACACCCATTCACACGCTGCTATAAAGAACTGTCTGAGACTGAGTAATTTATAAAGAAAAGAGTTTTAGTTGACTAACAGTTCTGCATGTCTGGGAAGGCCTCCGAAAATTTTTAATCATGGCTGGAGGGGAAGCAAACATGCCCATCTTCACATGGCAACAGAAAGAAGAAAAATGAGAGCTGAGTAAAGGGGGAAGCGCCTTATAAAACCATCAGATCTCATGAGAACTTACTATCACAAGAATAGCATGGGGTAAATCACCTACAATTACCTCTCACCAGGTACCTTCCATGACACATGGGGATTATAGGAACTACAATTCAAGATGAGATTTGGATGGAGACACAGCCAAACCATATGATTCTGCCCCTGGTCCCTCCCAAATCTTATGTCCTCACATTTCAAAACACAATCATGCCCTTCCAACAGTCCTCTAAAATCTTAACTCATTTCAGCATTAACTCAAAAGTCTAAGTACAAAATCTCAACTGAGACGAGGCAAGTCCCTTCTGCCTATGAGCCTGTAAAATCAAAAGCAAATTAGCTACTCCCTAGATACAATGGGAGTACAGGCATTGGGTAAATATACCCATTCCAAATGGGAGAAATTGGCCAAAATGAAGGGTTTACAGGCCCCATGCAAGTCCAAAATCTAACAAGGCAGTCATTAAACCTTAAAGTTCCAAAATGACCTCCTTTGATTACATGTATCACATCCAGGTCATGCAGATACAAGAGGTGAGCTCCCATGACCTTGGACAACTCTACTCCTGTGGCTTTCCAAGGTAAAGCCCAACCCCTGGCTGCTTTCACTGGCTGGCATTGAGTGTTTATGGCTTTTCTAGGCACAAAGTGCAAGCTGTCAGTGCATCTACCATTCTGGGGTCTGGAGAATGGTGACTCTCTTCTCACAACTCTACTAGGCAGTGCCCCAGTGGGGACACTGTGGGGTTCCAATCTAACATTTTTCCTCCACATTGCCCTATCAAAGGTTCTCCATGACAGCTCCACCTCTGCAACAAACTTCTACCTGCGGACATCCTGGTGTTACCACACATTCTCCAAAATCTACGCAAAGGTTCTCAAACCTCAATTCTTGACTACTGTGCACCCTCAGATCCAATACCACATAAAAGCCACCAAGGCGTGGGCCTTGCACCCTCTAAAGGAAAATCCTAGCTGTGCTTTTACCCCTTGTAGCCACAGCTAGAGCTGCAGCAGCTGGAACACATGATATCATGTCCCAAGGCTACACAGAGCAGGGGGGCCGTGGGCCTGGCCCACAAAACCATTTTTCCCTCCTAGGTCTCTGGGCCTGCAATGAGAGGAGCTGCTGTGAAGGTCTCTGACATGCTCCAAAGACTTTTCCCCATTATCTCGGTGATTAACATTTGGCTCCTTGTTACTTATGCAAATTTCTGCAGCAGGCTTGAATTTCTCCCCAGAAAATGGTTTTTTTTTTTTTTCTATTGCATCATCCAGCTACAACTTTTCCAAACTTTTATGCTCTGCCTCCTCGTGAACACTTTGATCTTAAGAAATTTCTTCTGCCAGATATCTTAAATCATCACTTTCAAGTTGAAAGTTCCACAAATCTCTAGGGAAGGGACAAAATTCCAGTCTTTTTTTAAGGCACAACAAGAGTCACCTTTGCTCTTGTTCCCAACAAGTTTCTCATCTCCATCTGAGTCCACTTCAGCCTGGACTTCATTATCCATATCACCATCAGAATTTTGGTTAAAGCCATTCAACAAGTTTCTAGGAAGTTCCAAATTTTTCTACATCTTCCTATCTTCTTCTGAGCACTCCAAATTGTTCCAACCTCTGCCTGTTATCCAGTTCCAAAGTAACTTCCACATTGTTGAATATCTTTATAGCAGAACACCACTCTACCAGTACCAACTTACTGCATTAGCCCATTCTCACACTACTATAAAAAACTGCCCAAGACTGGGTAATTTATAAAGGAAAGTGATTTAGTTGACTCCTCGTTCTGCAGGGCGGGGGAAATCCCAGGAAACTTACAATCATGGTGGAAGGGGAAGCAAACACATCCTTCTTCACATAGCAGCAGGAAGGAGAAGAATGAGAACTGAGTGAAGGGGGAAGCCCCTTATAAAATCAAATCTCATGAGAACTTACTATCATGAGAACAGCATGGAGGAAACTGCGTCCATAATTCAATTACCTCCCATCTGGTCACTCCCATGATACATAAGGATTATGAGAACTACAATTCAAGATGAGATATGGGTGGGGACACAGCCAAACCATGTCATTTTCTTTTGGATTTATATATAGCACTGGGATTGCTGAATCATAAGGTAGCTCTATTTTAGTTTTTTGAGGAACCTGCATACTGTTCTCAATAGTGGTTATACTAAATTACATTCCCACAAACAGTATATGAGAGTTCCCATGTCTCTACATCCTTACCAGCATTCAATATCACCTGTCTTTGGATAGAAACCATTTTAACTGGGGTGAGATGATATTTCATTGCAGGTTGTATTTGTGTTTCGCAGATGATTAGTGATGTTGTGCATTATTTCATTTACTTGTTTGCCATTTGTATGTCTTCTTTTGAGAAATATCTACTTATATATTTTGCCCATTTTAAAAATTGTTTTACTGGGCTTTTTCCTACTGAGGTTTTTTAGCTCCTTATAGAGCCTGGTTGTTAATCCCTTCTTAGATGGGTAGTCTGCAAATATTTTCTACCATTCTTTGGATTGTCTGTATACTTTGTTAATAGTTTCCCTTGCTGTGAAGAAGCCTTTTAGCTTGATGTAATCCCATTTGTTCATTTTTTATGTGATTCTTTGTGCTTTTGAGGTCTTATTAAAAAAATCTTTGCCCAAATCAATGTCCTGGAGTGTTTTCCATTGTCTTTGTATAGTAATTTCATAATTTCAGGCCTTAAAGTCTTTATTTGATTTTTGTATATGGTGAGAGATAGAGTTCTAGTTTCATTCTTCTGGTTATAGACATCCAGTTTTCTCAGCACCATTTTTCAAAGAGACTATCCATTCCCTAGTGTGTTCTTGGCAACTTTGTTGAAAATAATTTGACTACAAATGTGTGTATTTTCTTGTGGGTTCTTAATTCTGTTCCATTGATCTATGAGTCTGTTTTCATCCCAAACTATGCTGTTTGGTTCGTACAGCTTTGTAGGATAATTTGAAGTCCAGCTTTGTTCTTTTTGTTTAGGATGGCTTTGGCTGCTCTGGGTCTTTGTGGTTCCATATTAACAAATTTAGAATTTTTCGATCATTATTTCTTCAAATCTTTTAAATGTTTATCCTCTTCAGGCACTCCATTACAAATATGGTATTTCTTGTTTCTCAAAGGCTATATGGCCCTGTTCGTTTTTTCTGCTCTTTTCCTCTGTAATTCTATCAGGATAGTTTCTATTGTCCTGTCTTTGGTTTTATGACTATCTTAATTTGCAATTAATTATCTGCATTTAAATTATCTAATTATTGCATTTTTCAGTTCTTGGATTTCTACATGATCTTTTTTATTATTCCATTTATCTTTTTATTAGTTCATATTTTACTTAAAATCCTTGACTTTTTATAATGGCTGTTTTAAAGTCATTGTCTGATAGTTCTATTCTCTCTGTAATTTCTGGATCTCTTTCTATTGACTGATTTTTCTCCTATTTATAGGTCATATTGTCTTGTTTCTTCATATGTTATTTTTACTGGATACTGGATAATATGTATAATACATTGCTGAGTGTCTAGAATTTGTTTTGTTCTTATAAAGTGTTTTGAACTCTTTCTTCTAATAGGTATTAATTTATTCATAGCTCATCTTGATCTTTTGGGGGCTTGTTTTTAGGCTCCGTTATGGTGGTTATAGGGTAGTCTTTATTATAGGACTAGCTTATCCATATTCCAAGGATGTGGCCTTTCTGGATCTCTACCAAATGCCTATGTGTTCAATAAAAACACTCTACCACAGCAAGTTGAAACTTAAATATTTCACAGTAATGTGTACAGACCCAACAGTTTTCAGTTTATTAGTTTTTTTTCTTTTCCAGGTAGTTGTTCTTCACTCAGTCTCTTGTAGTTACACCCTATTCACACCCAGTTAGTATTTAGCCAAAGACTTAAGGGGACTCTGAGGTTTTTGCAGCTCTTTCTCTGGATAGCTCCTTCACTCTCAGAATCTACCCTGCAAATTATAGCTACTACAATTTCCCCAAACTCTGATCTCTGACAACCCAGCTCAGCGAGGCTCCCCTATTGTACTTCAGTTGCCCCTCCCTATATTAGTGTCTGATAAATGTCACCAGGTAGAAAGGCAAGCTAATCTCAGGGCTTACTTTGTTTTCTTTCCCTCATATATTTCAGTCTAGTGCTAACTATTGTCTAATTTCTTAAAACAATTATTTCATACAGTTGATCAAGAGTTCTTGTTGTTTATATTAAAAGGTTAATTCCAATATCAGTTACTTCTCTATGGCCAGAAGCAGAAGTAGAATGTTACTTTTTAAAAGGATGTTATCCCAGAAAATGATTCTGTACCATTTACTTTTTTAAAAGGTGGTTTAGGGTTTTTCCCATTAAGTTTCTATTACTATTTGGACTTTTATTTAGAGGCAGAGGGGAAGCCAATCTTTATAAAGCAGCAGCCTCCAACCCCTAGGCCATGGCCTGGTACTGGTCCATGGCCTGTTAGGAACCAGGCCATAGAACAGGAGGTGAGCAGCAGGTAAGCAAGCATTGTATACAAGCAAGGCATACAACCTGAGCTCTGCCTCCTGCAAGAATAGCAGCAGCATTCGATTCTCATAGGATTGAGAACCCTACTGTGAGCTGCACATGCAAGAAATCTATACTGTGTTCTCCTTATGGTAAAGAATTTTGAATGCCATTAAATTTTATGAAACATAATTGCAAGCCATGGCCTCACTTTTTTCAGAATAATAGAATAGCAATGCTAAAAAAGCTTCTGAAGATTTGCCAGAATGAAAATAGGAAACCAAAAACTTAAAACCCAACATTAGAAATTATATCACATAAATGAACTAAATATGACATATTAAAGAAAGATAATAAAAAGTGAATGAAAATCAGAAGTCAGGTTGTTTATAACTAGAAACTTTAACTACAAAAACATTAAAATATTGAAAGTAAACAAGATAAGTGGGGTTATAACATGTAAATGCTAACTCCAAAAAAGTTGATGTAGATGTATTAATATCAGATAAATAATACTTTAAGGCAAGAAGCATCAACAAAGTATCATGTAATAATTAAAGGAACAATACAACAATCCTAAAATTAAATAAAACCAATAACATAAACCAAAGCTGACAAAGAAAAATAAGACATAGCCACGTGATTAAGATTTTAGCACAGCTGTCTCAATAGAATAAGAGAAAAATCAACAGAGTACAGAATATTTAAATAGTAAGATTAACTTACATTAACTAATTCACATATGTCAAAAACTACACTCAACAATTACAAAATGCATATTCTGTTCAAGTATACATAGAAAATGACTCACACAGATCACATGTTGAAGTCTAAACAAACTTTAAAGAAAACCATAGAGGGTATGGTCTTTTATCACAATGAAATCAAACAGAAATCTGTAATAGAAACATAACTGGAAAATCCCTCAACTGATTAGGATTTAAACAACGCATTAAAACAATCTATGCTACAAAAATAAACACAATGAAAATTAGAAAATATTTCAAAATGAGTTATAATGAAAATCTGACATCTCGAATTTTTATGTCTGCCAATACAGTTATTAGAACTTTAAATTAACATATTACAAAAGTAGAAAGGTTGAAATTAATTACCTAAGCTCCATCTTAAAAGCTGGAAAAAAATAAACAACTGAAAATGAACAATTAAGGAAATATCAGAGAGTATCAGTGAAATAGAAACTGTAGTCTCACAGAGCAAAATCAGCAAAACCAAAAGATGCTTCCTTGAAAAAATTAATGAAATTAATAAGCTTTTAGAAATATTGACCAAGTAATAAAGAGCAAAAACACATTATTTATGTCAATAATGAAAAAGGAAACTTTATTCAATATATATGTATTCTTATAGACATTGATAAAGAGAATAGTATGAGGAACGTTCTGTTAAGAAATTTGAAACTTTAAATAAAACAGAAAACTTCCTGCAAAATGTACATATCAAAATAGAAAACTGAAATAGTGCTAAAGATATTAGATCTATAATGTAAAGCCTTCCCACAGAGATGACTCTAGGTCCTGATTGTTACACTGATAAATTGTTCCAAACATTCATGGAGGAAATAATACCAGTATAGTACAAACGCTTAGAAGAAAAGGGGAAACATTGTCCAACTTATGCTAGGAGACCAGCCAAATCTCGACAAGGACATTATGAGAAAAACTAAATTACAGAATCTCCATCATAAACATAGATGGAAAAATGTTCAACAAAATATTAGCAAATATAATCTAACAACATATAATAGGACAAGGGGGTTTATTCCAGGAATGCAAAGTTGCTTGAAGATTCAAACACAAATCAATGTATCATAATAAACATAAAAAATCATATAATTGTGCAAATAAAACACTTTATAACATTCAATATTTATTCATAATTTTTTTTTAAAAAGACCTCTCAGTAATCTAAGACTAGAAGAATACTTTCGAAAAACATCATTATTAATGGTAAAACAATGAACGCTTTCCTCTGAATTCAGAAACAAAACAAAATCTCTACTATTACTCCTCTATGCAATATTATCCTGGTGATCGTAGAGAAATAAGACAAAGCAAAAAGAACAGATAGTAGACTTCCTATTTTCAGTCCAGCATATAAGGAACTTAGCAGTCTTCACTTGATCTTAACAAGTAAAAAGCTGAATAAACTGAAAAGTCAACAGCTCTTCTTAGATTCAATAGAGAAGTGAGGTCACACAACAAATTGCTGCCCTCCAGATTCAAGAGAAAGACAGGCAAAAACAGAGAATCACAGCTTACCAGACAGAAACCCAGAACAGAAACCTCTACAGGAACCAGTGTCAGGTAGGAGCACTGGAACTGTAATTGACAAACTGCTGGTTGTGCAGGGTGCACAACTCTCAGAGTTAAGAACTTCAAGGATACCCATCAAAAGGGGATGGCCACACTTTGGGGAGTTTTACCTCCAGAAGTTCTACTACAGAATGTCAGAGAAAAATCCCTGTGTACTTCCAGCAGGAGGAGGAGAATAGGAAGCATTTTAAATATAACAGAACATTCTGTTCTTTTTAATAAGTCCTGCACTCAGGAAAAACGATTTCAGAGCCTAACCTGCTGTTTTATCAGTCTAAGCTTCCTAGGGTAAGGGAAATATCCAACTCCAACCCCCTCTAGCCTTCTAATTGAGAGAAGAAAAATACCTACTCCAGCCCACTCCAGCCATGCTCTGCCATCTAAGGGGGGAAAGTATCGAGAAGTAATGGTGAAGTTCACAGTCTGGAGACACAAGCTCACCAAAAACCTGAGATGTAATCATAGAACTATGGAATTCTTCCTCCTCCTGCAACACTTTACCACTGCATGACTAAAATCCTATTTATTACAGTTCCTTTTACCCAGTACATCATGTTTGCCTTTCAACAAAAAATTATAAGACATATCAAAAGGCAAAAAACAGTTTAAAGAAACTGAACAAGCATCAGAACCAGAGTCAAATATAGCAGTCCTATGAGAAATGTTTAGAAATTTCTGAAACACATAACCAATATGGCTAAGCAATTTAGTAGAAAAAGTAGAGTATGCAGAAACAGGTGGACAATGTCAGCAGAAAGACATAAATCTAAGAAATAATAAAAAATAAAGGCTAGAGATTAAAAACACTGTAACAAAAATGAAGAATGCCTTTGCTAAACTCACTAGTAAACTGGATGTGACTAAGAAAAGAATTTGTGAGCTTGAGGTTTTATCAACAGAAATCTCCAAAAGAAAATAAGACTGAAAAAATTTTAAAAATTTTTAAAAGCCCAGAATGTCCAATAACTGTGGAACAGCTACAAATGGCATAACATATATATAATGGAAATACCAGAAGGAAAAGAAAAAAAGAAAGGAAAAGAAATGATATTTGAATCAATAATTCCTGAGAATTTTCTCAAATTAATGTCAGACACCAAACCACACAGATTGAGGAAGCACAAAGAACACTAAGTATGATAAATGTCCAAAAAAATACACCTAGGCACCTCAGAAAATAAAAGATAAAGGAAAAACCTTGAATGAAGTCCAGGGTCTGGGGGTGGGTGGGGAACACTTAACCTACGGAGGAGCAAAGAAAAGAATTATATCTAACTTCTCAGAAACCATGCAAACAAGAATGTGGAGTGAAATATTTTAAAGTGATGAGAACAACAACAGCAAAAAAAAACACTTAGCATTTTGTACATGTAAAATTATCTTTCAAAAGTAAAGTAGAAATGAAGACTTCATCAGACAAATAAAAACTGAGGAAATGTGTTGCCAGGAGATGTTTAAGTTTTTCAGAGAGAAGGAAAATCATATAGTTTAGAAATTCAGCTGTACATACAAAAAGAAAGAGCATAATAAAAGAAAAGAAAAACCTATTTTCTTATTCTTAATTGATCTAGAGATAAGTTTGCTCAAAATAATAGCAAAAATATACTTGATTATATATACATATATTACATTCACATATATTACATACATGTATAGTTATACATAAGAATGTCATTTTTCATGTGTATATGCTTATGCATATGTGAAGGAATGACAGCAATAATACAAGGGATTGGATAGAGAAATTCAGAATATTTTGTTTTTATAAGGTACCTGCACACCTTGTGATGCAGTATAGTTATTTGAAAGTGGACTTAGATTAATTGTAAATGAATATTGTAGACTCTAGGCCAACCACTTAAGAGAAGTATAACTGATATGTCAACAAAATAAGAGAAAATGGAATAATATAAAATACTCAATTAAAACTACAAAAGGAATAAAAAAGCATGGAAAGCAAAAATAAAAGACAAGGACAAATGGAAAACAGTACCAAACAGGGGTAGATATTAATCCAACTATACCAATAATCATAAATTTCAGGGTCTAAATATACCAATTAAAAAGAGATTGTGAGAGTAGGTCAAAAAATAAGACCCAACTATATGTTATCTAAAAGAAACCACTTTATATAGAAAGATACATATAGGTTAAAATAAAAGAGATGGAGAAAGATATACCATGCTAACATATCAAAATAAGTGAAAGTAGCTATAGTAATAAGACAAAGCAGACTTCAGAGCAAGGACAGTTATTGGGAATAAAGAGGAGTATTAAACAATGTTAAAGGGGTCAATACTCCCAAAGACATAAGAATGCTTACTGTGTATATACCTAATAACAGAACATAAAAATATATGAGGCAAAAACTACCAGGAGAAATAGATGAATTCACTATTATACCTGAAGATTTTAACACCCCTCTATAATAAGTGGACAAGTTCAGCAGGCAGAAAATCAGTAAGAACATCATTGAACTCAACAACACCATCAATCAACTAGATATAATTGAGATCTATAGATTACTTCATCCACGAACAGCAGTTTACACATTCTTCTCAAACTCACATGGAACAGTCAACAAAACAGACCACATTCTGGGCTATAAAACACAACTTAACAAGTTTAAAACAACTGAAGTCATATAATATCTGCTCTCAAACCACAATGATTTTAAACTAGAAATCAGTAACAGAAAGATAGCTGGAAAACCCAAAATACATGAAGATTAGACAACACACTTTTAAATACCACATGTGTTAATGAAAATCTCAAGAGAAATTTTAAAATATTTTGTAATAAATAAAAATACAACTTATCAAACTGTGTGGGATGCAGTGAAAGCAGTGCTGAGAGAGCAATATAGCATCAATCTAAAAGCAATAAGCTAAGCCTCCACTTTAGAAAACTAGAAAAAGAAGAGCAAATTGAGTACAAAGAGAAGAAAAGAAATAATGAAAACTAGACCTGAAGTCAACAAAACTAAAAACAGGAAATCAATAAGGAAAACCAATAAGACCAAAAGCTAGCTTTTGGAAAGACTAATAAAATAGATAAGTTTCAAGCCATACTAAAGGAAAAAAAAAAAAAAAGAAGAAGAAGACACAAATTGGTAATATCAGAAATGAGGGAGGGGAGATCATTACAGCTCCCATGGACAATAAAAGGATAAAAAATGTTTTTAACAACTCCAGAGCCACAAATTTTAAAACCTAGATGAAATGAACTAATTCCTTGAAAGATACAATTTGCCATAATTCACACAAAAGACATAATCAGCTAAAACTCATACTGAAAGTCCTTTATCTGTCAAAAAAATTAATAGTAACCTTCCAAAACAGAAACACCAGGCCCAGATATAAGGCATAAATGATGCCAATTCTCTATTATTTCTTTCAGAAGATAGAAGTAGAGATAATATTTCCTAACTCATAAGGCCAGAATTATCCTAATATCAAAACTAGACAGAATTATCCTAATATCAAAACTAGGCAAAGGTGTTATAAGAAAATAAAAACTATATATTAATAACTCTCATGAACACAAATGCAAAAATCCTCAAGAAAATATTAGCTAACTGAATCAAATAATGTGTTAAAAGAATTATATACCACAATCAAGTGGGATTTATCCCAGTTATACAATATCGGTTCACCATTCAAAAACCAATTAATGGAATACATTACACATCAACAGGCTAATGAAGAAAGATCATATTATCATATTGATACAGAAAAACATTTGACAAAATTCAATACCCATTCATGATTAAAAAAAAAAAAAAAAAAACTCTCAGTAAGCTAGGAATAGAGGGAAAATTCTCAACTTGGTAAAGAACATCTGTAAAAAGCATTGAGCTAACATCACACTTAATGGTGAGAAACTCAAAGTTTTCCCAGTAAAATTAGAAACAAGGGGAGGATGTCCCCTCCCACCACTATTTTTCAATATCATACTGGAAGTCCTAGCTAATGTAGTTTTTAAAAACAAAATAAAGGGTATACAGATTGGTATGAAAAAATAAAAGTGTCTTTGGTCACAGATGACATGATTATCTGGGAAGAAAATAAGAAATAACTGACAAAAGCTCCTGAAACCAATAAGTAATTATGGCAAGGTTGCAAAATACAAGGCTAATATGCAAAAGTCAACCACTTTCCTATTTATCAGCAAAGACCAAGTGGAATTTGAAATGAAAAACACATTACCATTTATATTAGCACCCCAAGAAATAAAACATTTAGATATACATTTAACAAAATATGCACAAAATTTATATGAGGAAAATTATAAAACCATGATAAAAGTTATTAAAGAAGAAATAAATAAATTAGTGATCTTCCATGTTTATAGATTGAAAGACTCAATATTGTCAAGATGCCCATTCTTCCCCACTTGATCTATAGATTCAATGCAGTCCCAATCAAAATCGCAGCAAATTTTTTTGAGGATATCAACAAACTGTAAAGTTTATATGAAGGGGTAAAAGACACAGAATAGCCAACTTACTGTTGAAGAAGAACAACAAAGTCAGAAAACTGACACTGTCCAAATTGAAGACTTAATATAAAGGCACAATAATCAGGACTGTGTGGTACTGGTAAAAGAAAAAAAATCAATGACCATATTCATGTTACATAGAACAGGGAGCTCATAAACAGATCCACCTAAATATGGTCAACGGATTTTTGACACAAAGCAAAGGAAATCTAAAGGAGAAATGATAATCTTTTCAACAAATGATGCTGAAATAACTGGACACTTACATGCAAAAGGAGTCTAGACACATACCTTATACTCTTCACAAAAGTTAACTCACAATTGATCATAGACCTAAA
The DNA here is from genome assembly GCF_009761245.1 of Sapajus apella. Lineage (NCBI taxonomy): Eukaryota > Metazoa > Chordata > Mammalia > Primates > Cebidae > Sapajus > Sapajus apella. The sequence goes on from NW_022436987.1 coordinate 11,431,566, forward strand.
TGTAAAACACAAAACTATAAAATTTCTAGAGATAACAGGAGAAAAATGAGATGATCTTGAGTATAGCAATAACTTTTTAGACAAAATACCAAAGGCAGAATCCATTAAAGAAATAATTGATAAGCAATACTTTATTACAATTAAAAACTACCGCTTTGTGAAAGACACTGTCAAGAGAATGAGAAAACATGCCACAGTCTGGGAAAAATATTTGCAAAAGACATCTCTGATAAAGGAATATTGCCTGAAATATACAAATAACTCTTAAAACACAACAATAAGAAAACAATCCAATTAAAAATGGCAAAAGACCTGAACAGACACCACCAAAGAAGATACACAGATGCAAGTAAGCATATGAAAAGATGTCTAATATCATATATTATTAAGGAATTGCAAGTTAAAAGAACAATAAGATATCACTACATGCCTATTACAAAAAACAAAATTGAAAATACTGATAATACCAAATGCTAGTGAGGATATGGAACTTCAGGAACACTCATTCACTGTTCATGGAAATGCAAAATAGCACAGTCACTTTGGAGGACACTTTGGCAGTTTCTTATAAAACTAACGTTCTCTAATTATACAATCTAGTGATCATTTTCTTTGGTTCTTCCCAAATAAAAACTTATGTCCACACAAAAACCTGAACACAAATGTTTATAGCAGTTTTATTCATAATTTCCCAAACTTGGAAAGAACCAAGATGTCTTTCAACATGTGAGTGTATAAAGGTGTCTTTCAGCAGGTGAGTGGTACATCCAGACAGTGAGACATTATTCTACACTGAAAATAAATGAGCTACCAAGCTATGAAAAGACAAGAAAGAAACTTAAATGCATTTAAGTGGAAAAAAAAAAAAATCTGATCAAGCTATTATACATACTGTAATATCCCAACTATCTGGCATTCTAGAAAAAGTAAAACAATGACGAATGTAAAAAGATTAATGGTTGCCAGGGACTGAAGGAAGGGAAGGATGAATACACAGAGTACAGAGGATTCTTTTTTACGGTAGTGAAACTATTCTGTATGATACTGCAATACTACAATGGTGGATAGATGTCATTATACAATTGTCAAAACCTATAGAATGTATAACATCAATAGTGTACCATAATATAAACTATAGGCTCTGGGTGATAATGATGTCAACATAAGTTTATCTGTCATAACAAATCTACAACTCTGTTATGAGATGTTGATATTAGGGCAGACTGAGAGGGAGGGACAATATATATACACACACACAAACACAAACACATACACATACATATATATCGAAACTCTCTGAACTTTGCACTCAATTTTTTTGTGAACCTAAAACTGCTATTAAAAGTCGTTTATTAATTTTAAAAGGCATGTAAAGGAGAAAAGAAATAAAATTCACCATTCACAAACAACTTGGTTGTATATGTAAAAATAAATTTAAAACCTAAAATAAACTATTAGAATTAAGAAATATATTTAGCAAGATCATCGGATATGAGGCTAATATAAAAATATATTTATTTCATATATTTGCAAAAATATATGAATAAATTAAAAAGACAAATCTATAAAATGTACAAGATGTTTACACACATACATTAAAACCCTACAAAACATTACTTAAATAATGTTCTAAAATCCTAAATAGATGGATATATTCTGCTCATACATTGGAAGTTATAACATTTTTAAGATGTAAATTCTCCCCAAATTGATATATAAATACATTGCAATTCCAATTAAAATCACAGGAAGATTTTTTTTAATTGACTAGTATTATCTAAAATGTATATGCAAACATAAAGGACCATAATGAGTAAAGAAAATGTTGAATAAGAACAAAATTAAAAGAGCAGACTACCTTATGAATTTATTGTGAAGCTACAGTTGGTAAATAGCTTGCATTGATACAATGATAACAAATAGACATAGAACAAAATAGAACAAACTAATATCTGCAACAAGATTTAAACTCAAAGACTTATGTTGAGTGAAAAAAGTCAAACACACAAAAAATGTATACTTTATATTTCTATTTATATGAAGTTCAAGAACAAACAAATTTAATCTATGGTGATAAGAGTGAGAATAGTGATTATCTTTCAGGGGTTATGATTGGGAGGGAGGATAAGGGAGTCTTCTTGGTTACTAGAAATGTTTAATATCTTGCTATGGATGGTGATTATACATATAAAAATATGGTGGAATAAAAACACATATAAAAATGTAGTGAAAGATTACACTTAAGATTGCATATTTTATCACATGTAAGTTAATCTTCAATGTCCCAAATTTTGAAATAATTACTAATCTTTATTCACACAAATCATTCAGTAATATATATATAATATTGTGAAAAATGAAAATAAATACCATTTTGTAAAGTTACTTCCCCACCTGTTAAGGTGAAATGTTTAACCTAGCAGGCCTCCAGAGACTACTTCAGAGATCAACTCATCTATTGCCTGGGCCAAAAAGAGATCATCTGACATTTGGCTATGGACAAGCCATGCTCCGCAGAATAGGAACAAAACTGAAATTGTAATATCTCAAGGTGTGTCTAAAAAATATATGTATTTTTGTCTTGGTTCAAAAAGAGGGACACACTGTCTACCTGCTCTAGCTGGAAGTAAAGTGACACTTTCTAGGTGACCATTATTATCTGAAGACAAGTAGCTGGGGAATTAGCAATGAAGCATCTAGGAAAGGTACAAAGTTTCTCCAACTTTTAATTTCAAATCATCCAAACATTAGAATAAAACCAAAAATCTGGCCGGGCGCGGTGGCTCAAGCCTGTAATCCCAGCACTTTGGGAGGCCGAGGCGGGTGGATCACAAGATCAAGAGATCGAGACCAACCTGGTCAACATGGTGAAACCCCGTCTCTACTAAAAACACAAAAAATTAGCTGGGCATGGTGGCGCGTGCCTGTAATCCCAGCGATTCAGGAGGCTGAGGCAGGAGAATTGCCTGAACCCAGGAGGCGGAGGTTGCGGTGAGCCGAGATCGCGCCCTTGCACTCCAGCCTGGGTAACATGAGTGAAACTCCGTCTCAAAAAAAAAAAAAAAAAAAAACACCAAAAATCTTTCATAGAGCTTAGAAAGTCCCCCATGTTCTGGAACCCACTTAACCTCTCCAGCTATTCTCACCACTCTCTACTGTCTCCCTCCTACTACACAATCTTATTATACTGAAGTTCTTTCAATTTTTCCAAAGCACCAGCTACTATCTGCTATATTTCTTCTCGCCTGTGACCTTCACATATACTCTTCCCTTTGTCCGAAACATTCAACCACTCCCTTTCATCCAACTAACTCCTATTCACTCAGTTATACTTTAAGAATCATTTCCTCAAGAATGCTTTCAACAGAGTCCATTGTAATATTATACTACTTAAATCATGACTTCCATCACACTTTGTTATAATTACTTCACCATCAAGCTTCTCTATCAGACTATAAGTTCTATAAGGCCAGGAAATCTGTCTGTCTTGTTCACTACTATATCCATATCATCTGGCATAGCCAGTGGCATATTGTAGACACTAAATAATAATATGTGGAATCAATGAAAATGAATGATAAGAAGATTTAGGATGCAGTAAATCTTACTGGGTCCTCAGAACAAGCAAATAATATTTTGTGCACTTAATTTTAATACTATGTTTTCTTTATTTTCTGTAATTTTTTTTCTGTCATAGTCTTCAGTTCTTTTTTTTAATATAACAAAAGATTGGCTATGCTTAGAGCACCAAAGAAAACATTTCAAAGGGCCTACTGGTAGTAGCAGAGACCCAAGCAAAAAGCAGGGAAAATACAACATCAGGTGATAGATCCAGGACATTTTGTCAACTCACCCACCCCACTGGGAAATTCTTCTGGAGTACACTCTGAACCCTGAAGTTTTGTGTAGTTTTTCTTAATAATGGAAGACTTATTATTATTAGAAAAAAAATGACCTAAAAATGAATGATAGCTTATAAATTCAATGCAGTCTGAGTCAGATCATTAGTCTTTAAAAGAATCATTTCTGTCAGAGTTGAGGTGGTAAATTAAATAATCAACAGAATCTTGAAATTTTCTATCTGTACACAAATTTTATATCAATTTTAATCTGTATTCATTTTCAACATTTACATTTTAAGTGAAAGGAGAATAAAAGCTAAAAGTATGCTTTTGAAAAGGAAAAATGTTGTAGCCACTGAAAACAAGATTGAAATCCAAATATATTCCTTTTTCTTATTATTTTGAGGGGGAACAGAAAAAATGAAAACAAATTCTCAACTAAGTATTGTTCTGCAAAAATTCCAAACATTGAACAGCTCTTTTGATTACATAAAGCACAAAGGCTCTTTCAACAGCTCCCTAAACAGCTTGATGATGAACTTGATGTTCTTTTTAATCCTCTGTTCAAATTTGACACCTGTTAATAGGATCAAAGAGAATCCACCTATAAACTAAATTGGAGGCTGATAATGTTATGCATCTATGAATTCTGGCTGTATATGAGCCTTAAATATGGGAACATAACAATTCGTTATCACTAAATGGCAAGTCAAGCACATCAACAATGTAGTCCTGAAAACTAGTCAGTTCTTAGTATACAAAGAGTGTGTACATTTATTGGTCTGAATGAATATAGGAAAAGATAGTAAAATATGTAAATACAGACCAGATACTGAACTAAAGTGAGGAGAAAAATCACTATGAAGATGGGCAGAAACATTTCTTAGGAAGCTGAAATGTGATATTGCTGAACAGGCAAAAACAGTGAAGCCAGTATAAAAGTGTGCTCTTTAAAAGAGACAATGTCTCAGAGTGCAAGTTCTGTAAATCATTAGCTATAACCACAAACCAAAGTGTAATATTTAAAGAACAGAGCTGCATACCACACCAATAAACTGTCACAAGGGTGATAGTATCTGTAGCTGCGCTATCCTTAGAGAGTGCATTTGCCAGGTAACATAGTGCTTTTTACACATGAAATTATGTTTTCCATACAGATGCTTGAAATACATACGCATTGGTTCTACTGCAATAAATGCCCCTGTGACTCACCAAAGGAATAAAACCTGTGGTAACATCTTGAGGTCACATCAATGATGCATTTAGATCAAAGTGCAGAGAAGAATTCTTAGGTCTTTCCTCAGTTTGATGTAAGAATCTTAAATGGCAAAATAGTTAGTGGCTGAGAAATAATATTCCATGGCTTATGTGACAGTTCCATACCTAAAAAATCTACCATTTCAATTAGTTGCTAACTCTTTACTTAATATCTACACTATTCTCAAACATCACAAAACTATTGCCAATTATCCACTGGTAGGTGATTTTTCTCCCTCAATTCACCTGCCTTTGTCTTTGTAAGATGTTCTCAAAATCCAAAACTTAAACATTTGCGGTGAAGTACGCATTTTAATAATTAGAGAGTTTATGCCAAGTGGTTTTTATCAAGATAACAACAGTAATAAAAACATTAATAATAACCATGATGGTGATGAGCTCTAAACATAAAACAGACTCTAAAATGAGTTGAAATTGCTTAAGAACAATAGCTTTTATTTCATCCTAGAGTTTTCCAAAGAACCCTAAAGTTCTCCTAGATGTAACTTACTCTTTATCACAATACTAAGTCCTAAATGACTCCCATTGCATTCCTAACCAAAACAAAATTTCCAGGAGTAATTATATGAAGCTTATTATAGCTTCAATTTGTACCATAGAATGGAAAAGCATTCTATGCTTTCTATTATAAACGTTTGCGAGGAACTATTGTAACATTGAATAGAATCCTTGATACACTTTCAAGAAAGCTAACCATCAGATATAGAAGAAGGGATAATCCATAGTACCTGGGAGTTTACATATTTGTTTCCTCAAATTCTCCAAATAACAGTGACCGGGCCCTTGGCGGTTCCAGTAATTGCTAAATATCAGAACAGAATTCCAGGTCTAAGCAACATAATTCATGGCAGAAAAGTAATCCTTAAAAGTTGTTTGGGGGTGTTCATCAGGAAAGGTATTTTGCAGGTAAAAACTCATGGTCAAAATTTATATCTTTTTTTTACATCAAACATACCAAAAAATGCAAAAATAGTACAAAGATTTCTTACAGATCCTTCATCCAAAGTCCAAATTTTAACAGTTCACACTCATATTATCATTTATATTCTCGAACTCTCCCTCTCTCTACAGTACAATATTTTTAGTACTTTATTCTTTGTTCTTAAAATACATAGTAAAAATACTGGTCAATGTTATCTAGGTAGTTCCACCCACCACCCTATACATTCTCAGTATAGTTATATCATCTGAAATACAGTTAAATCCCTTTATCTCTGTGTGTATTCATTTGAGTTCTTCATGTTTGCTTGTTTGTATATTTAGTATGAGAAAGAGTGATATGGTTCTGAAATACACAAATATATAAAAAGTCATCATTCAATTACTAATCCCTATCCCATCTGTTCTACCCTACACACACCAACCACATCTTTTCTTCCATTTGTACCCATCATCTCTAAGTAAGCAATCTCAATAGTTTCTAATTTACCCTTCCTCTGTTTCTTTCTGCACAAATGAACAGATATGTGTATGTTATGTCATTCCTTTTCCTCCTACACAAAAGATGGCATTCTAGAAACACTCATTTATTTATTTATTTATTTATTTATTTATTTATTTATTTATTTATCTATGAGACAGAGTTTTGCTCTTGTTGCCCAGGCTGGAGTGCAATGGCATGAACTTGGCTCACCACAACCTCTGCCTCCCAAGTTCAAGCAATTCTCCTGCCTCAGCCTCCCGAGTAGCTGGGATTACAGGTGTGTGCCCCCATGCCAGGCTAATTTTGTATTTTTAGTAGAGACAGGGTTTCTCCATGTTGATCAGGCTGGTCTTGAACTCCCGACCTCAGGTGATCTGCCCACCTCGGTCTCTCAAAGTGCTGGGATTACAGGCGTGAGCCACCCTGCCTGGCCTTATAAACATTCTTTTAAATTTATATTAAAACATGGGAAATCACTTCATATAGATTACAGATAGTTTCTTCAGTCATTTTTTATAGCTACATAGTACTTCATTGTGGGACTGCAGCACAATTTATTTAATCACTCCCCTAGATGCACATGTAGGTTGTTTGCAATAACAAATAATGGGACAACAAATAGCTTTTTGCATATGTATTTTCATATCATTGAAGGTATATTTTCAGGGTAAATTCCCATAAGGGGACTGGTGGATCAAAAGAAAGTGCATATGTTGTTTTGACAGATGCTGTGAAATTTGTTTCTGAAAGAGGTACGATAACTTGCATTCCCCCCAAAATTAGAATACCTGTTTCTTCACAGCCTTGATATAAGAATATGTTTTACATTTTTAATTTTCAACAAGTCAGTGGGTTAGAATTGTCATATCAATATAGTTTTAATTTGCATTACCCACTTAATGAGCAAACTCTACCAATGTCCCTACTTACTGCCTAGAGAGAGTTTCCAGGCCACAGGGTGGAAGAACTCAGGTAAAGCCCATTTTCAGTCAAGAGATAGAAATAAAAGTTCAAAAAGACTTAGGTGGCTAGAAATTACATGGCACAGTACTGAAGAATGAGAAGCTGCAGACAAAGAAACCCAGAGATCTGCAGAGGGATCCCTTGAGTGTTCTACTGAGTATGACTGCCACATACATGTGAGAAAACCACATGAAGCCAGCAAAAGAATTACCTAAAAGGATTATAGAGAACCATCCCAGCAGCTCATAAAGGCCTGGGAATAGTCCTGGCTTCACTAGCCAATGTCAAAACAATCACGATTCATGGTGCATCACATAGAGAATTCAGAAGGGCTTTTAGAAGCCTCAGTTGTGGGGTACAACTAGCATTAGACTCGATAAATCCTGCCTTATTCTGCTTGCCAAACTTAAAAACAATACCCTAAAGGATCAAACTGTTTCCAAGAAACTTAAAGCATCCCAGGACAAAGCCTAAGAATATTTATAGGAATATCCAACACGGTAAAATTCACCATGCCTAGTATTCAATTTTTTAAAAATCAGGTGTGCAGAGAAGCAGGAAAATATGACCCTAACAAAGAGAAATATCAATCAACTGAAAATGAACTAAAGATGACAGAGACATTAAAATTAACAAAGACATTAAAAGAACTATTATAACTATATTTTACATATTTGCTAAGCTAGTAGAAAGAGTTAAAAGGTTAAATGAAGATATGAAATACATGTAAACAAAAAAATTATTTTAATCAGATGTCTAGAGCTAAAAACTAAAATGTCTGAAATGAAAAACAAAAAAAACCAAACATCCAATTAAATATTGCAGAAAAAAAATAGTAATCTTGTTAACAGAGCAATAGAAACTATCTAAAATGAAATGCAGACAGAAGAGGTAGAAAAAAAATGAACAGATCATAAGCAAGCTGTGAGACAACATCAAGTGGCCTAACATATGCAGAACTAGAGTCGTCAAATATAAGGAGAGAGGAAGAAAAATATATTGAAAATATAATAGCTGAAATTTCTTCAAATTTGGTGAAAACTATAAATCTTTAGATTCAAACCAAGCACAAGAAATATGAAGAAAACTACACTAAGGCATGTCATAATTAAATTGCTTAAAACCAGTGAATTAAAGAGAAAATTCTGATAAGTAATCCCCCAAAAAGGCATATTATTGTAGAAGAATTAAAATAGGATGACAGCTGATTCCTCATTGAAACCAATGCCAGCTGGAAGACAATTGTGCAACATTTTTAAGTACTAAAATATAAATAAAACTATCTAGAATTCTATATCCAGCAAAAATATCTTTCAAACAAAAATATGAAATAAAAAATTTTAAATATATGAAAACAGACTTCATCACCAGCAGATCTGGACTGTATGAAATATTAAAGGAAATCCACCAAGCAGAAAATAAATTATATTGGAGGGTATCTGTATCTACAAAAAGGAATGTTAACAGAAATAACAATAACATGCATGTATATTTAATTTTTTTCTTTTTATTTAAATATTACTTAAAGATAATTTTCCATTTAGAGTAAAAAGAATATTGATGTATTTTAAGATTTATAAGATAAGTAGAACCCCAATGTATAACAATCATAAGAAAATCTGGAAGAGAAATTGAAGTATACTGTTGTAAGTTTATTGTACTGTAGTGTAAATAGTATGAACATCTCTTGAAGGCGGACTATAATTAGTTGAAGATGTATACAATTAAACTCCAAGCTGCATCACCAAAATAAGGCAGCAGAAAATCATAGCCTATAAGCCAGCAAAAAATATACATGGGATTATTTTAAAAATAAAAATAGAGAAAAATAACAAACAGTAGTGGTGCACATAAAAAAATATGAGCAAAATGATGGACTTAAACAAAACCATATCAAAACTCACATAGATAATCCCAATTAAATATAGAGGACAGTGTCTTCAATAGATGTCACTGGGAAAACTGGATAACCATTTGTAAAAGAATGAAACTGGACTCTTACACCACTTACAAAATGAACTCAAAATGTATTAAAGACTTAAACATAAACTTCCAACATGAAATTCCTAAAATAAAACATAGGGGAAAAACTATACAACATTGGTCTGGACAATGATTTTTTTAGATTTGGTTCCAAAAATGCAGGCAGCAAAAACAAAAATAGACAAATGGGATTACATCAAAATTAAAAAGAAACTTCTGCACAACAAAGGAAACAACAGAGTGAAGACACAAACTACAAATTGGAAAAAAATATTTACAAGCCATATATCTGATAAGGGATTAATATCAAAAATATATAAAGAAGTCAAACAACTTTATAAAAGAAAAACAAATAGTTTGATTAAGCACTACACACTGGGGTCAGTTGGGGGGAAATAGGGGAGGGACGGTGGGGAGTGGGGAGCTGGGGAGAGATAGCAAGGGGAGAAATGCCAGATGCAGGTGATGGGGAGGAAGGCAGCAAATCACACTGCCACGTGTGTACCTATGCAACAATTTTGCATGTTCTTCACATGTACCCCAAAATCTAAAATGCAATAAAATAAATAAATGGGGGGAAAAAAAAGAAATGGGCAAAGGGCCTGAATAGACATTTCTCAAAAAGACATGTGAATTGCTAACAAATATGTTTTTAAAAAGCATGAAATCATTAATCACAAGGGAGATGCAAATCAAAATCATAATGAGATATCACTGCAAACCTGTTTAGAATAACTGCTATAAAATATATATATATATATATAACCAGTGTTGGCAAGGATGTGGAGAAAAGGGAATCTTAGTATACTGTGTGTATGTAAGTTAATGCAACCATTATGAAAAACTGTATGCAGGTTCCTGAAAAACCTAAAAATAGAATTAACATATAATCCAGTCAAACCATTTCTGGGAATTTACCTGAAAGATTTGAAGTCATTATGTCAAAGAGATGTCTGCATGCCCATGTTCACTGCAGCACTATTCACAATAGCCAAGTTAGAGAATCAAGCTAAGTGTCCATCATTGGATGAGTGGATAAAAAAATGTGGCATATATACACAAAAGAATACTATTCAGCCTTAATAAAGGATGAAATATGTCATTTGCAACAACATGGATGGAATTAGAGAACATTATGCTAAGTGAAATAAGCCAAACACAGAAAGACAAATATCACATTTTCACTTATATGTGGAATTTAAAACAACTGAACTCACGGAAGCAGAATAGAAGGTGGTTATCAGAGTCTAGGGTATGGGGAAATGGAGAGATGGTAATCAAAGGTTGCAAAGCCTCAGTTAAATAGGAGAAAAACTTTTTTTTTTTTTAGCTATATTGTATAGCATGGTGAATATAACTAGCAGTTAGTACTGCACGTCTCAATATCACTAAGAGAATAAATCACGAATGTTTTTGTCACAAAAATGTCAAATATTTGATGTGATGAATAGGTTAATGAGCTTGATTTAATCACTTCACGTTGTTTTCAAAAATCCTCATATCGCTTTGTATCCCATAAATATATACAACTATAACTTGTCGATATGTAATATTTAAAAAGTAGAGATAGTCAAACTGGATAAAAAGGCAAAACTCAATTATATACTGCCTATAGGAAACCCATTTAAAATGTAAAAAATAAAAAAGCTAAGTTAAAAGTAAAAGAAGAAAATATACATACACCTTGATAAGACTAAGTTGCTAGATAAATACCAAAGTAGAGTTTAGAGCAAAGACTATTATCAGGGATAAAGAGGGTCATTTCATAATGACAAAGTATATGACATGATATGATATGACATATGATGATATGACAAAGAAGATGCCAATCCTAATTTTTTATTCACTGAGTAACAGAGCTTCAAAATATATGTATCACAAACTGATATACCTAGGAGAAGAAATGACAAATTCACAATTGTAAGTCAGATAATACAACACCCTTTTCTTAATACCTGACAGTTGTATCTCTTCAATAATTGATAATAGTATCTCTTCATAGACTAAAGGGCCATTTTACATTTATTTTTTAATTGTATATCCATGTCCTTTTCTCTTTTTTCTGTAAGATTTTTGGTCCTTTTTTCCCTCATGTTTTCAGAAATTCCAGAGTTCTTTATATATTAGGATTATTAGTCCTTTATTTTTTATATATGGACAAATATTTTCTCTCAGTTCGTAACTTGTGTTTTGGCTTTACTTATGATTTTCTTAACATGCAAATACTTTTGTTTTATGTATTCAAATCTAGCAAGCTTTTCCTTATTATCTCTGGATTTTGAGTCATAACTATAAGGCCTCTCCTTCAACAGAAATTCACCTATGTTTTCTTGCAATATATTGGTATTTTTTAACCCTTAGACCTCTGACCAATTTGGAGTTCATTCTTTTATATGGCATTAAGTATAGATCTAATGTTATCTTTTTTCAAATGGCAACTCCATTGTCCCAACACCATATATTAAAAAGTCTATCTATGCCCTAGTGATCTGAAATGCTAACTTCATTATATACTGAACTTCTACACACAATTGGGTTTATTTATGGACTTTATTCTCCTGGTCTGTTTATTAATTTGCCATTACTGTACTGCATAGTTTTAATTACAGACTTTATAGTTTGCTTTAATGTCTATTAGAACTATTCTTATATCCCCTGCATTTGTAATTTTCCTTGTAAGTATATTTCTTACTATTCTTGGATGTTTGTTTATCCGTATGAACTTTAGTATCAAGTTGACTAGCCCCATCATAAAAACTTGATGTTTTGGGGAATGTTTTATATTTCTAAATTTTAAATTTGTAAAAATTTAAAAATTATAAGTTAACTTATAAAGAACCAACTTCTTCATGATATTGAGTTGTCCCATCCACCAAAAGGGGATGTCTTTCCATTTGTTCAGATGTACTATTGTGTCTTTTAGGAGTATTTCAAAGCTTTTCTCATATGAAATTTGCATATTTTCTTTTAAGTTTATTCCTAAATATTTAATCTTCTTTGTTGCTACAGCAAATGGTGTTTTCTCTACTGTTAATTATTTCCTCTAACTGGCTGTGCTATGGTTTACAAAAGCTATAATTGTTGTATATTCATTTTACCATCAAATAACTTATCGAATTATTTTATTATTAGTTATAGAATATATTTTCTAAGTATTCCTAGGTATACTATCATATCAACTGCCATTGTAGATGATTTTACTTCTTTATCACTTCTTATGCCTCTTACTCATTTATCTTGTCTAATTGCATTGGGTAATTAGAAATTAATACCTTCAGAAAAATGTTAAATATAGTGGTGACAGTGGGCAGCTTGGCCTTGTTTTTGATCTTAAGGGAAATTCCTCTAGCATTTCTCCATAAGTAAGTTGTACACTTTAGAACTAGAGTATTTTGCCATGTTAATAAATAATCAATAATATCTCATAAGGGTTTAATAGTAACAATATATAAAGAATTTCTACAACTTGACAATAAAGAGACAACCCAATTTTAAAATGGGCAAAGGACTTCAACAGACATTTCTCCAAAGAATATCTACAAATGGCCAAGATCGACATGAAAAAAATGCTCAATAGCATTAATCACTTGGGAAATGCAAATCACAACCACAATGACATATCACTTCACATCTGCTAAGATGGCTATAATTTTTAAAAAAGAAAATAAAAATGACAAGTGTTTGTAAGAATGTGGAAAAATTGGAACCCTAGTACATTTCGGGGAAGGCAGGAAACAAATTGGTATTGTCACTGTGGAAAACAGTTTTGCTGTTCCTCAAAAAGGTAAATATGGAATTATTTTATGACCCAGCAATTCCATTCCTAGGTTTATACCCAAAAGAACGGAAAACAGGAATTCAGATACATATATGCCAATGTGCATTTCACCATTATTGCAAATAGCCATAAGATAAAAACAAACCAAGTGCCCATCCATATGTGAATGAATAAACAAAATGTAATACACACACACACACACACACACACACACACACACACACACACACAGAGGAATATTATTCAGCCATAAGAAGGAATGTAGTTTTGACACATGCTACAGCATAAATGAATCTTGAAAATATGTTATGCTAGTTGATAAAAGTCATACACAGAAAGGCAAATATTATATAACTCCACTTACAATCATATCTAGAACAGGTGGATTCATAGAGACAGAAAGCACAGTAGAGGTTACCAGAGAGTTTGAGGAGGGGAAAATGGGGAGTTATTGCTTACTGATTACAGAGTTTCTATTTAGGGTAATGAAAGAGTTTTGGGAATAGATAGTGGTGATAGTTATAAAAACTATGAATGTTAATTAATAGTACTGAATTGTACATTTAAAATGGTTAAAATTGTAACTTTTACATTATATTTTACCACAGCAGAAATTAGAGAAAGAATATAAAAATTTATATTTTGGGTATTTTATCAAAATGGGTATTAAATTATGTTGCAGTCTCTTTCAACATTTTTGGAGACTATTCCATGACTTTTCCCCTTAGATCCATAAATATAGTATATTCTATTAAGGAATATCCTAGTACTGATTCAAGCTTTCACTATTGGAATAATTCCACTTGATCTTTCTATAATCTATTATTAATGTGGTATTTTATTTAGTATTTTTCCATAAATATTTGTAAGTGAATTTCTGCAATTTATTTTTATGGTACTGTTTTCTCAGTCTAGGAATAATGTTATAGTTACTTCATAAACATAATTAGAAAGTTTCCTCTATTTTCAGTGCTTTGGAATGATTTATGGAGCACTAAGACTATCTGGTGTTTGAAGATATGATAGGGTTCTCCTGTTAAACTTTCTGGGTCTAGTGCTTTAAGAGTATTTCCCTGACAACTTTCTTTATCTCCTCTATGGAAATTAATCTCTTTAGGCTTTCTATCTTTAATAGAGTCCATTTGGTTATTTTATTTCCCTAGAAAATGTTCCACATTATCTTGGTTTTCAAATTTATTTACATATAAATGTAAAAAGTGGGATCTTTTAATTTTTATAATTTCCTGTAATCTAATTGTCATTTTACCTTCATCACTCAATATTTTGGCATTATAGGTTTTTATTTTCAAGTTACTGATCAATTTAGTTAAAACTTTAGTATTACATATTAATTATTTTTAAACTATATTTTGATCTATTAATTAGGTTCACTAATTTAAAATTCTCTATCACATTAATTTCTGCTTTTATCTTCATTATTTATTACTTTGCACTTTGGTTCATTGGTCAGTCTTTTTTTTTTTAATCATTTTCTTAACTTACAATTTAATTCATTTATTTTACTCTTTAATTTTACTGATAAATTAATTATATTAACAAAATAGAATTTTCCTCTGATCATCATTTTAAATGTATTCCATACATTTCAAAATGTAGTGTCTTCTTCATAATTATTTTTTAGTTCTGTAACATTAAGATTGTATTTCCCCTTTAACTAACAGCTTTTAGTAAAAAATTTTCAATCTTAATTTCCAGGTATAAAGACCTCTGATTTTAAATTGTGTTCACAATCAAAGTTTCTTCATTTCATTCATCTAATCTCATAAATCTCTATTATTGTGAAGAGCATATAAACTATAAACCACATAAGAACGCTTCGAGGCTGGGGTTAGCAGACTTTAAGGATACAGAAACCAATAAAAAGGAAGAAACTGGTCCTCTATCCACTTCACAAATAATTAAATCCTTAAATAATTACTATTTTCTAAACACTTTCAATTTATCTACTACAAAATCTCTGACCTACACAGAATTTGCCCACCTAGCCAAAATTTGAGGAGCAAAAATAAGCAGTCTCAAAACACAATATAAAGTGTATATAATTACTGCAGTATCATTAGCATTAAAAAATTTATTCTTTATGAGCTAAAGTAATTTCACAATCTTTAGCAAAATATGTAATTTGGTCATCATTTCAAACCAATCAATATTTTATAATTACAGAGCTGTTATAGATATGAGAAAATAAGTCATCCGATTTAAAAATAATAAATAGTTCTAGAAAACATTGCTTCAAGATATATATCAAAAATGACTTTTAATGAGTGAAATCAGACCAAACTAAGTTCCCATACACATTCACAAAAAATTTTAGAACTATTGCTTCCTGTCCTCTGATGACATTTTCAACCTCTCTGTAAGGCTAGCTAGTCTTACACCAGATGTGCTATAGCACTCCATCTAACACAATGTTATTTTGAGTAGCAAAACCCCTAAAGAAGATGCTGCCCTTGAGTATGTGTATTTTAAAATGGTATTAATATTAGTAACCAAGTCTATTCTCATGGCTTAAGTCAAAATGTCACCTGAAAATGTTAGATTACACTTTTCCAACAAGAATTAAAGATGAAAGATTTCTGATTATGAAGGCAAATCAAAACTAGCTCACAAATTTCACTCCATTTCTTAATAAAATACAAAATTAAAGTCAGAAAAATAATCGCCAACAGCAACCAAACAAGAAAAGCAAAATAACTAAATGTAGTAAACCTCAAAAACTTGCAACCAAGGAAAAAAATAGAGATGACGTGGGAAGTCAACAAAATACTAACAATTGTCATTAATATTTCCAAATCTGGAGAGAGGCAAACTGAACCAGCATCTTCTTCATTTTCAATCTGAAATATAGTAGAAAAGAAAAATAGGAAGTAATAGATAATATAGGGAAAGTGAACCACAGGGCTATTTATGTATGACAGATGTAAATAATCTAGTCTATACAATATTTTTGGTCAATGATCCAAAATGTATTCTTCTAAATGAATGATAGACCTGATCCCCATTCAAATTGTAAAATCTCAGAGAAGACAGTTCAGGCTCCAAATAAAAGCTACATATTGCCTCAGCTGCGTTCTCCCACACATCTACCTCAATATTTTTTCACCCTTGAGAAGAAAACTTTCTCCATCTTCCAAAGAAATAAGACAAAGAAGCAACAAGGAGAAAATACATAAAAAAATCCTGGAAGAAAAAAAGCATGACCAAGAATATAATGCTAAAGAAAGGTGTCACAGATGAAGATGAAAAACAGGTAGCTGCAAATGTCATAGAACTTTGGGAATATTACAATCCTAAAGTCTTAAAGAGCTGTGTGGAGAGGGCCATGTTTTTAACAATAAAATTCTGCCAACTAAGAGGAAAAGTGAAATAAAGTCAGAAAAAGAGAAGCAGCGGTAAAAGAACTTGTAGTGATGACTGAATTCATATAGAATACATGAATTTACATATAGAATAAACACTGAACATATGATAAACACTGAATATATGAATATACATATAGAATAAATGCTGAACAACTATGGGAATTATAGATACAAAAAAAAAGTAAATGTTATAAACCTAAACAATGCAAAAGTAAAATAACTAACAAAAATTGAGAAGTGGGTGGTAGAGAATTGGGAGAAAGTGTATAATGCCCTTATCTTTCAAAGCAAAAAGCCAACTGTTTCTCTTAAAAATAAATATGTAGCTTTTAAAAACTAGACATAATGAGAAAACCTCTTAATTTTTCGTAATGTCCCTCCTCCCCAAGTTTTTAAGCCTTAAGGGGAATCTTTTAACAAATATTATCTTTAATGCTAAAAATAAACATTGATTTGGGATTCAGCAACTCCTCTAATTCTACTTTAGTTTCTTCTTTTCTATAAACTAAAATAAAATGTATCAATTTATATTTAGATAGCATCTACAGTATGACCCCATTTTTTTAATTTATTGCATTTTAGGTTTTGGGGTACATGCGAAGAACATGCAAGATTGTTGCATAGGTACATACGTGGCAGTGTGATTTGCTGCCTTCCTCCCCATCACCTACATCTGGCATCTCTCCCCTTGCTATCTCTCCCCAACTCCCCACTCCACACTGTCCCTCCCCTATTGCCCCCCAACTGACCCCAGTGTGTAGTGCTCCCCACCCTGTGTTTATGTGTTCTCATTGTTCAACACCCTCCTTTGAGTGAGAACATGCGGTGTTTGATCTTCTGCTCTTCTGTCAGTTTGCTGAGAATGATGGTTTCCAGGTTCATCCACGTCCCTACAAAGGACACAAACTCATCGTTTTTGATGGCTGCATAATATCCCATGGTGTATATGTGCCACATTTTCCCTGTCCAGTCTATCATCGATGGGCATTTGGGTTGGTTCCAGGTCTTTGCTATTGTAAACGGTGCTGCAATGAACATTCGTGTGCACGTGTCCTTATAATAGAACGATTTATAATCCTTTGGATATATACCCAGTAATGGGATTGTTATGACCCCATTTTTATAAAAGCTTTTCCATTTGTCCAGCCCTTCATATGCCCACTCACTCGTCCTTCCATTTGTATAAATGTGTAAGAATGATATCTAACATTAATGATGTTAATTTCTAGGTGGTGATATTAATTTTTCTATTTTTAATTTTCATATATTTCTGTTTGATTCTTTCTCAAAACAATCTTTAAAAGAAAAACAACAATTGTTTTTCTTTAAAAGCAAACAGAAGCAAATATGCCCAGAGATTCACCATGTTTAGTGCTGGGTGGCAAGAAGACAAGTGATTATCCCCCTCTTTGCGCATTTCTGAATTTGTTAAATTTTAAAAAAGAAAGATTAAAGGGGCTGTATTTATTAAAGGGACTTCTTTAAAAATATTAAAGGAGCTGAGCAAAACTGAAGTTATTCCTCAGCATACAAAGTGATACAAAGGTCACAACCAAGCTTTTTCATTCTTAAGTATTTCCAGACAGCTAACCCACAGACGATAGGCAAAATCTCAACTAAGAGATTTCCCCTAAATCAATTATGAGACTTTTGGCCCTTTCTAACAAATTATCACTTTATTATTACGTCATGAAGTACAATAGTATGCAGGTAGCCTAGGCAAGGGGCATTGGACAGCTATGTCTTACTTTTTAAATCTCCCTATTACTTCAGAAGAGACATAAAAAGGAATTAAAGACTAATGAATACAGAGTGGCAGAATCTTGAAAATTCTAGAATCTAAGTAATGGCTATACAAGGGTTAATTATAACATTGTTTCCAGCTTTCTGGATGCTTGAATTTTTTAATAATACATTTTCTTAAATTACCCTTACATATCACATAAAGTAAGGATTCTTTGCAATTATCTCACAAGCTCATCTTTAAAACAAAACATCTCTTCCTTTGGAGAGTTAAGCCAATTGGTTATTAACATCTTATTGTGAATTATTTTAATCAAACTTAAAATATTTTAATCAAATCTTTTTCCTCCTTATCACCCAAGATCACTTATACAAAGGGCCTACTTGATAAAGGAAATGGAAGCATGGACATTTTAGAGAATAGGACATTTCAGAAAGGGTAGCCAGAGATAGCAATAGAATTGGAATTGGAGTAGCAACTTACACATGGAAACCACATATGCTTTTGTTTTCTTTGAAAATTTATCTAGCTTTTTGTTATCACTTGAAATAATTTCAAGTACTTCTTAGCTTTCCTCAGATCAAGAAGTAAATATCATCTCAGATACTGTCTTACAAAGGGTCAAAAATATAAATAGTTTCATATTGTACTATTTGTAGTTATCTGGGAGAATCTTCTTCTCTTTCTACCCATAGTGGTAATAATTACTATAACAGTTTTGAATATCTGATATTATAGCACTTGATATAATATGATGTACATTGAACTAAGTACTTTAAACATATGAATTGCATTAATGTATACAAGTATGTAGAATGAGGTCAGAGAAGTTAGGAAGTTTCCTAACTTCCTCAAGGTCAGATAGCTCATATATAGTAGAAATAGGATCCTAACCCAGAGAGTCTAAATCCAAATTTATTTCTACCATTTTCTGTAAATGTAACTTAAAATTCTCTCTAAAAAGACAAAAATATGGCTACTCACACTTCCAAAAATATGTGCAAGTTCTTCCTCAGCAAAGTTAGAGATTCTGCCAGAAAGAAACTAAACCAAAAGACATTATTGGATGTAAGTGCAGCCCTGTAAGAGACTAGGTTGTCCATAAAAAAACCATTCATGATCCCCTTCCCCCTCAACAGCTTTCCACTTGAGAAACTGGAAAATCAAAACATTTGCATTACTAGTCTCCTTTGCAGATAGGGTCGTTAGTCATGTGACCTAGATCCGGATAATGAGACATGGATGAAAGTCTGCTATGGGGCTTCTGGAAAAGAATTTTTTTAACCTTGATTACCTCTGTCCCCCAAATAAAAAAGGTATAAACAGAATAATTTTCTGTCATGCACCTTCTGCTGCTCCCTCTTTTAGAATGTGGGTTTGCTGTTATCATCTTATAATGAAAAAGAGAAGGCCAGAGGATTTGCAGGAATGCAATCAAGTCCTAACATTGTCAACCTTCCATACCAATACCAGAAACCAGTTACCTTCAGACTTCCTGTTATATGAAAAAAATAAATACCTATTTCTTTAAGCTACAGTGTGTTGAGTATTCTGTTTTATTTGTTTTCTTTTGTTGTGGATACTTGCATCTTAAAACATTCCTAATTAATGCCAGTTTCAGCACCTAATAATTATGCCACCTGAAGTATAACTTAGCCACAATTTCTTCATTTGCTGCAAAGAATACATGAGATAAAATTTTAAAAACACTTAGCTTTTCACACGCAGTGAACTTTCTAGTAAAAGCAGTTTAATCTAAGATGTAAATGCTCATCATGCCTAGCACCAAAGAACACTTTAGTGGGAGAAGCTATGTTGTCACCAAAGAATCCTTGCTCTTATGCAGAGTAGCTAAGGGGCATGCAAGGACTACATACTATGGAATGAACTATGTTCCCCCAGAATTCATATGCTGAAGCCCTACCCTCTAACATGCTGGTGTCTGGAGACATGGTCTTTGGGGAGTAATTAGATTTAGATGAGATCATGAAGGTGAGGCCTTCCTAATAGGACTATTACACTTAGAAGAAGAGACACCAGAGAACTCCCTCTTATCCCTCTCACTGCCCCACTCCCACCCACTCCAACTTGTGAGGATGCCAGGATGCAGGAAGAAGACAGAGACCTGCAAGTGAGGAAGAGCCCTCACAAGGAACTAAATCTGCCACATCTCAATCTTTGACTTCCCTGCAACCAAAACTGTGAAAAATAAATTTCTGTTGTTTAAGCCACTCAGTCTGTGGTATTTTGTTATGGAAGTCCAAGCTGACTGTAAACACTGTGTGATCAGCTCTTGTTACAAAGAAGCAGATAGAACAACAACAACAACAAAAAAATTGGATTGCATAATAAGGTCTGGCATCTTCCACAAGTACTTAACAAAAGATAAATCTTCTTAATGGGCTACTAACCTTCCATTTACCCCTCAGCCTATAGCTGCTCCAAAGACTCCACACTTTCTTTAGATCAGGAGTGGAGATAGAAAATCCCACATTCATTTATCTTTCTTTCTTCCCCTGCTGTGGGAAGGGAAGTGTAGAACTAACTTTACAGCCAATTTCCTTTATAGCTTAATATACAGCAAGATAATTAATCATATTGGGTTTGGAGTTATTCAACATGGTTTCAAATTAAGGTTCTGCCAATTATTAAATTTGTGGCCTTGGTTAGACCAATTTTATCATTTGCAAAGTAAGAATAGTATCTACATCATAGAGTTATTGTGAATACTAAATGAGATCATGTATAAAAAGCACTTAGCCAATGCCTGGTATTATAGAAAGCACTTGACAAATGTCAAAGCCAAAAAAAATCAGTGATAGGATTAACAATGCGTAATCCAGGCAAATTCTACCTAAGTCTTATAAAATTTTAAGCTACCTTACCTCAAAAATTTAAAGAGGAAAGACTGACTTTCCTCTTTTTCTACTACTGTTTAGCCTAGCTTACTTCCAAAATGCCAAAGAATGGTGTTTTTTTTTTTAAAGCAAAGAAAATATGCAGTTTATTCTGGGTAACTTCTATTTAAATAAAAGATCCCCAATGAAATCTAATTATTACCTACCTGTGAGCATTAAAGTTAAAAACAAATAATGTTTCAAATACTCCAAAAAGACATAATTGTCTAATGAGTTTATTATCCTATAAACAGTACAGTAATTATGACCTACCGTACAAACATAAAACAATACAATCTACTTTCTTCCCACAAATACACACTTCATCTGATCAAAACTATACACTAGAAAATATTACTCAGAGCTCATAGCGTAGATGCCAAGCGTTCTAACAGGCCTTAACTTGCACCTGCAAATGGATGGTGACTATTTCTCTTCCAAGTAAAAACTAAATCAAACATAGAGATTTGGGGCCCCAGAGCAATAACACCAAGTTTAGAGTAAAAAAAATAAAAATAAAAATAAATAACCTATATAGTGAAAGAAAACCTGAAGATAAAAATAATGTATTTTATCAACTTGAACATGGATGAAGATAAAACCTACAGATCGCTTTAACAGTAAGGACTCAAATCCTAAATGACAGAAAATTCTTATAGATTATTAAATGAAGCTAGAATATAGACCTAGATCTAATGGGATAAAGAAAATTCAGAAGGTTTTAAAAACAGAAACTCCGAAAGAAAACAACATCCAGTTGATCAAGGCTTCATGTTCCTATTCTTGGATGTCTAGGTTAGAATGGTAAATGATTAGTTGATGCCACAGAGGAAAATGTAGGTATAGGAAGACTAACGTGAAATGAGCAAAGACACTAAAAGTTTATGTGAGTGTCTTTTTCCTCTTAGAATTTCTGTCTGCAGGTGAAATTGCAGGACTCCTGATACTTTCACAAGAATATTGTAATTTCCACACTGCCATTCTTTCACTGTGAAAAGCTTAATGTATTTCAGTAAAAATGAAAATGTCTCACTATTGAAATACTACAGTGGACACACCCTAAATGTTACAAAGAGAATAAAAGAAAAACAAGTCCAAAGGACAAAAAGTGGATACTATAAAACTGATAAGTAAAGTCATTCAAATTCCTAAGAAACTTGTTTTTGGAAGATATCAAGCCTTTATGTGACCTCATTTTAACTTATACAAGGCAAAATCATATGAAAAATTTTGAGAAATATAGGGTAAGTCAATAATTCTCTTCCTCCAGTTTTTAGACTTTCTTTTGAAAATAATACTATTTAATTTCTCACTTTCATATTTCAATTTCTGAAGAGTTTGGCTATTGTGACTGTATTCCTTTATATACTAAATATTGGAGCATGAATTTGAATTTTATCTTCATAATTACAATGTTGCTTATTAAATATTTTTAATAGGGAGTTCTTGCCTAACTTCAATGATAATATGCCCTGAGATCTTCAGAGGATCATAAGAAAACTTACGTTTTCAAAATAACAGTATTTTAAATAAGATGTGCTATGTAAATATGCTGAAAGTTAGTTACAAATTACACAATTTAAGTATTGTGCAACAAAATACAGCCAAAACCTAATTTCACATTTTCATTTGATTTAGTTTTTAAAAATCAACTTTTTCTTAATTCATGAAAATAGAAGTGCCAGCTTAGTTAATACATATTTTATGCATTATAGCTTGATCACTGAGTAATTAAATTCCATACCAATGAGGCATACTAACTCTTGAAAAATCTACATTCTGATGATATACACAGAGTTTTCTTAAGATAAATTATATCAGAAAAGGGTGAAAACAATTTCAAAATGACCAAAGCTTTGGTCCACACACGTCATTTGAAAACAAAGTTTTCCAATGGTAAGGCAAACAACAAAACTTATCAAGAAATGACTTAATCAAAAAAGGGGTCATTTCTTTTTCAATACTTGACTCCATTAGTCTTATTGGCCAACCATCGACATATGTATATGTTTTCAGTGTATATATAAGAGTCAAAGATTTCCTTGGAGATGTCAATTTTGTTGAAAATGCAGATACAGTAATTTTGATGCCAAAAATGATACCAAATTCGTTTTTCCCACAAAAATTTTGGATTTGGTCCTTGATTTATCAAAAACAGAGGTCTTTGTGAGAAGTAGATGACTCAAATTGGTTAGCCCACCAAATTTGGGCTAAAATAAAACAGAAAGTTATAATACTTTATTTGAGCTTTTTTTTTTTTTAAAATAGAAACCGTATGTATGACTTTCACTTTCTAGAAAGTGGTTTTCTCTTGAACACACATCAGAACCATTCATCATAATATAATTGCAAGTTGTCAGTCAGAGCCGCACCCTTCACTTTGTGGCAAACCGCCAACACATCTGTCAGAAGCACTCATAAGCTTCCGTGTGTTATTGTAATCCTCTACAAAGAGAACAAGCTCATTCACCGATTTCACATTTTCCAAACAAAACAATGACTTCTTAAAACCCGATCCAAATGAAATTGTGTTTCCCTGTAGACCATGAGCTACTTTCTCACCAAATGACTAATGGCACCAGTAGTTAAAGGGAATCATGTATCTTGTATACAGTTGAATTATTTATGTGCTAGATAAGCATTTTTAAAAACAAAGAAAGGTGTTCATATTATATGGTTATGTGTATGAATATTCAACATGCATATATAAGAAACACTGTAATAACATAAATAACATACTATTTCAAAAAATTCCTTTGCCTTAATCATCCTTTTGTCATATAAACACTACATATTGATAGAACCAAACCCATTTTAGTTAAGAACAAAATGTACTCTGGAGTTGTAGCAGATTAGTTCAATTGTCATTAATTTAAATCATCCCTACAATCTGAAAGAGTAAGCTCTCAACAGTGTAGGACAGTAGAAAGAGGATAAACTTTCTTGCAGCTAATCAAGAGTTAAATAAAGAGAGCTTTTCGAGTCACTCTATATCTGCCCTTCCAAAGAAGTGGCCAAGTATCAGAAGTAAAGTCTAAAAACTTTATTACCAACAGAATAAACCCCTTTAAAAAAATAAAATTGGATCCAAGGTGTCAAATGTTCACAAGTCATAACTTTTCAAATTGCTTGTGGTCGTGTATGTGTCACATGTATGACACTGCTACCCTGCCTGCATGCTCTCTCTTTTAGTAACAGAGACCCAAAAATACTATGTCAAAGAAGCTTTTGTACATTTATTTGTCTGCAGATTTGAATGAAAGACACGTGAATTACTGCTGTCAAAGATAAGAGTATTTTTCACCACAAGATAGAGCATAGAGCGATGTTTACAAAGACACATATAAATACATATGTTTATATTCACACATTATATGTATTGAGGTATTTCATTTTTCCTACTGTAATTCTCAGACAAAATCAAAGCTTTCAAGAATAGCAGAAGTGATGGAAACAAAATCTTCAAACCCAGTAAAGCTTTGTTGATTCTTAGTCATCAATAACATACATATTTAATAGACCTTACTTATGGTGACCATAAAACAGATTCCATATTAATATCTATTCATATAGTGCTTAAGTCAGACAAGTGATTTCAACACTTTATATTATTTAAGCTTTATTTAATGGTGTCACCTAGATAATAATATCCCAATATTATTAAAGAATCAAAGAGGTTAAATAAATTTCCTATGATGATACATCAATACAATTCCTATCTTCAGATTCCAAAAGGTCATGGTGTTATTACATGTATTTTCACTGAGTCATATGAGCACACAAATATAAACATCAACATACGAACAAATAACATAATATTTAGGCAAATTATATATACATGTGATTATATATATATAATCACATGTATATATATTAATAAAAAGGACAATGCAGATTTAGGAAATTCAAGACATACCATGCACAGTAGTTGCAAGAAAAAAATTCAACTTAGGATGCCTTCTCTCATGAATCTCAATTAATAAGTTCACCACAATATTTTCATATATTCATTTTGCAGTCAAATATATAGTTATAAAATTCAAATAAAATGTCTTATACCTGTCCTTTCCATTGAGGTGAGGAGATACAATCAAATAACTCTTTTACTAAATATATACAATAATAATATATATTCAATAATGAAATCATGCCTGCCAGTCTTTATTGGAAAGAAATACAGTTATTCATTGATTTTTACTTCTCATCAAGAAAGTCATAAGTTCTCTGGAATCAAGAAAAAGTATATTTTTAAAATGTTTACAAGTTTAATTATTGGAACATTATATGTACATAATGAATGTGGAGTGGAGATTAATACAAGAATTTCTTGAATATGCAAAGTAACTCTATCAAATTGGCCAGCTATAACTGTTTCTTGATACTCACTAACTTTTTTAAATTTTTAAGCCAATTTTGAAACAGCGGTTTAAAAAAACACATTTCCATATTAAGAACATTTGATCCTGAGCAGTTTTTGAAAGTCTATTTGCCATTTTAAAAACATGTAATGCATTGTTATTGAATTATATTTATTATTATTTAAACCATAGAAAAAAATAAGTATGAATTTGGAGGTTATTTAAAGAAATTTTAAATTAATTATCAATTGTCAAAATATGTATACAACTAAAATCTATACATTTTGAAAATTGATTACTACTTTATCAGCTATAAAAACTAAGAACATTTTTAAACCATGGTTTTCAAATTAATGTTTTTACTACTTGAACTGTGATTATACATGCACACATATATTGCCCCAATATTTTAGCAAGATATCAAATGCAACTCTATAAATTGCCCATATTAAAAATGGGAGAATCAAAATTTATTTGGTGAGAGAGAGGGAGGCCTATGATATATATATATATGTGTGTACATATATATAATGTAAATGTATTTATTATATATATAGTGTGTGTGTGTATATATATATATATATATACACACATACATGACTTTGCTGAGAGTAAGAGGCAAATATAAAAATGAAAACATTTATTTTGGTCCCACTCAATTCATATCAATTGAATGGCAATATCCAAACCAAATTTCAAGTAGTAGATGACTCAAATAGTATCCAGGAAAGAAACAAGCCATTTTTACTATTATAAACAATCATAAACAAGAAAATTTGACAACCTACTTTAAAAAAATAAATTGATTAAAAATATTAAAACAGAACTATGACATCAAGAATATTGCATAGAATTCTTGAATGCCTTCGTAAGAAGTAGACGATTTTGTGTCGTACAATAAAAGTGCTCAAGATAATTATGTTCAAATGCTGAAACAATTAATTATGCCAAATAAGTTACTTCTAGTTTATCAGAAAATTATTTTCCTTAAACCGTAATTTACAAAAGAAATTAGAAACGCACACATACATAAACACACAATACTAACATTAAAAAAAACCCTTTGTAAAACACTAAAATATTACTTCTGTGGCTTTAATTTTATTTCGATTAAAGTTGCTAAAACTTATTAAGAATATTTTTTGTTTTTATTTAGTGTCAATAAGCACTACATAGCAAAAGAAATTATCTCAAATGAAGGACACAAACAAACCTATAACAATGAATGATTATATTTGCCACATTTTCTTGTTATGTCAGAAAGGAAACTCTATTCAATGCTGATAATGTTCTATAATTTCAGTTACTGGTTAAAAAGTTCCCTAGATTCATGTCATTGTCCTTTAAGCAGCTATCATTTAAAATAACTAAGGTACCTACCTGTACCCCTGAAATCTTGAAAGAAAGATTTGCTGAAAAATATAAAAGATGACCAAATTCAGAGTATAATTATGCAGTTGATAATATCAATATTTAAATAATATGCTTACACTTAATAATGAGATGGAATACTTCTTTCTTCTTGGTTAATATTTAGAAAGAAAGAAGTGTTATTTTCAATCCTAAAATGTTAACTCCAATTACCTAAGTCTGCAGATACCTTCTCTCCCAAGTCTAACAAGCTGCTTCTGATATCTTATAGTAGAGAACTGGGTATTCATGCTAATCAAATAATCTAACTAAAAGAGTTACTATATTATTAGTACATGGGCTATTAATTTTATAGCATTTATGTTATTTGCTACTGAACATAATTTAGTTTGTATTGCTTCAGGAATTATTTAATAATTTGCAAATGTTATTGTCATTTGTCAATAGGCAAAAATATCTGTTGAAAAAGTGTTCTGATAGTGCAAATAAACCTAGTTTTACTGTATGTGGATATAGAATGTTTTCAGTCTTACACACTTCAAATAAGATGTTTTAGTTCTCGACCCTTTACATTTCCCTTCTTATTCATGCTTCTGTTATAGAACTTAATATTTTATATTAATATAACCTTTTATATTCACTCCCCATTGGATATTTATTGATCACCGTTTATGTTCCAGGCAATATGCTAGCTTCTGGAAAGAAAAAGGTGAATTAAACAAATAAGATGCCCTTCCCTGGTTGAGCATCAGTTTACTAGGGAATGCAGGTACATAATCAGGCAGATAAATGCAAGCATGTTTTAGAAGTGCTATGATCCAGGAAGTGTGAGTGTGATAGAAATCCATGTGAGTCAGTCTACCCCTATATCCATACCAAATTCTCCCACTAAGATTTCCCTTGTGAGCCTTTTCTGGTAAAGCTGTATCCTGTTCAAATTCTTGTCCCATGTGCCTATCCCTGGGCTCATTTAATCCACTTAGTATTTTAAATTATTTTTCAGTAACAATGAAACACATGTCCTAAGTTCTAAACATCTTCTTATCTCTTATTTATGACCATTAACACATAACTAAGGTACATTAAAAGAATATACTTCAATTGCAAATTAGATTTTAACTTATAATTTTTTACACAAAACAGACTATTTCTAAGTTTTATTGGTAGGGCAATATAATCAAGTGAGCCTAACTGGACCACTGATGAAACATAGCTGGACAACTGATGAAACATATCTGCCAGTTTTCTTTCACTAAATATTAAAAACAAAGTAAATGACATTAAAATGTCAAATAACTAGACTATAACAAACATAATGCTAATTAACTGAATGTTTTAATATTAAATTTATAGAAAGAATAATTGTAAAAAGATTATTTTTAGGCTGGGCATGGTGGCTCAAGCCTGTAATCTCAGCACTTTGGGAAGCCAAGGCAGGTAGATCATTTGAGGTCAGGAGTTTGAGACCAGCCTGACCAACATGGTGAAACCCCATCTCTGCTAAAAAGACAAAAAATTAGCCAGGTGTGGTGGTGCACGTCTGTAATCCCAGCTACTCAGGAGGCTGAGACAGGAGAATTGCTTTAACCTGGAGGGGGAGGTTGCAGTGACCCAAGATCGTGCCATTGCACTCCAGCCTGGGCAAGAAGAGCAAACCTCCATCTCTCTCTCTCTCTCCCTCCCTCTCTCTCTCTCTCTGTGTGTGTGTGTGTGTGTGTGTGTGTGTGTGTATATATATATATATATATATATATATATAATTTTATTACATATATCTTTATAAATTATATATATTTATTATATATATTTATATATTTTTAGAAGGAATTTAAAAATTTTTAAATGTCAAGGTGTTTTTCAACATTCCAGTGACTGTCACCATACTTGATATACAAGAGCTCAATAAATGTCTGTGACCAAATGAATGAAAAATTCAACCAGTTTTCTATACTTTCTATTATGCTGTATCCTATAATAATCACAAAGATTCTGTGATGCTTCTAAGATGTTGCCTAATCCTAAATCTGTAAAACTTATTTCAATTATATGAACAATACAAACGTGCTATGGCAGGAAAACCACCTACAGTTTTTGTAAATGTTTTTAATTGGTATGGAAACAAATGAGACTCCTGATGAACCCTCAAAAATAATATACATTAGTATATTATTTTCCATAAATATAAAATGTATATATTTTCCATTCTTAGAATTTCCCAAGTAAACAAATATTTGGCATAGAAAAATAACATGAATATGTTTCCATTATATGCCTTATCATATAAGATGTATTGTTCCAAGTTAAAAGTACTCACAAATTCAAGAAACTGAGCTTCTTGAAATAAAGCTTAATATCATGATTTTTAAAGCTATATAAAATGAATGTCCATTTGTTGTCTTATTTCATGCCTCTGGAGAGGATTTCCTTCTCCAATAAGAGAATATCTTTTACAGACTTCCAGACTCCACAGTGATGTTCAGAATAAGCTGCTGGAAAAAAGAATCTTAGTTTGTACTGGGATCTATGCAACTTAGCCTGTGTCTAAGCAATGTTATTGCTTAAAAAGCCTACTGAAGTTTTAGTCACTGTTGGTGACTTCCCAACTGGCACACCTGGCAGTAAGAAATTATTAGTACATATCAAGAAGAAGAGGAATATTCCTGGACATTCAAATTTATTAAACTGCAGGCTAAATTGCCTTAAGTAAGATATTACTAAATATATAACTAAGAGATACAGCATATACTTCAATTCATATTCAGCATATATATGCTATATACTCTCTCTACATAGCATATATGTCAATATAACTAAGATATCTCTAATATGATGATCACTGTGTTCAATGAGGTATTTATGAGCCATGTGAATTTTTATGTGTAGTGCTGTCTTATAAAAAGCACTACACATAAAGCAGATAGATTTTGGGAAATTGTGCTTTTACTATGCTATTCTATTTCGGTGCCCTTTGCCCATTTTCCATCTTCCAATTATTGCATGTTTGATATAAGGAATATAAATTTAAACTATTAACATCTGCTAAATAATAGTAACAGAAATTTGAGTTTTATTTTATTATTTTCCATATATTTAACATATTTCATGATTTATAGTTTTAAATTAAACTTTAATCAAATAAAAAAAGTGATAGTATAGATAGAATATTTATGATTGTTTAAGCTAGATGATAGGTCCATAAGGGATCATCACAGTATTCTCTCTACTTATGCATAGGTTTGAAATTTTTCTACCAGAAAGGTTTTTTTTTTAACAAAAAAAGATTGTTATGAAAAATGCAATAAAAAATTTAATTTGACAGTTTTTTCAAGCAACATGAAAACACAAATATACTTTCTTGTTGCCGTTGTTGACATGGTTATGTAGATGAATCCATGAGATGTAAAATTGTTGTTATGATGAAAAGAATCACTCAAAAGAATAACCTTAGTTTATTCGATTGTGTATTTGGGAGCAAAGGGACATGCTATATTGTGCTATACTGTCTCTTCCTGTTAGTCTCTCCTTTTAATATCTCTCTCTCAGTATCTCTTTCTCTATCTCTATCTCTGTCTCCTTCTCTCTCTCTCACACACTCTCTCTCATACACACACACACACACACGCACACATACACACACACACACACACACACACGCACACACACACACATATGATTCTCCTATACTGACTATTCCTGTCTTTAAAGAACCTCCTCATACCCTAAAGACGTTAATGATGGTCAAATTAAGTACAGGTCAACTGAGTTCATGCAGTCCTGATGAGCTTGTAATGCAAGTTAGTTCAGAGGGCTCATTAAACTCAACCACTCCACCTGGACACTGTGCTTATCATGTTGAATGGAAACATAGAAGAATAGAAAAAACACTGAAATAAGTATCAACTGCCCTAAATTTTTACTCCATCTCCCCATTTACCAGCTATTCAATACATTAATAATTAACTTCCTCATTTCTAGAATAGCATAAGAATATCTGTCCTTCCACACTCAAAATTTTTTTTTTTTTTTTTGAGACGGAGTTTCGCTCTTGTTACCCAGGCTGGAGTGCAATGGCGCGATCGGCTCACCGCAACCTCCGCCTCCTGGGTTCAGGCAATTCTCCTGCCTCAGCCTCCTGAGTAGCTGGGATTCCAGGCACGCGCCACCATGCCCAGCTAATTTTTTGTAATTTTAGTAGAGGCGGGGTTTCACCATGTTGACCAGGATGGTCTCGATCTCTTGACCTCGTGATCCACCCGCCTCGGCCTCCCAAAGTGCTGGGATTACAGGCGTGAGCCACCGCGCCCGGCCTCACACTCAAAATTTTTATGAGACTCAAATAAGGCATGCAAAAGCCCTTTGCAAACTGTAAACTATGCATAATTAGAGTATTATTAACTTAACAAAGACCCAGAGAATTCCTGGTACACTCATTTATACAACAAATTCGAGCCATTACACATTTGACCCCACACTGGGAAGCTTTGTCAGGCATTCGGTACTGTCAGGGGGTTCCTAAGTTTCCCACTGACTCCAAAATACTGAGAAGGGAAGAAGAAAGATGTGTTGTAAATGAAATTTAAAATATACTGAAGCTTACGTACATTTAATCTGCACTTAAAAACAGAGAAGGGTGGAATTTAGCCAAGTTTCCTAGCAACAGTGTCTCCCACCTTCATATATACCCTTCAGCCTTTGTGCTGACTTTCATACTTTACAGGTGCACTGGCTATTCATTAACTTGATTTCATCTGAAAAATGTTCAGGAGAGGAGTAGAGAAAAGGCAGGAGTACAGTGTTTGGACAAGGGTCCAATATTCCCAGGTAATAACCCTGATTCAGCAGATTCTCTTCCTATCATATATAATTTCTTCAAACCCTTTCTCAACTCAAGATTATGCTAATGCCTTGTTTTTCAACATATTTGAGTTTACAGTTATTCTACTCTGGATCAGCCACCTAAATACTTTATTTACCTTCTGTCCACATGACCTGGTGAACCTGCTCTTTTGATATGCTTTATAGTCCCATTTTTACCATCCCATCAACATAATAGGATTGTTTGTGGGCCTTGTGTTTGTTTACATGGGTATTAGATATACTAAATATGAAAAAGTGTAGTTATCAGAAATGGATATCCAAGTGGAGAAAGCAGATATGTTCTAAAGCCAGAATTTTCCTCAAACCACTGAAATGCTAAACATTGGTACATTCCTATATACTTTTTAGCAAGATATTTTAGAGCCCATTCCATTATTAAATATTCTAACATTTATGGGCATATACTATTAATATATATAAGCCTATGAGGGTTCGTCAATGACATACCAGATAGTGAAGTTTCATAACAGTTCAGTTACCAAAAAGTACACCTTTGATTTCCCAGTAATACGTGATATCTCTACATAGATGTTATCCTTGGACAGAGAA
>NW_022436987.1:11466512-11531512 GCF_009761245.1 Sapajus apella
TGTGGCTCAATAAGTAATATCCTGCTCAATGGAATGAGTGAGTGAATAAATAAATACATACATACATAAAAAGAAGGATGGATGGTTGGGTGGGTGCGTGGGTCGGTGGGTGGATGGATGGATGGATGGAAGAGTGAATAAACAAACAAATAAACCTACCTTACAGAATACACCATTACGTTTTGGTCTTTTGTTGTTTTTGTGTGTGTGTGTGTCAGTAGGGTATTCTCAATTCTAAAGGCTCCAGCCTAAAGGTGCTATTTAAACAGAGTTGTTTACCATAATATAGGACCTACATATGTCACAAAGTTAAGAGACAAAAGCAGAATTTTGTCAATAACAAATATTTACTGATGTCATCTTCTTAGGTAATTTAACAGTTAAAATAATGCTATTGTGAAGCATGTGGGTACACATTTTAAGTGACTTCAAAATATCATCTGGGAGAATTATAACACATATGAGATTTTGTGTATTAGTTGGTATTAATGTAATAAACATGTACTGTAAATGATTACAACTTAAGGCTATTAGTCTCTTTTGCCTTTATGAAAATGTAGGGATTAACAATGGAGAGTGTGTGCAGACTTAATATTGGAGATGTTTCTTTACCACATGGTTTGTGACCTTATCATCCAGGCCACATTTCTTTCTGGCATTAATGCATTTGTTAGTCCCAGAGGCTTAAACTACAGATGTTTGACATCCTGCTTACGGGCAGATCATCTGGAATACAAAGTGAGAAATCTATACTACTTATTAGTATATATTATGAGTGTAACAGAGATTTAATAGCCCGTTCAAACAAGATTAGCAAAACCATAGCTCAGAAAAAGAAAAGTATCATCTTAACTGAGATATGTTATCAAACCTGTGGGGAAAAATAAAGAAGAACTGAAAGTATATTTTCGGCTGGAATACGTTTTAGGACATCAAAAGAAATTGCCACTAATTAATGTTGTTTATATAATAGCATAAGAAACATTAATTATATCCTTCAATGTAAACTTGAAACCTTTTATGGAAAGGGGATTTATAAGTAAGGTGGTAATCTGGCTCTTTGGAAGGCTTATCTACAACATACTAAGAGTGATCATAAATCATGTTAATGTCTAGGATCCAAAGAAAAGTGAGGTGATAGTGGGAAAAGATTGAGTTCTCTTAATCCCTAGGTCCAATCATTTCCATAGAACAAGGGAAAAAAAGAAAGCAGTGGTCAACTAGACCTTTGTTGGTATCCCCCAAAATGTAATCTCTAAACTGAAGAATGGCAGCTGGCAGAACAGCTGGTGAATAGGATTAATGTCAGAAGAAAGAAATAAAACTCAACATATGTCCAAGCCTGCGGTGCTGGGACTGAGCATGATTATACCCCGACGGATAGGCTGAATACAGCTGGAAAGTGCCACTGTGCCATGCTTCTCTACCCGACAAGGTCATCGCTAAGAAGTACAGCTAATGTCTGAACAGCAAACTCAACTTTGCCTGAAGAACTCAGAAACTGGTAAGAAAAGAAGGAACTGGGGTTTTTAACCCTACCCATGCACTGCATAGTTTAACCCTCGGTGCTTAGTTTCCTATATCACAAAGCAAACCAAAAGGCAGATTAGCATTGAATCTAACAGATTGCACTAAAGTAAATATAATTTTTAAATCATTTAAACCGCTTAATCTCATCTCAATCACATCAAATATTTAGAGCAAACATATTTCCATCTTTCATTTAGAGTTTAAATAGGCACAAAGGAGAAAAAAATCTAATTAAATATCTAACAGTAGATATGCTTTTGTAAACTGTCAATGTTTTTCCAAAGTTAACATTTTGAAATTACTGAATCACAATTAGCAAAAAATATTTTAAAGCAGTTTTTTTATAGTACCACCATCATGTTCTCACACTGAATAATATGAGAAAGTTATATCTTTCTGCCCTATCCCCATGATGTAGTTGGCCCACTTTAGCCTTTTGTAATAGTAGATGAGAGACACCGGAATTTAACTGTTGGAACTAGTCATAGTGATAAACAGCAACCACGTGGACATTACAGATAGATGAGAAAAGGCTTTGTTATTTATAGAAACTTAGGCAGCATAAATTCTATCCAATTGTTTCCTTATTAAACAACTACTGAAAACATTTTTTAAAGAGATCAGTAATCATTTCTAGGAGAGTACTGCCCTACTTGTTTCTGACGTTTATTTCCTTCAGATGCCTGAGCTAACTTGAGCTCAACAAGCAGATTATCAGAGGCAACAAATCACGTTCCCATCTAAAAACAGCTAGCACTCTCACTACATTCTTTTGGAAACACATTTTTAAGTAGGGGTGGGAGTTGGGAGAGGGAGTTAAAGAATTGTATTACAAAAGAAAAGAATAGAGATGTGACTCTTAACAGGTCTAAGGGCACAGCTCCACAGTCTCAAAGGAAATTTATGTGAAATTACAACCAACCAACAAAAATCTACCTAAATAGCCACTCTCTGAAGACACTACATTTTATTTTTCATATCCAGGATTACTACTTGGGGGTCATCATGGTGAGAGATGGCCAGGCCCTATATCGCCTATGCTTACACTGTTCTGAGGCTGACAAAAACCTAGAGCAGAATTATTCTCTAAGTCAAATGTAAACTTCTCAACACCTTGCTTATTTTCTTTTTCTCTTTCTACACATAAACTAATTACTAGCTTATACATGAATTACAAGCAGCACTAATTAAAAAGAAAAGCTCTGGAAATTAAAAAACAAAACTTAGAAGTTTTAGGTAAGCATGCTAATGGTTTGAAATTCAAGGGACCAATCACGCTTAGTTTCTTTCTTAAATGATTTTCAAATAAGCCTGGCCAAATTTATGAGAGAGGGGCTTCTTCTCAGGTAAGATATTCAATGGGCCTTTCAAATGACATTTCAGTTAATTTAGCAGGCTAGAAAAATTATCACATATCATTATTAATGTAATAAACAACAAATGTTTATTACATTAATATCAGGAATT
Source organism: Sapajus apella (assembly GCF_009761245.1). Classification (NCBI taxonomy): domain Eukaryota; kingdom Metazoa; phylum Chordata; class Mammalia; order Primates; family Cebidae; genus Sapajus; species Sapajus apella. The sequence goes on from NW_022436987.1 coordinate 11,469,510, forward strand.
ACTATTTTTCAACGTCTTGAGCTTCATTTTGTTTACATGCCAACTTTTACTTAGATCTAAGAGTAAGTAGCAATTTTCAATGCCTATGGGCAGTTAAACATCTTTATCTCTAAATTTTTACTCACACTTTAAAAGTCTCCTTGGTATTTGGACTTTTTTAAATGCTAATCTGTTGTGGTTTATAACTTAATGAAATCTCAAATCATCCTACATTAAGTGTTTAACACTAAGGAAATAGTCACTATTTCTGGAAAACTCAAATGCTAGAAAAGTCTATGTATAGTCCAAATAAATATTTAAATGAAGTTGCCAGTTTTAATGCTGTTATAATGGCTACTAGTAACCATTTAATAAAATTCCAAGATTGCATGCTTTGAGGTTTAATGACATTCAACATTTTCTAGAATCTTTAAACACTGAAAAAAAATTGTTTTTGTCATTACAGAATATGGAAAGTAACCTCCATAGCTTATTAATGTCTTCTGAATTGTTTAAGGGAATTTAAAGATATGAGTTAAAAGAATTTCATAATCTTAATTTCAATTTCTCCTTTTCATTTAATAGTAGACATTCATTAGGACCCACACACTGTAATAAATTATAATAATTTCAAACAAGAATTAAATTACTAGGTACCTAGTGAAAGAGCCATTTTTTCTTAGGTACCCTGTAATCTAACTGTCAGATTTAAAATCTATTCCCAATCAACTCTTCACAACATTCACATTTATTCATCTATGTTAAATTAATAAAAGGTGTGAATAATACTGACAAAATTGATCATTATTGTTCATGTAGATTTAGAAAATTATAAGGTAATCTAAAATGTAAAAGGAATTGAGAGAAACTATTAAGGTTCTTATAAATAAATTCATCCTATGCTATTTTTTCAAATCAAGACTGAAAGTTCTGTGAGACTTATTTAAATTGACTATACAAGCTATTTGATAAATTGTGCATTTTTAGAGCATAAACCATTTTCATTATTTTTGACAAATACCAGTACAAAGACTCTACCATAGCATTAGGGTTCAACAAATACTTTAGGAAGCTATGCCAAAATGATGTTGCAAAGTAAAACCTAATAGCAATCTGAGACAGTTTATAGCCAATGCAGTTTGATGAAGAAAAGACACAATCACAAGGGAACATCAAAAGCAGATAGCCGTCCCAGAAATAAATACCACCCCCCTCATCTTTCCTGTAGATAAAGTAATGGAGGTATAGATCTTACCTGTACTACAAAAGATAAATACAATTCTATTGACTAATGTCCCAAAACAGAACTCCCTTTACAAAACAAGTTTGAACACTTACTATATTTCCTACCATCTAACCTTGCTGACCCCCTCCTCTTTAACTGGCATCCCTGAAGATAAAGTAAAGCATGTCAACATCTGTTCCCATTCACACCGATTTTAATTTACCAAAAGAGCTTTGCTATTTTCAGAGCAGACTCCAGAGCACAATGACAGATTTAGGACCTTTACTGGGGTTGCATTTCGAGTGTGTCAGCATTTCCTACTCACCAAGAGTAAATTCCAGGGGGTCACAACAAAGGAATAGCTGAAATTCAAACTTCATTATAGAGATTTTTCCCACCCTTACTTGTTTCATCACAACTTAAACTACCAATATTCTATCCTATTTAGTGAGACATCATTGGTGCTGCACAGTAATTGAACTAAAATTATCTAGTCCTGGGGCAAAGATAAAGGTCCTTCAGGCTCTTCCTATGGAGTTACACATACATAATTACCTCTTCCAGAACTTTATATCTGACTGAAATTTAATCAACATAATATAACATTTTTATAACTCTTTAAATTTGTAAACTAGTATATGCTTTTAAAAACACTTACACATCCTTAATGTCTGTTTCATAATTCGATTATAAGTACTGAGTTTAAGTCACAATTATTCTTTCCAACCTAAGAATTTCATAGTTACATGTTTTTTAATACCATGCTTTACTCAGACATTTTAAATATGTGTAAAGAAAGTCACTCTCACATCACCCCAGTTTCCCTATATAATTCAGAGTTTTTAAGACACAATATGAAGAGCAACTTGGAGAAACAATGCACAAGTTGTGTTGTAATCAAATAACAACTAAGACATGAGCAGCTGAGCAGAAGGAAGATGGGCAACGGAATGCCGTACAGCAATCAGCACTGTTGACTAATCAGAATTTGAGACACTAGAAGGTAATAAGGGTATTATAAAGAATGGCTTATTGAAGGAGCAGCTGTTTATGTGTAGCTCACTGTTTAAATGAGTTCCACTAGATTGCCATGGTATGTTTTGGTGAAAATGTTTAACTCCTTTTAAAATGATCATTAGAGAGGAAACAGCAAGTACCAAGTGGCAAGTTTGGAGATATCAAAACACCAACTAAGATAACAGCTTTAGAACAGATATCTGGGTGGTTTGAAAACTGTAGGAAATGCCCATTTCGATGACTTTTTAAGTCAAAAATACTTAGGTACTCATTCTTCTCTTAAGAAGCTTAGAAGTTAGGTCTGTTCCATTATCATTACTGGGTAATGTTATGGGCACAAAGATGAGGCAGCAATATAATAGGGGAATCTTCAGAGGATAAGAAAAAGAAAAGGCAGAGTAAAAATACCCAACAGGATAGCCACAAATTAAATACTGTCTTGAATTTAAAATATGTCCATCTTCTCAATAAGCAGAAGGAATAAGGTCCTGAATTACATTTCAAAATAAAGTTTTATATATTTTTGGCTTAAAATATAATACAAAAACCACTCTCCTACATTGACTTACAAGAAGTAAATAATTTTTAAAGCAGATGAGAGAGACTGCAAAACAACATTTCATTAACTAATGTTATTTTCATAAAGCAATAATCATCTTATTCAAAACTATTTGTCATACGGTTGTGTTGGCTTTGTAATTGGATTGATTACAGTTTTGTCTTCCTTACTTTCACCCAAGAAGCAATTGTCTGTTGTTTCTTCTGCCCCACCAAAAAAAAGAATTCCATAAATTACAACATAAAGGCACCAATACTTCACTGAATTTATCATAATATAGTATTATGAATATTTCATTTGACAAGTGTTCGGTAATATTTTTAAGCAGTCAGCAAGCGGCCGAAACTCTGCTATCTTTTGTAACAGTTCACATGTCAAACTGGCAAAGTGCCCATATTGTAAGGCAGAAAAAAAAATCTATTTAATGTCTGCCCCACAAGGCGACATGAGGTTTGATTGGCAGAAAGCAGAGAGTGGCTTTTGATCATGTGTCCTAACAAGCAGTTCCAGCTCCTGTCTTTTCAGCTGATGGGCTCCACATTACCCATTCAAACAGAAATGACAGACCACTGCACTACTCTCTGGCTCTAGTCACACGCAGTAGGAGCTATGCTGGAGACAGAGTCACTGATTAAATATATCACTTTTTCAAGACAAGCAGGTTGTCTGAATCAAAGTTGGACAGAATAGACTCAACATTATTAAAAGGGGATATAAAACTGAGATTGAGTGATGTTCAGCCAGTTTGCACAGCCTCAGGGATTCCCAGGCTGACGAGGGGAATAAGGAACAGCAGAACTCATAAAAACAGGGTCAGAAATTAACTGTGACACCTTGGCTATTTTCCCATCACTTTAGGACCACGGGGTTTCAAAATTTTGGGGTCTCTTTTTTACTTTTTTACTCTCTTTTTCTTTAAATGAATTCAGTAGAGGGAGAAAAAACACATAAAAGCATGATTACTGCAGTTTGTCAGTTACAGTCTTAAAGGGAATAAAATATTGGATGCAAACCCTTTGCATCTTATTTTAAAATATACTAATATACATTCTCCTAACTGGTACCTTTATTTTAGAACTTTATTGCATTTATTGGTTTGGTATTATAACATAACTTTAAAATCTAGGAATATTAGTCACAAAAATTATACAGTTAAAAATTGTTTAAGTGTCCTGACAACCAGAGGGCTAGCCAAGTGCTAGTTATCATATTTAACTATCCTATTTTCTTTGCTATAGAATGCATATTATTTAAACCTTTTGCTTAAAATATACTTAGAGACATAAATTTCTAAAATATATGGAATTGTTCAATACAAATATGTATTGTCTAAATTTATGTGATTTTTAGATTCTGAATATAGCCTGTCATAATCTAGAACATATCATCAGCTACCTATGTGATGCAAATAAAATCTAAAGTTGTTTTCTATTTGGAAAAATAAAAATAATTGCCCAAAGAAGTAAACAAGAAAACTATCTGGTCATCGAAACTAAAGAAATAATCTGAAACAAATCATTTGAAACCAAAAGATACAATTGAATAAATGGTCCATTCAGATGTTATTCTAAAACAGTCCTTCCAAGAGATTTTAACTTCTTCTTAACTCTGATATAAAGAATTAGTTTTACTTATTTTTTTTAGTAACATACTCCAGCTATTCCTTGGAACACTTATGTTCTCATTACTAGTTTTGGCACCACTGTAAATATTTAGTAGCAGCCTCCTCGTTAGATATTTAAGATATGATTAAAACATTAAATATTCCTACCAAGATGAAGATAGAGTTTTAATAGAGAAGACTAAGGAATTAAGAATAGTCATGACATAAGATACTGAACTAATAGAGGATGAAGAGATACAAGAATTGCATTTTCTGGAAGAAGATGGTAAAATCACAAATGGTGGGTCATCAACCTCTGAAAAGCAATATTTTCTTTTATTGTGTTACTCATTTAGGTAATTACTTTAAATTTCAAAGTTAATTTAACACTAGCTGCTATATATTGGTTAAAGAATGTACCATTTTTCAGAATAATCTTAATACAAATAGTAGTTATACCATAGACTATGCTATCAATATGCATTCTACTGCATGAAAATAAAGTTACATGTTCTCTAGCTTCTGTACTTCATATCTTTAAAGATCTTTAAGGATTAAGAAAACGATGATAACAATAAATTTTATCCCAAGTTATCAACCAAGCAATTATTTAAAAAGCTGGTTGTTTTCAAAAGTGTAAGAAAATTAGCTTGATGAGGCTAATTTGACTCCTTATATGAGACCAGATTTGAACAAAAAAAAAGGGAGGGGGGGAATCTTTACTGGGAATTGCTTTCAAAAATCTGAAATACAGTAAAGTGGCATTTCATTTTTTTCCTAAGAACTGGTTTATATTTAACATCTTTTTTTTTAAAATCACCACATGCCTTTTTATTTAAGAATAGAAGGAGAGAGGATAGGAAATCGCTAAAATGAATAGTCAACTGTGATAGGTAAAAAGAAACAAAATCTGCATATGTATTGCCAATGTATTAGACTAAGTAAACCTGAAGCTCTCCAAAATACATTTTTCCCTTTTTACAATCCAGTTGTAAAAAACAACTGTGTATTACCCATGCTTTACCACACAGGTCTTTTATATTCTATACCAGGAAAAGCCAAAGAAAGGGGGTAAAATTCCGCAAAACATTTTCAACACCATAAAAAAAGAATACTTTCTTTTAAAAGAATCCAAAATAATTAATTATTTTAGCCACTACATTATTGCTTACAGTAATACACAGCAATAACATTTACATTGATTGAATTCTGTTTCCTTAATGTGAAATTTGTTTGGGGTTAATTAGCACGGCTGAGGAATAAGCTTAATAATTTTATGTTGTTTACACTGGAGGCAGTTTTCCATGAGCACTGCTCAGGGAGGAAGTGACATCTTCTAATTTCAGACAAAACATGGAGGTGAAGGCGGCTGCTCACTGTGGGATCGCAAGAGAGGCCCTTCCTCCTTTGGCAAGCTTCCCCAGTACTGGGGTGTCTAATGGCCACAATACAAAGTTGTTCAAATTATTTTTCAGGCATGATAAGTTTCTAAACCAAACACTGAGCTGAGCAGGGATTTTTTAAAAAACAGACTTATACAAATGGAGAAAGTCTACGATATTAGACATTTTTACTGTCCCTTCCTTAAGAAAAAGCGGGTCTAATTAGTTGTCTTCCTAAAATGCATACCTAGCATTTTTATTATGTATTATAACATTTTGCTCAGAGCTGACATTTTTATTCTGACAAGCACTGTCTGGAGAGCTCTCAATAAATAATACATTGACAATTTTCAGTAAATAAGCAGTGGACACAAATCGTTATCCTTACTTACAGCTGCCCCACTCTAATAGTGCTTTTACAAGTGAGGTGACTATTCAGTCTAATGCAATCCTCTCAGTGCTGGAAAGACATTTTCATTCATTACCACGGTCACAAGCACTTAAAGCACTTTTAAGCCCTGTTGCAAAACAGCAGGAATGGCAGAGCAAGTGGAGCTAACGAAAACTAAAGTTCATCACCAGAGAAACCTGAGGCTGTTCACCTAAACAACTAGGAAATTCACTTCTACCTGGCCCACCTCAACACTTCTAGATCCACATGTCTAAGAAGAATATAAGCTTTTCTTTGACAGTTAAATGTTAAAGCCTGTGGGTTTTGTTTTTCACAAACCCAAATTTGATTCACCATCCAATATTTATTAAGCACCACAGGATAAGAGAAGGGATAACTCTATGGCCTATGTGCTATATCTTTGATCAAGGCACAGAAACAAACAGTATCTGAATCCAGATTAATACATTTGAAACCACACAATACCTGTTTTTTTCTTTCATCAACTTTTCTTCCCTAACAATAGCCCCAGCACCGTCACTCTAAACTAGTCACTAAGCCACTAAGGCAGTCTTGAATTTCATTCTTATTGATGAGATCACATCAATTTGATTTTCTAGCAATGTGAGAAGCAAACTTATATGAAATAAGACTTAAAGAAAGAATAATAAAATGAGAAGGTAGTATCTATTATACCTTGACATATACAGCTGGTAGCTAGTACTTTCACCTTACTTCTTAATCAAACCAATTTATCCATTATTTTAACACTTCTAAGACACTTAACTGATCAGGAAGATGTCTGAAAATATGTTACCCAGTCAGAAGTTGATTTCATGCTATCATATCACTTGGACTATATATTGTAGAACAAATAGTGTAGTATAACTACTATACCATAGTTCTCAGTTGTTGGTGTGCATCTGAAACACCTGGAGAGATTGTTAAAACACAGGTTTGTGGGCCCCATTCCAGAGTTTCTGATTTAGTAAGTCAAGAATGAAGACCAAGAATTTGCACTGCTAACAAGCTCCCAGGTGATGCCAATGCTACTGACAGTTTGAGAAACATTGGGCTGCAAGATGGAGTTCATCTGAACAGATAAGACGCACGTAACTTACATTGGGGCTAAATGTATAGTCACTTCCCTTATTTTATATGAATAGAATGATAGATTATGGAGTTTTCATATTTGGACTAAGTTTGATGCAAAGTTTATTGCTGCAACATGAAAGCAACAATGATAAATTGAAGTGAGTATCTAAGAAAAAAAATTCAATCCATAAAAATGACAAGGAGTTAAGGGGTATTACTCTCTTCTAATCACCAAGTCAGTCAATCGTACTTCTGCCTGCTAGATGTATTCCATCTGTACAGAATATTCAAACTCAGTATGTCTAAATGCAAAATCTTTTCCCCAAATCTTCTTAACTCTATATTCACCATCTTAATAGCTTCACCATTATATCTCTCAGCTAGATATCACCCTAACCTCACAGCCCACACTTAATTAGCAACATCAACTATATCTCAAATAGCTGATTCTTTCTCTCTTCTTCCCCTGCCATTGCCTTAGTTGTTTAGAGTCTGATTAGCACCTGCCTGGAACATTAAAATAGCCTGTTAACAGATTCCCCTGTATTTGTCCTTGCCTCTTTTCAACTGATAGTCAAAATGCCATCAAACTTAATTTTCTAAAAAAAAAAAAAGTGTTCAATTATGTCAATCATCCTCCTACTTAAAAGTTCTCAACTGATGCCCACTACCTAAAGGATAAAATTCAGTCTCTGTGGTAATGGCTCCAACATATTTTTTCAGTTGTGTTTTTTGTCCTAGTCACACCAAACTGCTTCACATTCTTCACAGGTTTATTCACATCATTGAAACTTTGTGTATGCTGTTCTCTCTACCTGGTATTCCATTATGTTTCTTGTTCTTTATGATGAGCTTATAAAAATATAGCTCAAATGTCAATAAATCCCTTTTTCGATCTGGAAAAAAAATATGGTTTCCTCTTATATACTTCCACAGCTTTTTTTTCTTTTTGTTTTCTTAGTGGGAGTCTTGCTCTGTCACCTAAGTTAGAGTGCAGTGGCACAATCTCAGGTCACTGCAACCTCTGCCTGCCGGGTTCAATGGATTCTCTTGTCAGAGATACCTGTGTAGCTGGGATTACAGGCGTGCACCTCCACGCCCAGCTAACTTTTGTATTTTTAGTAGAGACAGGATTTAATCATATTGGCCAGGCTGGTCTCATACTCCTGACCTCAAGTGATCCACCAGCCTCAGTCTCCCAAAGTGCTGGGATTACAAGCATGAGCCACTATGCCCAGCCAGCCACAGTGCCTGGCCAACACAGGATCTTATAGCTTCTTCTACTATTGCACTTATGATAACTACTTTATTTACATGTGTTTCCTACTAAATTATGAGCTACTAAAAAACAATATTTATTTCTGTTCAACTTCTCCCCTTTCTTCCACTTTTACCTCTCTCCAACTCAGGCCCACTACAATACTGCATGAAAAAGCTTAATACATGATTATGGAATTAATAAGCATATATGTATGTGTATTTAAGTATCTATACATATGTTGTTATGTGTGTATATATGTATGTTTTGTTTAGATGAAGAGGCATTCTCTAAAAATTAAAGCAATTCATCTCTTTTTAATCATGTTGTTACTCTCTGAAAACTTTTACAATAAATCAACAGTATCTTAGGTTAATATATATTACATGCTCAGATCCATAGCAGGCATTGTGAAGATAGACTAAAGATATGGTATGTGTCTTCAAGAAAATTACAATCTTCTTGGGAGGCAAGTGCAATAAATGTAAAATAGCAAATACTTTTCATCTATGTCAAAATCAGTTGAACATATTTTTGCAGTTTTACTTGTGAATTCTCTAGTATACTCCATTGATATATATGACTATTTCTCTTCCAATATCACATTGCCTTGATTACTATAGCTATATAGTATGCCTCAATACAGTATTGGTAGAATAATTCCTAACACTTTATTTTTCTTTCTCAAGATTTGCTTGGCTATTCTAGAATACGATCCTTTCTATACACATTTTAGCATAAGTTTGCCTATGTATATGAAAGTCTTGCTGGGATTTTTATAAGAATTCCATTAAATGTGTACACTATTTGGGGGAAAACTGACATTTTTACCATGTTGAGTCTTCCAGTGCATGAATATGATATGCCTTGCCATATATTTAAGTCTTTTTTGATTTTTGTAGTAAGCATTTTGTAATTTCAGCATATATATCTGGTACATGTTTATTAAGTGCATGCCTAAGCGTATCACTTTATTTGGAGAAACTGCAAATAATTTTGTGCTGGGTTTGTTTGTTTGTCTGTTTATTTGTTTGTTGTTTTTGAGATAGAGTCTTGCTCTGTCACCCAGGTTGGAGTAAAGTTGCACGATATCAGCTCATTACAACCTCCACCTCCCGGGTTCAAATGATTCTCCTGCTTCCGCCTTCTGAGTAGTCAGAATTATAGGCACCCACCACCACACACAGCTAATTTTTGTATTTTTAGTAGAGATGGGATTTCACCACGTTGGCTAGGCTCAAATTCCCGATCTCAGGTGACCACGTGCCTTGGCCTTCCAAAGTGCTGGGATTACAGGTGTGAGCCACTGCACACAGCCAAATTTTGTGTTTTTAATTTCAGTTTTCACACATTGCTATGTTCTAAATTTTGTGTCTCCCCAAAATTAGTATGTTGAAACCCAGTACCCAATGTGGCAATATTAAGAGGTGGTGGTCTTTCAGAAGTGATTAGATAATGAGGGCTCCATCCCCATGAATGGGATTGATGCCCTTATAAAAGAGGCCTGAGGAAGTTTGTTTGCCCTTTCCACCATGGAAGAACACACCAACAAGGCACCATTTATGAAGCAAAGGGCCCTTACCAGACACAAAATCTGTTGGTGCCTTATTTTAGACTTCCCAGTCTCCAGAAAATATCAAAGAAGCTAATGCCACATAGCAAGCAATAAATTTATGTTATTTATAAATTATCCAGTTCATGGTATTTTGTTATAGTAGCCTGAAAAAATACCAAAGACATAGGTTCATTGCTATTGCATAGAAATGAGACTGATTTTTAAGTGTTGATCTTATATCCTGTGACCTTGTTGACTCATTAGTTCTAAGAGGCTGGTTTTTTTGTTTTGTTCCATTTTATTTTGTATTTAGATTACTTGGGATTTTATATACAGATAATCATGTGATTTGCAAAGCAATTCAATGGAGGAAGGTTAGCCTTTTCAACAGATGATGCTGAAGCAAATTAGACATTCATAGGCCAAAAGAAATGAGCCTTGACTTAAACCTTACATAAAAATTAACTCAAAATGAAATATAGTGTAAAACCATACATCTTTCAGAAAAAAAATAGGAGAAAATGTTTAGAATCTGGGGCTATGCAAAGTATTCTTAGACTTGATGCCAAAGCTTGATCCATATAGTTAAAAACTGTTCAATTGGACCTCATCAAAATTAGAAACTTTTATCTGTGAAAGCCCATGTAAAGAGGACAACAGACAAGCTAAAGGCTGGAAGATAATTTTGCAAACCATGTATTTATCATAGGACTAGTATCTAGAATAATAAAAAGCTTTCACAACAGCAAAAATAAAACAATCCAATTAGAAAATAGACAGAAAACATGAAAAGACATTTTACCTACAAGGATACATATATGGCAAACAAGCATGTGAAATTGTGTTCAACATCATTAGCCACAGGATAAATGCTAATTGACCCTACAATAAGATATCACTACACACCTATAAGAAGAGTTCAAATAAAAGTGACAAAACCAAATGTTGACCAAGATGCAGAGATGCTGGATCACTCATAAATTGTAGGTGGGTATGTAAAATAGTAGAGCTACTCTGAAATATAGTGTGGCAGTTTCATACAAAATCAAACATACAATTACCATATAGACAGCAATTTTACTCTTGGGTATCAATTCCAAAGAAATGAAAACTTACGTTACAAAAACCTGTACACAATGTTCACAGCAACTTTATTTGTAATAGTCAAAAACTGGAATCTGCACAGGGGTCCTTCAATGAGTAAATAGTTAAACATATGTGATTTATAAATATGATGCAGAGCATGGAACTCTACTTAGCAATTTTTTTTAAAGTATGAACTTTTTAAAATTTTGTTTTGTTGACACCCATTAATTGGATTGGATGAATCTCCAGGGAATTAATCTGAGTTTTTTTAAGTAAATTCTAAAAAGCTACATATTATATAACTGCATTTATATAACATTTTTAAGATGGAAAAAAGTTAGAAATAAAGAACATATTAGTAGTTGCCAGGGGTTTGGTATAGAGGGCAAGGGATGCTGGTATTGAAGAGAGGTAGGTGTGGTTACAAAGGAGTAACAAAAGGGATTGTGATATTGAAACTGTTCAGTGTTTTGACTGTTGTTGTGGATACGTGTACCTACATAGGTGATCTATAGGTGACAATAATATATAGAACTTAATATACACAACTGGGTATAACAAAAAGTGGAGAAACAAGAGTAACATCAGTGGATTGTTTCAATGTCAGTAACCTGGTTGTGCTATTATACAAGTTTTACAAAATATTACCCCTGGGAGAAACAGGGCAAAATGTATAAAGAATAGCTCTGTATTATTTTCTATAGCTGCATGTAAATCTACAATTGTCTCAATAAAAATCTCAATTTAAAAAAGAGCAAACAGTATAATTAGGGTTATAATTTATTGATAAATGAAATAGCATATAGGTTTGAGTATTAATAATTTTAGAGGAGGAGAAATTCACAAGAGCCAGTCGGACATAATCTGGAATTCTGTATAGTGAAAAATAGATAAATGGAAAATTTCAATAAATGGAGAGAAGACAAAGTTATTCTGGATAGGAGGGATAATGACTAAGCTTGAAGTATATTGAACTAAATAACTAAACAACTTCAGCACTATGCTGACTCTGTAAAAACTTATCCTGAGATTGTTACATCCTCAAATTTCTTAATCACAATGCTCACTAGAGAAAGACTACAAAAGAACTCCAGGAACCAAATTCTAATTATGTGCAGTGTGTCTAATATAACTAAGGAATATCCAAGTTACATGTTTGTGCAAGTGCAAAGGTCCTAAGGCATGCTTAGGGAGGAGGGGAGGAGTTCATGGCAGAGAAAAGACTAGAGTAATACAAAATGGGGCTTCAAAGTCAGAGTAATATGTTAGGATTTTAAGCAATGGATTTTATTCTAAGCATAATAGAGATTGATGATCATTGACCAGATAACAATGCTTCAATGCCAATAAAATGCTTAAACCCTCTGGATATTAGATAACACCAAGAAGAAGGAAAATTTCAAATGACTAAAGTTAAATACTAAAGTTCCTGCTTTATCTAGAAGTGAGACCAGACTTTCTGCTATTAGTCAGGGTCGAGGCATAAGAGTTAAATTTAAAACCAAGAAATAATTTTTAGGACTTTGTACATTGGGCACATAAAACAGCTTCCTGTCTACCTCTTCTACCTGAAAACAAGGGAAAATAGCTCTAAAACATGGGGCTTATGCTGTAATTCTTAAATTTTCCATCTCTTCCCTGTCCATAACACAAGCAAAAAGTATAAGATAAGAGATATTTCTGGGGGATCAGTAGAAAGCTCTAGTTAAGCCACTAAGGGCATTCTGGAGTGAAATGGAATCCCAGTGCACAGAGTTTGTTAGCCACTCTTTAAAAACTGCCCTGTGACTATAGGTTACTGTCATTCAAAAAGTATATTTAGCATAATAATTCTGCTGCTGTTGTTGCTGCTGCTGCAAATAATTCAATATTTTGTCATATTTTCATAGTTGTTCTTCATTATACCTTCATCCATTTTTTTCTAGCCACCTATTTGTATTTAATCATTTTCAATGTATTATGTTAGAGCAATTAGGGGAATCCACAGTCCTCTAATTTCTGCACTCCCAATGCTGGTGGATGGCCTAAATTCTATTACTTCATTGTGAGAGTTCTTGTCTGTTCTCTCAGTTCTAGGTACAGCTACTCAGTTATACTTAAACTCAAGGCATCAACTAAGAAAGCTATGATAGGTCTGAGCACCATACATATTCAGCATGAAGCCATAGCTTTGAAGCCATGTCTTTGTTCATAAGTACTTCATTGGACAATGACTGTTTCAGATATCAAAACTGTATAGAAGTTTTTGTCTCTACCTTCATAAAAATTTTAACATCGGAAAGAAGAGACTGGAAATAGAAAAAGATAGTTTCAAGCATAATGAAAGAAAATGAATCATAAGATTTGTTCAGTTTGAACTGAAAACAGTTTAAAAGAGAAAAGTAATGATAGTGAACACTAAAATTTGGATACCAACTATAAAAGAAATTCAAAATGGCATAGAATTGTATAAATTGTCCTTTAATCCTTATCCAGACCAGCATCCTCACTTCATAAATTAAGAAACTACTGCTTAGATCAATTAATTAACTATTAGACACTACCTAGTATGTTAAAAGGAGTTACAATAAGAATGCACATCAATCCCAAGCCAGTATGTGTAAAGATTATCATGTTAAACATTCTGAGAGAGAGAGAGGTGAAGATTTCCAGCTAATGTTGACTGTTTGGCTAGAAAAATGTCTATTTCAGTATATATCATTGGCTAGAACAGTGGCAATAATTAATAGGTTTGTAATTTTGCATTTGAAGTAAGTACGAAAAAACTATTGTGAACCTCATGCAATTAGAGATCAGGAACTACTCTAATTCTAAAACCACACCCTGTGCAGGAAACATCAATAAAGAGGATCAAAGGGGAAAAAAGTGTTTCCTAACAAACCTAGTAATCACAGTCCAGTAGACGAATGACAATACTCTTGTGCTCCTAGTTGAAAAGAGGGCTAAAGACATTCAGCCTGTTGTATTCAGATACAACAAAAGGAAAAAGAAAAATTGCATTGAAGGGTCCATCAAAGGCTCTTGTTGAGCTTCTGAAAAGCTCAGTGATGAAGAAAAGCCTGTATCAAACATTTTGAGGAAGGTGGAACCAAAAGGTATAGACAGTTAAAGCTTTCAGGAATTCTAACACAGGCGCATGCATGCACATCCACACACACATACAAACACACACACACACACACACACACACACACAGACACACACACACACACACACACATATTGCAGCAGCAACTTATTTATGTCACATTTTCCGAGAGAGTGGAAAAAGAGCACAAAAATGTGTCAACATTAATTCCACTCCTGGAGAGACGCCCTAGAGAAGAAACTTGTTCACATGTGCATCAGAAGACAGGTGCAAGAATCTTCATAACATTATTGTTTGCACTAGCAGAAAACTGGAAAAAGTCCAGTGTCCAGAAACAGTAAACAGAAGCATATACTGCTATATCGCATACCATGGAATAGTATATGGAGGATTACACAAAAGTGAAAATGAATGAAAGTTCACACAGCAAAATTGATGCTAGAATATAAGAATAAAACGCAAGTCACAAGAGATTACAGTATGACATCATTTTTATAAAGTTTGAAAACAAGGCTTAACAATATTTAGTGACTTATTCAAAAACATTTTAAGACAAAAAGGCAGATAATGATTAACAAAGTTCTGGCAAAAACGTACATAAAAAAACAAAGATTGGGAAGCTGAAGAAAACATAAGGAGATTCAATAGTATTAGTAATTTTCATTAAGTTGGATGCTGAGTTCACAAGTGCTTGTTTACTTTTATGGTTTATAATATAAATATCAAATATTACATAATAAATAAATGTTTAAATTTGCCACTTCCTTTTCCATTCATTTTTTCTTTTGATATTGCATACATATTATATAATGAGAAAGAATACCGATCCCAAAACTGTCCTCTATTATTTCCTGAGACTCCCAGAATAAATTCTGAAGAAGTCAGTCTAATGAATTTTCAATAGAAAAATGCAAAATGCTAATGATCCACTCAAACCCCACAAGCTCAAAAATTATATGAGACTATAACTTATTTCCTAAAACCATCAGAAAGCTGCATCCTCTCTCTAAACAACAAAATGCCAGAAGAGCACCTTCTAGCTTCACAGTTCAATAAGGGGAAAAATCAGAAACAATTGCCTGCATCTGTTTTCTACATTCAAATAAAGTTGTATCGCCATTGTTCTGAATATTCCATTGTTTCTTCACCAAAAGTATGAGTGGTCTTGGGAAACTTCAGCATTTAAACGAGTTGAAATTTCCAATTTATTTGAAATAACAATTTCTGGTGTTTTAATGAGTACTTAAAGTGTTTCTTATGCAAAACTCCAAAACCTTTCCAATTTTTCCTTTTAGTGAGAAACAATACGAGATTTAAATCTGGGATATTCTCAGTGCTTCAACAATATAACTGTCAATCAGAATAGCAGTAAAAACCTAATATCCACAGATTTTGCCTTAAAAATTATTGTGATGCTCTCACAGGGTGTGAATGTTAATTTTTGAAAATGGGCTTTTAATAGATTTTTACTTCAACAGAAACACATTTCTCTTAACTGGCTACTATCTAAAAAACTCATCCAAGGCTTTACCAAACTCTCTCACTGACACCATCACATTCCAGATATTTCTCAGAAGGGAAGACTGGCTTCCAGTGGGGAAACTTTAGTATCAGCTTTTCCAAATAGCCTGAAAAGAGAGTTAAACTGAATTGCTCTTCCAGAACACGAGAACATCATTGCTGCCAAATGCTAAATCCCTTAACACTATGGAACATTTCCTATGATTCTGTCTGTGGTACAGAATGAGATTCCTAGAATATTTTTCTTTTCAAAAAGCTTCTTCAAATAATAACAGCAATAGTAGTTATAATAGCAATGGTTATAATTACAGAAGCTATTATGTGTGTGTGTGTGTGTGTGTCTGTGTGTGTGTGTGAAATCCTCACAATAACCCTGCAAGATAGGTATCATTCATACAGATTTACAGATGAGGGAACTAAGGCACAAAAAGATTAATTTGTCCAAAGTCACACAACCAGGAAATAATGCTGGCTACATGTATTGAGCACCTACTTTAAACTGGCAATGTTCTAAAGTCTTTAGTTGCCTTAACTAATTATTCATCTTTATGAAAATCTTATCCTTATGATAACACTATAAAGATACCCATTCTTTGGTTCAGAAACTGAAGCAGAGAGATCAAGAAATGTACTTTATGTCCTCTTTCTGGTAAATGCTGAACTGAAATTCAAACACGGGAAATCTAGCTCAAGAGTCTATTCAGTAGGCTATCCTGTCTCTCTAAATATTAATACTTAGATTCAAACTCAGATCTAGCTCAAAGACATGACTTTTAAAAATGAATTTCCTCCTTGTTTGAACTATACCATATTCTCCTTGTACAGCAAAGGCTATCAGATGAGCAAAACACAACATATAAGCAAACTAAATATATTTCAATGAAAATATATGTAGAAATACAAATGATTATTTAGAGATGTGAATAATGATAATAATCCATCAGATATACACATAAACATATGCTCATTCTTGTGCTGGGAAACAGCTGCATAATCCATTGGAAAGCCTGTCCCACCAGGAATTCAAAGCTCAAATGCTGCTGTCCATTCTCTACATGCAC
Source organism: Sapajus apella (assembly GCF_009761245.1). Taxonomy (NCBI): domain Eukaryota; kingdom Metazoa; phylum Chordata; class Mammalia; order Primates; family Cebidae; genus Sapajus; species Sapajus apella. The sequence continues at coordinate 11,486,329 of NW_022436987.1, forward strand.
AGTAAAATAAATCCACGTACTTTCATTACCATAATAGCAGAAAGCACACAATTCCACTGGGCAAATACTCTAATTTCTGACCAATGCATGTCCTATGGAATTGTATCTAAAGCCTGCATACTATCAATTACATTTATGGCTCTATCAAAGAGAGTTCATTTATTCTAATATTTCTACCTAACTACAAGCTTTGTCACTCTTTCCTCATCACAATACTTATTACCTAAAGAATAAGTTTTTAGAAAGAGTCAAAGAGTCAGGAATTTAGCTTTATTTTGTCAGACAGTTTTGTATCCCTTTCCCTGCAATCTCACATGATTCCAGAACCTAACTGAAACCAGTGCCCTCAACCTAGGATCATATACTTAGTAGTATGATACACAAGACATGATAGTGGCTGAAGCACTATTATTAAAGAGAGATTAAAACAGCTGTACATTATGCTGAAGCACTCACTCTTCCCTTTACAAACAGACGGCCCTGGATTACAAGCAGCACTTGACCATTTAAATCACGACAACAACCAGATTTAACCAGCTGGGCCATATTCTCCTAGGCAGTGCCTGTTGACCTCCTCAGTCACAGCTGCTCAAATGAAATTCTCATTAGACAACTTATTTTCAGAAGCCAAAGGACTCTCTGATTAAATATATGTATTTAGATATAGAAGTCCTTTTTAAAGTATTCATTTTCTGACAACTGTCGCTTATGTTAGAGCCCAGCTATATTGGCAACAAGATGGGTGATACAAGGATAACTAAAATTCATCATTTAATCATAGCTGAAGAATTTTAATCTTGGAAGCTTTTTAACCTGCATCTATTAATCAAAGCTTTCTTGTACACTCTACCTATCAATATAAGCAGTGTCGTAAAAGGTGGTTTCTGGCATTCAATCATTCAATCCATCTATGGATCTATCTACCTACCTACCTACATACCAATTTACCTATCTATGATACTAAATCAAAGTTAAATTTACAAAAGACAGAAACTTTGCCTATCTTCCCATAAGTCTCACTTTCAGAAGGAACATTTCGGATGTAGCACCTTTGTTCAACAGCATTTAGCAATCTAGTCAAATCACTGCTCAGAAGAGGGTATTTCTGGAAGGAATAGCAGATTAAACACTGGACAACAATTTGGTTGACCAAAGCATCTGCTTGAAGAGATTATGTTTCATCATGCAAATATTGTTTTTAAAAGGACCATAATAAACTTTTTACAGATCAGTTCTTGTAGAAATGAGGCACAGGCATTTAGTCTGATAAAGAGTAAAAATATTCTCTGGAACAACAATAATGCAAGGAAGGTCATCATTTATTATGTCAATCACACAGGTTGACTATCAGCTAATCATGAAGTATGACCCTCAAACCAAGAAGTAGATGTGAGGGAGAGGTGGGTAATGCATTTGAAAGCTTTTAGGTGTCCGATGAGAAAATATGTCCCAAATGAGGAGATGGACCTGGAACTTTAAAGGATCAATGCCATGGAAATATTGGTGGAGCTGTTATATCTTCTTAGACCTAGTATATAATTATTTGAGAATCAAAAATCTATCCTAAACTTTTTAATGATCCTGTCTATAATTACTTCTGTTCTCCCATTATGCCATTCTATACTATTGCTCTAAGTAGATAATCAAAATTAGGATTCAAACCCAAGATACCAAACTCAAAATAAAAAACTTCTCATTGTTCCCATGACCAAAACATGTTCCTCCACTTTTTAAAAATTGTATTACCATATTCCTGTTTGTCCTGAGTTTAAAATCTCTGAGCACTAGTTGAACCATTCCTCTGTCTTGGTCTCTACCCTTAAACATCAAGTCTTAACAATTCTATCTCATACCTTTTCCATATGCATCCCCCTTCCTTCCTCATTTCTGATGCCTTAGTTCAGCAGACCCTCATTATCTCTAGCCTGAAACAATTTCCTTAACATCTCTCCCTGTTCCCATTCATCCTAAACAGTGTGGCCGGATTAACTTTCCTGAAGGAAAGCTCTAATTCATCACCTTACTGTGCTAAAAAACAGTTAGTGGTTCCTCCATCACCTTCAATATAAAGTTCAAACTCCTTAGACAAGAGTGAAAGGGTCTCCATGATCTGAAAACAACCTACTTTTTCAGTCTTATATCCCATATACATCTTTTCTTTAAGTTTAGATCCTGAACTGTTGGCTGTTTTAATGTTCTCTGCCTATTCTTTCTGCCTGAAATGTCTCTCCTCTCAATTTCTGTCTATATAAATCCTTTCATTCTCCATCTAAGACCCATTTCCCTATAGAATCTTCCAATGGCTTCCAAGAAGAGGTAATTTTTCTATCTAGTAAATTCCCATAACATTATATCTTTATAGCTCTATGGAATTTATCATATACTAGACACTGAATTAGAGTTCATTTTATATGCCTTATATCTCTTACTAGAATATCAATTATTAAAAGTTAGAGACCATTGTTTTATTCATTATGGATGTATCACATCATCTAACATAGTTCTTAACTGGTTACATAAATAGAATTCAGCGGATCTCTAAACTTTTATGGACAAATTATTTTTCACTAACCTGTATTGAAAATTTGCATTTCCTTAAATTATAGGTGCAAGTAACAAACCATACTGTATTTGTAGTTCCTATTACATTGTTACCAATAGTAACACAATTGATATTTTTATATAACATTATACTTGGAGGTATCGTGAAATATCTTTTATGTTTATCACTGCTTAAAAATTATTATACTGTTAGGCCCTCTATAAGATCTTGTTTTTAATGCATTAGTAGAATAGCATATTCTACCATATCACAAATGTTTTAAATGATTTACTGTTTAATATAATTCATTGTATATGTAATCTCTATATTTTACCTTACGGATTTAAAATAATTTTAAGAAAAGATCTGTGGGCTTTACTAGACTATCAAAGGGATTCATGGAAAGAAAAATTAAGAATCCTTGAGTTTTAATACAATGCATTTCACAGAAGAATATGTAGAAAAATAATCACAATACTATGTAGTCCTTGAAAAATGCTGTAAAAAAGATATACCATAAACTGTAGAATATTTTATAAGAATGTTCATAAAAATTCATAATATTGGTGTTGAAAAAAAAGATCAAACTTCTGTCCTCTACGACACCTCTATTAAGATGACAATAGAGATTGCCGCATATCTCCAGGGATAGACAAGTTACTGTCTTCCAAAGAAGAATATTTCATATAGACAGCTACAACTGTTAGCTAGTTGGTCTTATCAACCATAATCAGGTTCCTCTTAACTTCTTTTCACTGATCTGTATTCTATCCCCAGGAAGCTAGACAGTATAAACCCAATCCCTCCTCCAAGTGACTTTACTCTTTAAAGACACCATCATATCATCTTTGATTTGCTTTTCTCTGGGATCAGTATTACTTATTCCTTCAACCGTTCTCCTTATTATATAATTTCATCTCTGTGATTATTCCAATTGTTCTCTGAGAATATCCCAATGCCTTTGAGTTCCTCTTAAAGTGTGGTAATTCTGAACTCAACACAATAATTCAGAAACATTCTATTGAGCAGGGAGTTTAGTGGTACTACCACCTCTTGAATGCATCATAATGTACTTCTAGTGATGCTGAATAAAGTAGCACTGGAAATATGGTGGCAATATTCATCATGCTGATCCCATTGCATTTTCTGTCACTTAACGCTCATAAGGTTTTTTTGTTTGTTTGTTTTGTTTTGTTTTATCATTCATCTGGCTGTTATTTGAATTTTCTTCAGTAATTACTTGTGCAGCTGGGATTTGGGTCACAGCTTCTGAACTTGATAATAAGATCTATTAAATTTTATCGTGACAGGTTATTTTTAAGTTCATAATTTTGGTTTGTCAAAAACGTTTTGAGTTTTGTTTCCCTCATCCATTACATTCACTGTTCCAGGTTTGTGAGACTGGTAAATTTGATAGCATGCTTTCAGTCATTTCATTTGCACTTAATATATTTAGATTATGAACATTAATATATACTAAAGATACCTGAATTTCTGATGTCTAAAACATATATATTGCAAAAAAAAGATCTATAGAATATGAAAAAATTCATTACTAGTAGAAATACAGTAATAAAGAACTCTTAAAGGACTACTATCTCACTTTGTGTCTCTCGTACAAAAATCAACTGTAACATATGGTAACAAAGAGAATGAACGGAAAATTAACCACTATTTGCAAGGAAAAAATTATTTTAAATTCCCCAGTAGTCCAGAAAAAAAAATCATCACCAATCAGTGTCTTTATTTTTACATTAAAGAACCCTCCAAAGTATTTGAAAACCACTTACTTATAAAACTAAAACCATCTTTTGGTGGATCACAATTAAAAGTCATCTAGCAATCTCACTATTCAGTATATAATTATCTGGCAATCCCCATTATTCAGAACACAGCCAAGAATACGGAAAACAAAGTCTCACAAGCCAAAAGTGTCAGCATGTAGTTCATGCACTGAAGACCATATGTATTTCCCAGAATCTCTCAGCAACACCTCCAGAATATACTTGTTCATATTTCAAATACAGTCTAGAATGTCCTGATTACCTAATTTTATAATCTCTAAATAGGAGAAAATTAGAAATTATTTACAACTAAGCAAGAAATAATAGCCAGCAACCTGATATTGAAGGAGAAACCAACACATGCACCAAAAAATATATACATATATACAAATACACATACATATGTATATATCTCGAGCAGACACAAGAACTCTAAAGTTTCATAATTGCAAAGAAAAATAACCATAAAACTCCTACTAATCTCAATGATTTCTAAGGGCATCATTATATTATAGCACAATAAAATAATTGACATTTATAATATATCAGTTATATACAATATAATATATACAATAAGTCAAATTTATAGAGTTTATAGTTAATATTTATATAGTTTACAGTTAATTGAAAACACTCATTATTATAATTAATTCTCAAAATGTTTAAGTTGCCAAGTTAGTTACCAAATTTTAAATTTTGTGGCTTAAATAGATTGAAGAATTGACCCAGGGCCACATAATTGTTTGAAAGGTACTGAGGTTCCTAGTCTACTGTATTATGACCCTGGGTCATCAAAACATATATACATTTTGTGCCATATAATCTGATTAGTGAAACAGGGAAGCATGCGATATATTTTAGAAAGACTTCTACAAAAATTAATTGGAATCTTTTAAGCTTTTTAGTCCTTAAAAGGATAAAATTGTTACATGAAAAAATTCCCTAATATCAAATCCCAATTTGTCTATAATGTCACGAAACTCTCAATTTAACTTGCAATGCTAGTAATATATCCAGAGCTATTAATTACTCTGTATTTTCAGGTCTAAAATCTGTACATAAAAATGAAAGTGCAACATAGTATAACCATCACTTAGACTTGATTCATTTTGTTTAAAAATATTATTGTAGAGTCTTTTTTATTATTATTATTTCTGTTTTCTGAGACGTAGGTGAACCCGAGTGAATTCTTGTACAGAGTAGAGAAGGTAGATGTGGGATGTTCCAAGAGATGTCATGTAACAAAGAAGTCACTCTTACGCATTTAGCTTTAACAATATTTGAAGCCCTCAACTCTCCATTTTACAACGTTAGGAAATAAAATAATATAGTTATAAAAATAAAGAGAAATAAATCTTTTTAATTTTGTTGTTTGTTTTTGTTTGTTTGTTTGTTTGACTCTGTTGCCCAGGCTGGAGTGCAGTGACATGATCTCAGCTCACTACAACCTCCACCTCCTGGGTTCAAGTGATTCTCCTCCCTCAGTCTCCCGAGCAGCTGGGACTACAGGCACCTGCCAGCATGCCAGGCTCATTTTTGTATTTTTAGTAGAGACGAGGTTTCTTCATGTTGGCCAAGCTGGTCTTGAACTCCTGACCTCAGGTGATCTGCCTGCCTCAGCCTCCCAAAATGCTGGGATTACAGGTATGAGCCACCGCACCCACCCTAATTTTATTTTTTAAACAGTTGATATTTTTATAAAGAAATACTATCCACCAAAAGGAAATAAAGAAGAAAAAATGAAAAATAAAATTGCAATTAGGAAAAATCCCTTACTACCTTTTTCCAGAGTAAGGATTATGTTAAGTTTAAAACCTTAATTTGTTATCTTAAGAACCAAATAAAATACATAAAGTTTTAGAAAAATGAAGCTATCTGTTTAACACTCCTAATGGATCACAATCTGCCATCACCATGGTAACCTCTGAATAACTTTTTCCTAGCTGGTGCCAATTATGCACTTCTCCAGCCCTTGAAATCCCACTCTTTTTTTTTTAAAGGCCTAGAATCTTTAGGAAAAAAAAAAAAAAAAAAAAGCCCAACAGTGAAGTCCACACATACCCTCTTGTTCAGTCCGAGTCATTTCCTCAAGCTTCTTCTGTTTCAGTGTGTCCACCACATCAGCAAGACTACCTTTGCGGCGTTCTGGGGTTCCAAAAGTAACACTGGTCATTATCTCGCGGTCCCGACTCCCTTCGTCAGGCTTATGTGGTGAGGTAGAGGTATTTCGGAAGGAATATAGGGAACATAACTTATTATTCTCTGATTCCTAGGAAAATAAAATAAAATGAAACCATTAGAATATAAGTTTCTTTGCATGCTACTGAAGAAAAAAATCCCAAACTCATAACAGTATATGATGCTTAGTAGACAAATAAAACATATTAATTAAAATAAAATATAAGTAACTTAGTAGGGCAAATAAAAAATATAATTCTGATTAAACAATACTGATCAAACAAATTATAATTAAACAAAACATTAAAGAAGCAATTGTCAAAGGAGCTGTGAAGTTGGAGATTAAAATTGTTTAGTTTTTGAAATATAAAGCAGTGTGTGTTCAAAAGCAAACATTTCAACTCCTTACTCATTTAGACCTTTCATTTAAATTAGTTCAGATTCTATGACTAATTATCAGGATTGGTAAAGTTTTTCTTTTAATTGGGCACTTTTATTAGCAACACTCTTCCCATAGCATTAAAAGATGTACATCGCAAAAACGCTATCCTTTAGTTTAGAACCAGTAGAAAAGTTAGCTTCAGTAGCCAATGTTAATTGTTCACCAGAAAATATACAAATTATCTAAATCAGTTCCAGAAAGTTAGCCAACCTGGATTTTTTGTGTGCTGGGGTTGAGAGAAAACTTTTCGTTTTGGATTTTCCAGCTATATATCTGTCCAAAGTTACAGAAGTCTGTTTATATTCCTTACCCTTACCACTGATACTTCAGCACATTTTTCATGTGGCATTTAAAAATGTCTTTTTTTTTTAACAAAAGGACAAGTTTATCCTCAGATGAGAAGTAATTTAAAAAAAAAAAAAAAGGACAGGCTTATTACAGAAATATTTGTGCAGGAATTACTTCATAGTATAGAGAAGTTAGCTAACTGCTAAAAGGGTTAGATGAATCAGCTGAAAAGGAAAAGCAAATCATAGGTAAAAAATAAACCCCTAAAATTTATAGAAATAAAATATTTTTATTTGTCTCTAAATTGGAACTGAGGGTTGGACATAGCTATTATTTGGAAATAGCCCTTCAGCAGCCTTGCATTCACCTTTTATCTGTTTGTGCAAGGGTATTCTCTCCCCTATATTTATTTTTTTTAAGTGCGTAAGGTAAATCAGCCAGTCTTTGTGATCATCATCAGACTCCTGAAAATCCTAATTGCTCCTCTCTCTCTTTCCTTCACAAGGAAGCCCAGAAAGAGTCAAGAACTAGAGGACAAGCATGAAGAAAAAGTTACACAGTTAATAACTAATAGGAAAAGGGGAGAAAAGGAAAATAATATCTAGAGCAGTAAATTTCTACATATATTAAATGGCATAATAATTATACTCTACAAATGCTAGGTATTTAGGATTATTGCCATGTATATAAGATGGGATAAAATGTATTTTCAGGGTTATAGAAAGCACATAATGAGATAACATTTGTAAAACACGTAGGCACAGTGCTGGGCTCACAATACTGAAATGATGTTTAATAACTGGTAGGTACTATTTTCCTGAAGGAAGGAGAAGATCTAGGAATGGGACCAAAGAGATTTTTCTTCATTCTGAACCTGAGGAATTGTGAAGTAAAAAATGTTCACAAGTCTTGAACTAAGTTAAATATTGTGAAAAATCTGAATATATTAAAAACCTTTGAGTTGTACACATTAAATGGGTAAATTGTATGTAATATTTATTATATCTTAATTAAGCTGAACCTTTTGATTAAGAGCTAAATCTTATTTTTTTTTCTGCATACTCATTGCTAGTACAATGCCCAGAACAGAGAAGCTCAACTTATTTGTGCTGAAATAAACAGAAAAGGATAAAATAAATGGGGCAAGGCAGGGAACAGAGCTCCTCTTTACCTTTCTTCTAGATCCCTTCCTTCATCCAGGAAAGATGTTTTATCTCACTTAATATTTACAAGAATTCTGTGAAGTGATGCAGAGGAACCCCTTCTTTTAGATGCCAGTCATGGCTAGTACATGGCTCCTTGGAATGGCCAGTTCATTCTCCACTTGTGCAAATAAAATGCAGAGACATCTATGTCAAAGCCATTTAGACTCCTAATAAAGTCCATATTAGACATCTGACCAAGGCATTTATGAATTAATAATCACCATTTGATCAACATACTTCAGATGCTTTTGTTTCAAACCCAAATTATTGTCACATTATACCCCCCCCCCCCCCAAAAAAAAAAAACACCTCTGACTCAACCTAAGGGATTAAAGAACAAGTCAAAACAGTAATATGTGGAAGTCATTACCTACAAATGACTCAATATTGACTATAATAAAGGAGTTTTTCCCATCACTGCCAAACTGAAATTGAAAGATGTTAAGAGAGGCTCTCCAGCCTGAGTAACAACTTTAGATTGTCCTGAGAGCATTTAGGCTCCAAAGAGTACCATTTTTTCCTATCAGGACTAATTCCAAACAGTCTTATTTACTCATTGCTGTGTGCCTGTTGGACTATGTTCCTTGTTCTTTACTCATGGGAATGTGGTCACTGCCATCCTGCACCACAGACAATAACCATGGGTTCCTTATTACAATGATAACACACGCTGTTCTCAGCCCGGTAATCTGTGCAAAGTGGCTCAACACTACCAAACAGCAGAGAACAAGAGGCTAGAGAGTCATGATTTCTCCCCAAAAGCCACAAGAACTACTTACAGTATGTCACCAAAGTATAAAAATAGGCACTAAATAAAAACAAATGGCTTAAGTTATGTAAGTCATGTTATACCATTCTAACAACAGCAGAAAGGGGCAAAATTTGCCATTTCCAGCCATCCCTTTTTAGCTTTCTAAAACTTAAGAAATACTAACCTTTCATAAATGTTAGTCTGTAAGCAATTCATCTGGGTAAAAGGAACACATAAATTAATAAACTTATAATAGCTTACTGTCTAATATGAAGTCAATAATGCCAAGTTTAAAAAAGAATCTTGACAAAGAATCTCTATTTTTTTAAGAAGGCTATATAATTTTGAAGTAAATTTTATTAAGAAAAGACACCCAGATTACTTTGTAATTTCTTAAGAACAAAACAGGTCCAACGACACACCAACTGAGACAAAATATCTGATAACAGTTTGGATTTGTGTCACCACCCAAATCTCATGTTGAATTGTAATTCCCAATGTTGGAGGAGAGGCTTGGTGGGAGGTAACTGAATCACGGCAGCAGAATTTCCCCTTGCTTATGATAGCAAATGAGTTTTCAGAACATCTGATTGTTCAAAAGTGTGTAGCAACTTCCCATTCTCTCTCTTTCTCCTGCTCCAGCCATGTAAAATGTGCCTGCTACCCCTTCACTTTCCGCCATGATTGTAAATTTCCTGAGGCCTCCCCAACCATGCTTCCTGTATAGCCTGAAGAACTGTGAGCTATTAAACCTCTTTTCTTTATAAATTATCCAGTCTCAAGTATTTCTTTAGAGCAGTGTGGGAATAGACTAAACCAATGTCCAATGATATCTACCAAGTCTTAATGCATGTCATTGCAGCACTGCTGTGAAGTGACTTGAGATAATATTTCCCTAAAGCAGAGGTTCTCAAGCTTCAATGTGTAGAATTATCTGGCAAGTGTGTTAAAATGCAGATTCCTTCACCCCATACAACCTTCCAAAATGAAGGGGCCAAGGAATACGAATATTGATGAACATCCCAAGTGATTCTGATGCACAGTTCCTGACCCCACTTTAAGAAATACTGCTCCCTAAAAGACAATGAAATAAGTATGTTTTGCCTTAATATTATAATGTGAATATAATGGTGTAAAAAATTTTAAAGCTGGTTGTGATTCTTACTTCTTTTGATCTTTCTTTTGGAAACCAACAAACATGAAAAAAAGCTCATCATCACTGGTCATTAGAGAAATGCAAATCAAAACCACAATGAGATACCATCTCACACCAGTTAGAATGGCAGTCATTGAAAAGTCAGGAAACAACAGATGCTGGAGAGGATGTGGAGAAACAGGAACACTTTTACACTGTTGGTGAGAGTGTAAATTAGTTCAACCATTGTGGAAGACAGTGTGGTGATTCCTCAGGATCTAGAACTAGAAATACCATTTGACCCAGCAAGCCCATTACTGAGTATATATCCAAAGGATTATAAATCATTCTGCTCTAAAGACCCATGCACACATATGTTTATTGCAGCACTGTTCACAATAGCAAAGACTTGGAAACAACCCAAATGCCCAACAATGATGGACTGGATAAAGAAAATCTGGCACATATACACCATGGAATACTATGCAGCCATAAAAAAAGAATGAGTTCATGTCCATTGCAGGGACATGGATGAAGCTGGAAACCATCATTCTCAGCAAAGTAACACAGGAATAGAAAACCAAACACTGTGTGTTCTCACTTGTAAGTGAGAGTTGAACAATGAGAAGACATGTACACAAGGAGGGGACCATCACACACCAGGGGCCTGTCAAGAGGTGGGGGACTAGGGGAGGGATTGCATTAGGAGAAATAACTAAGATAGATGACCTAAGGTTGATGGGTACAACAAACCACCATAGCAAGTGTATACCTATGTAACAAACCTGCATGTTCTACACACATATCTCAGATCTTAATGTATAATTATTTTTTAAAATCTTTTAAAAAAAGAGAAACAACCACTATGTAAATGACAAAACACATGAACATCACAAAAAGAAGAACATGTGGGCACTGAGTTAGTAAGCATTAGTTTATTCAAATGAAATTTACTACAAATTTCTTTTCTTTCAACCCCTTCAGCAGCCTACCAAACCTAACAGTGAAGAAAATTTTCAAAACATGATTTAAAAGGATCCCAGTCTCAATGCGAGGAAAAAAGCCATGTTGATTCAGATAATCTAAAGAGCATTTCACTGGAAATCAATTAAAGACAGTATGTAAAATATATGTAGATGATTGGAGAAGCACATGGTAGTATTATTTCCAATGCAAGGGAAAAAAACATGTTGATTCAGATAATCTAAAGAGCATTTCACTGGAAATCAACTAAACACAGTATATAAAATATATTAGATGATTGAAAACGCACACAGTAGTATCAAAAAATACTTATTAAACAAAGTTTCTAGGGAAGAAAAAACAATTTTCACAAATCGAGAATTTTAATTAAGATGTTTTCCAGTGTTTGAAGAGATAAAGTAAATATTAAAAACAAAAAATATTAAATATTGTTCATATGTTTCAGAAGTTATTATTCAAAACTGATTGTTCAGCAATGGCATTCAAATGGCTTTAAATTTAAGTAGGCTTTTCATGGTATTGGGTATATCAAACTTACTCAAATCTTTGGGCATTTGTGTGCCTTGTTGCTTTCCCCTGGAATGCCCTATATCTTCCTTAACTTTGAACCCAACCCACTCTTCAAAATGCAGATCAAACTCCATTTCATCCTTGAAGCACCCCTTACTATACAGGACCTCACTATCATGCTAACCTCCAAACTACACATCAAAGCACTTAATCATAACCATATAATTTATCATTTAATAATATACTAGAATAAAAATATTCACCGCTCTTTTGCATGTAATTGTCATATTTGTAACTAAAGTTTAACTCTTAAAGGATTTCATGACTTCATGCTTCTTCTATAGGCTTCCAGAGCATACAACAAAATTAAGTAAGTGTGGACTAACAAACTTGAAACAACCACTCATCAAATCTGTCAAAAATAATTTGAAGGCTGGCACAGTGACTCACACCTGTAATCCCAGCACGTTGGGAAGTCAAGGCAGGAGGATCACTTGAACCTAGGAGTTTGAAACCAGCCTAAGCAACTTAGTGAGACCCCATCCCTACAAATAATTTAAAAATTAGCTAGGTGTGGTAGTAGTGCACACTTGTGGTCCCAGCTACTTGGGAGGGTGAGGGGAGAGAATTGCTTGAACCTAGGAGGTCAAGGCCACAGTAAGCTGTGATTGCTCCACTGCACTCCAGCCTGGGCAACAGAGCCAGATTCTCTCAAAAAAAAAAAAAATCAAACATTAGGCTAAGAGTAAATATTTGCTCCAACAATGACAGGATTGCTTAGGCAAAACATTTAGAACTGAGATACTAAAACATAAGGAATTGATGATATATCTACACAGTGGAATTCCACACAGCCATTAAAATAAACATATCTATTGAACACACTGTGGTTTATAGTGATTAATAACTATAGGCAACCTAGTTATTCTAACTGTAGGAATTATTTTAGGGCATTATGATTTTATCCATATAATGGAATAATTTGAACCTACTGAAAATCATATTTTTGCAGAAAATTTAATGAAATGTTGGAATATTCATAATGTATTATTAGTAAAAAGTATATTAATCAAATTAATATACTTTTTATTTTAATTTTTTGGATATATATAATAGTTGTATATATGTATGAGGTACATGTGATATTTTGATACAAGCATACAATGTGCAATGATCAAATCTGGTGAACTAAAATATCCATCAACTTCATCAGCAGATAAGTGAATTTTTAAAATGTAGTGTATATACACAATGGAATATTATTCTATCATAAAAAAGAATAAAATTATGTTATTTGCAACAACATGGATAGAATTGGAGGACATCATGTTAAGTGAAATCAGCCAGGTACAGGAAGACAAATGTCACATGTTCTCACTCATTTGTGAGAATAGAACAGTGGTTACCAGAAGCCAGGAAGGCTAGTGGTGGAGGGGAATAAAGAGGAGTTTGTTGATGAGTATGAAAATATAGTTAGACAGAAGGAATAAGATCTACTATCTGCTAGCACATTATACATTGTTTAAAAAATTATGTATAGAAGAAAAGAGATCATAATACACAATAAAATGCTAATGGTCCTCTGAGTATTGGGATAATAGATAATTTTATTTTCTTTTTGAAGTCCTCTATATTTTGTAAATACACTATCACAAATAACACTTTTAATCAGAAAATCAATTTCATCTTCAATTTAAATATAAGTATCAAAGAAGTCATAGGAATAATTTATCCACAAGGAAGGATGTATTAAATTAAAAGAGGATATACTGTAGTATTTAAAGTTTAGCACCAATAATTTATATGTGTGTATAAGTGTAAAAGAGTAAAGATTTGCTCCAACATACACAAATTGGAAAGATATATCAAAATATTTATAGTGATTCCTAAAAGGTGCTAAGACTGTTGGTAGTTTTCATTTCCTTTTTGCTTATCTGTGTTTTCTAATTCATCTTCCATAAACATATTACTTATGTAGTAAAGAAAAACAAAAGTTATTTTATACATAGATGCATAGGGGAGAAACAGAATAGTAATTTAAAAGAATGGAGTTTGGCCTTCTTGAAGATGTCAAGAGAGTGAATATATTATAGTTTCCCTGCATCAAACTCAGAAAAAACAAACAAGCTTTCTTTCCTTGGCATTTCTACAGTTGAAGGATCTCAAATATTATTTCTAATAAATCTAATTATTAAAAAATTAATCTTATGTAAGCTAAAATCTAGAGATTTATTGCTATGGTTTGAATGTATGTCCCACCATAATTCACAAATCAAAGACTAAGACTTAATCACTTTAGGAGGTGATTAAGTTATGATGACTTCGCCCTCATGAATGGGATTAGCAATCTTATGCAAGTGCTGAAAGCAGTTAGGTCCTTTTTGCTCTTTCACCCTTCCACCTCATGTGGACACAGTTTGTTATCCTGTCTAGGTATGTAGCAACAAGGTGTCGTCTTGGAAGCAGAGACCTGGCTTTCACCAGACAGCAATCTGCTGGTGCCTTGATCTTAGGCTTCCCAGCCTCCAGGACTGTGAGAAATAAATGTGTATTATTTATGAATTACCCAATCAACTATATTTTGTTCTTAGCAGCAATAGTGGACTAAGACACTAATTACAACACATTTTTCCCTTTTTCTCTCAAATGATACATATCAATCTATTTCCTCTTTCATGTGAGAGTTGTTCAAATATCTTAAAGAAGATATCAAATTCTGTTTCTAGGTAAAGCTCCAGCACTTTCTAAACCCATTTCTCATTTGCAATGATTTCCAGACCCTTCATCACCCTCCTCTGATGTATTTGTCTCTAAATGTCATTCTAAAAATATGTCACCAACAACAAAATACCAAGTTCCACATCTTCCCTTTCAGCAGGAAAAAAGAAAACAATACTCAGCAAGATCGTTTCCTCCATGTCACATGGGTAGGACCAATAGAGCTAAAATCTAAGTCCAGGTTTTCTGACACCAAATCCAATGTTTTTTCTATTCCATAGGCCTATAGTTTTTTTTTTAAGTCACTCTCAACAGTAGAAGATGTCACAATGCCAATCATGACACTACCTTCTAAATCTTGTTTCCATCCATTTCCAGAAAGGAGATTTGTCTACATTTGAGGCAAAAATTACACTTTACTATTCACCTTAATCCAAGAATTATCAAGAAGTAACTTGTATTATTTATATATTGCTGTATAAGAAATAATCTCAAAACAAAGTGCTTAAAACAATAATCATTTATTATTATTATTGAGAGAGAGAGTCTCGCTTCATCGCCAGGCGCCAGGCTGGAGTGCAGGGGTGCAATCTCAGCTCACTGCATCCTCCGCCTCCCGGGTTCAAGCAATTCTTCTGCTTCAGCCTCCCGAGTAGCTGGGGCTACTGGCGTGCGCCGCCACACCCAGCTAATTTTTGTATTTTTAGTAGAGGCGGGGTTTCACCATGTTGGTCAGTATGGTCTCCATCTCTCGACCTCGTGATCCACCCACCTCGGCCTCTCAAAGTGCTGGGATTACAGACTGAGCCACCACATCCAGCCTCATTTATTATTCTTAATGGTATCTGTAGGTCAGGAATTTGGGAGCATCTGGGCCCGGTGGTTCTGTCCCAGAGTCTCCCATGAGGTTACAATTAACTGAGTGGCTAAGGCTAAAGTCATCTCAAAGGCTTCTTTACTCACACATAAGGTACTTGGGCTGGGAACATTTTAAAAGCTCTGGGCTGGAATAACTAGGGTTTCTTGGACATCTTCCTCTATCTCTACGTGACCTCTCTGCATGGTCTCTTCTCTCCAGCACGTTAGTTTCAGAATAGCTAAACTTCGTTCTTATGTGATGTATCAGAGATCCAAAGGTGCATGTCCCAGAGACAGCAAGATGAAAGCTCTACCACTGTTTCTAACTCAGCCTGAGAAATCACGCTGTATATAACTGTCACTGCATTCTATTCAATAGTGAGTCACCAAGCCTTGCCGATAGTCAAGGGAATGGGAATTAGACTCTGCCTTTTTATAGGATAGAGTTATGATTATATCCTCAAATAGTTGCTACGAGAAATGAATCATGTATAAAGCACTTAGTATAATGCCTAGCATATAAGTACTCAATAAATGATAGCTACTCTTATTATTAAATACAAATGTCCTTTGTCCAATTACACTTTGTTTCAGTTTTTGATATTGAAAATACAGTCATGATAACCACTGGCACCATTTTTAAGTTTTTATACATACTTTTTCATCTAAGTAGAATAATAAACACTAAACTACATTACTTTCTTCATTATCAATGTTCTTCTCAAACTAATTTCATTGAGATCTGGCTTCTCACAAAGCTACAGGAACTTTAGCATTTATAATTTGCTTTTTCTAGAAATACTATCAATTCTTATTTATCCTATCTGCATATGCATTCTCTCCACTGTGTCCAGGAGCAGCTACAGTACACTACCACTCTGATTCAGCTGGATTGCCAAACCACACTTAGACAAGGAATGTGGATGAGCAGCCATACTGCAAGCACAGGAGAGCAGTGGGCTGGGGTTGCAAAAGTCAGATCAGATGTCAGGGATTAAGAGTCAGAAAGCATAGATCAGGAGTTGAGTCTTGCCTATATAATGAAATTTAAACCCACGTACAGGTGGAAGTCACTGCAGTTGGAAGAAATGACTTGGAAATGGTATAAGTAGCTGTAAGAATCAGCTATCCTACCTGCTGCCCAGTCTAATTGCAGGAACAGATTATTCACTTATACCCTTTCCTGTATCCAGTAGCAAGAATGAATTAAATGTATTCATTCTTATTGCATCGTATGTTGTCAGTTTTGTTTTGTTTTTCGTTTTAGTTGTAGCCTCTCCAGTTACAGTCTTATGCTCAACCGAGTATGCCCTCCCTATAGATAAGGTTTATGGACATATGCGATCATAGATTTGCCCCAGGTTTCTGACAGCTCTCAATCTACAACAAACTTCTCTTTCCTTAGACCCTACCCAAAATCAATAAAAGAAAGCCCAAACCCTAAAATAGGTTCAATCTAACACTCTCTTACTAAGACGCTCTATAGTTCACTATGGCATATATTCTCCCTCAACAAAAATGAGTAATACACTTAATTTGTTCAGCTACAGATATGTTTTTTGACTGGAAGGAATTAAGGAGCTACAATTTATGTAAAGAAGTTAAAAACAACAGCAAAAATAACCAAAAGTCATTTATGTTTTAAATTACCATGGACTGGCAACTCAACCACATTAGCAATCAATCTTCCCTGCCAGGTCACATGGCTCCCACCACTATACCCCATCCGTCCTTGGTATGCAGTGCATTTATACATTTAAAGTTTCAATTAAATGTCCAAATTATGTTATATAAGTTACATATATACATATATGTTTAATGTATTATATTAACTTATGCCATAGACAATATATATAACTTTTTTTCTGATTCTCCACTTTAAACAACCTTTTTTTTTTTTTGATGATCCAAAAACTACTTGCCAACTGTGCTATATAAGATACCTTCTACTACAGTGTTATCGATTGCCAGAAAAGATTTAGGTTCCAATAACTTCTTGTTAACAAAGGAAATCTAACCTTTTTAATATGCTGAAGACTAAATTGCAAACATTTATAGGTTCTGTCTCAGACGAAAAAAGTGTGTTTTTCTCTAATGTGACATAATACTCTAATGAAAATAATTAGGTTAAAGAAGCATATATAAATTAAAATGCTCTATTTGGTTCTAATTGCCAACAGATTATTTATGACAAAACTATCATTTTTTGAATAATAGTTAAAGTATATTCTTTTTTATTTTATTAAAACTGATGTTTGCTAGTATATTAGATTTATATAACATTCTCAAAATTGAAATAACATGCTACTTATCACTATTACCATGCTGTTTAATAACAATAAAATTATTCACAGACGTGTCAGAAAATAGATTTGTTACCAATATTTGCTGAAGTGTCATGATTCCTAAAGCCGAAAAAAACAAAAGCTGTTATTTCCTAAATGCTATTTCAGTTCGCAGAAAAAAAAAAATCCAAAAGTTTTTTGAATGGCCTCATTAACTTTTTATTTAATAAATGAAAGTAAATATACTGAGATTAAATACAGAAAACATCCCCAAACCTGTCAAGAAAGGCACATGGAAAAGCCAAAAAGCCCTGCATTATCTATACACTACCAGCCTCACACACAAAATTTAAATCTTAAGATTCAAAGATCTTTAAAATTCCAGTTGTTCAATCCCATCTAGCACTTGAATTCCCTGTGCAAGAGAAGATGGAATAATAAAATAGTTAACAAAGTGCAGGCACCCTGGGCAAGATTTTCCAGTTTAAATCCCAGCTTTTCCACTTCTCATCCATATAAGCTCAGACAAGTTAGTTAACTTCTCTTTGCCTTAATTTCTTTGTCTGCAAAATGGGAATAATAAATAGGGCAGTAAATAATGTATCTCTAATAGTTATTATGGGAATTAAATGAATTAATAAAAATAAAACACTTAGAACAGCATCATTACATAGTAAGTGATCATTAAATGGTTATGGTGGTTATTGCTGCAACTTCCTTGACAAGTGACTATTTGGCCTCTCCTTAAACACCTTTAATAATAGAGCGTTTAGCAGTTCCCAAAGTAGCCCATTCTATTTTTGGAGGGTTGTCCAAAATTCTTTATAGAAATATGAAACCTGTTTCAATCTTTATTTCTATTCCATGGAAACATTCAGCATGGCAGTTGTTCAATACATACTCACAGCTATTACAGTACCCTTCTATTTTCTCTTCATCTAGGAAAAATATCCCTTTTTCCTTCATTTCTTCTTCATAAGACACGTTCGGCCATTCTGAACATTCTCCTCTGAGTGTGTTCCAATTTGTTTCTCTCTCTATCTCTGGAAGAGTAGTGCCCTAAACTCAATATACTCAATTCTGTCTGAACAACAAGAATAAAGACACACTACCACCTGCCTTAGAAATATCATCTTCTAAAGATATCATGCCATGAGACAGTAAGCAGAGCTTTAAGGCAGGGCTGATAGTGAATTTCCCAGCAATTAAAGCAACATTCTATCAAGATTCAACTATTAGTCGGGCACAGTGTCTCATGACTGTAATCCCAGCACTTTGGGAGGCCAAAGCAGGCAAATCACATGAAGGCAGGAGTTCAAGACCAGAAGCTCGAGATTGGCCAACATGGTGAAACCCCGTCTCCACCAAAAATATGAAAAATTAGCCAGGAGTGGTGGTGCACAACTGTAATCCCAGCTATTCGGGAGAGGCTAAGGCAAGAGAATCACTCGAACCCAGAAGGCGGAGGTTCCAGTGAGCCAAGATCAAGCCACTGCACTCCAGCCTAGGTGACAGAGCAAGACTCCATCTAAAATAAACAAACAAAAATAACATTCAACTATTGATTGGTTCATGTGCCTACCAACTCTAGCCAGTCATTTTCACCTGGCAATTCCTTAGTACTCAAACTACCATATACATGATACTCAATCTAAACAAGAGTATTAAGCTAGGTCAAATTGGCTTTCCTAATTTTCACCCTGAGGCCAAGAAAGTTAGAAGTGGCAAGAGTGGTTATAGCTCAAATCTTTCTTATTCAAGCTGAGGAAATTTAAGTCAGGAGATAGAAAGTGACTTCCGTAAGGTCACACAGCAAATCAGGGCAGAGATGAACATAGGCTTTCTAAGAGGTAACTTGTGTTCCCTCTAAGCACCCCAGAGAAAATACTTCCACTGAATAAAAGAATGTCTTTTCGACAATTTAAGGTATTGAGAAATAAAGGGAGTGATTATGCAGAAGTCGGAGATGTTGGATAAATTCTTACAGGGCACATTTCTATGCATGGAGAGTCTCAAATGATTCCATAAAGCTCTTCTGAAGAGGTAACTACTTACTATAGTGTCAAGTCAATCTTTCTCATACTCTCCTCCTCCACAGTTGTTTTTTATTTTCATCCCCATTTGAGTGACACCCATACTGTTTGTCGTTGTTTTTGTAATAAGCAAAGTAACTAGTGTGATTTAAGTAAAAAGAAATAAATCATGGTATGCACTTCATACCTCACAAATCTTAACATTAAGTATCAGAGCCCTATCAAGTTTGTCAAATCCATTTGTTCCTTAATAGAGATGCAACTCTATTAACGGTTAAGTCCTTTCAAAGCCCAGTTTGCCTAAAGAAGAGTCGAGAGAATAGATTGCCTTACGTGTCATACATACTCAGGGCTCAGGGCCACCCTGTGAGCTCAGCAATCTCCTCTCTTCACTAGATATTGCCCAGTAAAGCTCCCAAGTTTGAGGATTTCACTGAAAGAACCTTCAAATTTTCTTCAAATATGTTAAATTTATACAATGGGCTGCCAAGAAACTCTTTACACTTCAGAACATTTAAAATAATATCTCTAGCTCTCTGGTTTAAGGTCTTACAACTAGAACAAGTACAAAAAGACTAAAAATGATTCCACAGAGGTTATGTTACTTTTAAAACAATGATCTATCCATCCATGCACCCACCCACCTATCTCTATGTACTTTTCCAGGGAAAGAGAAACTAGGCACAAAATGTCACCAATTTAACACAAGACAGCAAATAAGAAGTCTAACTGCCATCAAATGCCCACAATGTCTGTAAGCTGTGAATTCCTCTACCTGAATACAATATACAACCCCTGGACTGATGACTTAACTACAATCACAGAGCCCATATCTTCTCTCTGGAAAGAAAAAATTCTCTGAATTTTTATTTTTCCCTCTTAACTTACAAATACTCAAAAACTTAGATTCATCCCTTCACCTACTGTGTCATCCAAGAGAACACTAGCCAAAAGGAGAGCCAAATTCTAACCCTACTTTAATTTCAGAAAGCAAAAGAAATACACTATAATCAAATTATATCTGAAATATATCAGTGAGAGAACAAAAATGAGAGAATCATCTTTAGTAGAAGCATATACCAGGTATGAAATAAATTAATATAACTGAAAGTCAAATATTGACTCTGAACTCAAGAGAAGTTTTATCAATTTGCTCACAGATTATATTACTTTAATCCTGGCTAACTCAGTGCTTATGCAAAAAAATTATAACTTGCCACTGGAACTGACAAAAAAATTGATAAATAAAAGTAATTGTCATATAAATATTTGAATTCTTCATTTATAGGCAAATGAATCTCTTCTATTATACCACCATAATCTATCTGTGCTTGAATGAGGGCACATTTCCTCTCAAAAGTTTGAGATATTTGAGAATATTGTATTCTGAGTATTCTCAGTACATTAGGAGTAGAAACAAATCAGAGTTAAATTGTAATGAAAGCAAAGTTTACCAAATAATTTCCAATCATTTTATTAAATAAGGTTTTCCATTTTCTAGGGTGCTAATGAAATATAAAGAAGATGAATTAAATTTATAAATATTAATTTCTAATTTCAACCTGATTATAAAATTTTATTAGCAAAGGTTTGTAATTTATACTTTGGAATTTAGAATGTGGTTTACACAAAGATATATTATTGAACTCAATTTGCATTACCTATAAAACAATGCCTAGGTGTCATGAGAATGTCATAAAGGTTAATATCATAAAAAATACATATGTCATCATACTGAAAGCTGTATTAACCAAAGGAATAATAGCTTGAAGTTGCTCTTCTTTTAAAAGGTTACATTTCTCTTGTAAAGCAAGGGAACTTTTTTGCAGAGGACAATCCAAGAGTGGGATAATTTGCATATCAGGTAATTAATGCATATTCATTATATGTGTTCAAGAAAGACTAGATATATTTGTGGAGGGAACTGAGTAGGGTCTTTCTTGCTAGATGCAGGTAGTTTGACTTAATAATCAGAGACAGCCCTTTCAACCTGAGCTTCAAATGAATGGTGCAAGTAGGATTCCTTATGTTAAAGTTGCCTTTGTGAAAAGCAACCCTCTCCAAATTAAAGAAGATAGATCTCAAGACGTGCAAACACAATCCTGGCTTCCTCCTCCCAAAGTAACATGCTTTCTATCACAGTTTTCACCATCTTATTCCTGCTGATCTAGAAGGACTTTGAGATTAATATTTCATTCTAACGACAATAAGTTCAAATTAGTCATATAAACAACTGCATGCTATATAATATATACAGTATTTTCTACATGTTGCTTGGAAGCATTATGAAAAAAGTGCAGATTTCGTTGTTCCAGTTATCATATTTCATTATAGTGATATACCCAGAAGATAGGGAAGAAAAAATTTTAAAAAGGATTTCCGTATAAGAAAATATATATTTATCAGAACCACCTATAGACTGAAACTCACTCATAGAGTTCTGCTTCAATCAGAAAATTATTGGTGTCCTGAGATTAGCTTCCATTAATTAACGCTGATCAATTTTAATAAAAGGCTTATTTTTTTTAAAGCTACACTTAAATGACATTTGAATCCATTAAGAAGAATAAAAGCTGAGTAGAATAGTCCTGCTCAATCAGACTGTTCATGCTAGACTAGATTATACTACATTTTTATTAGTAATCAAGTCTTATTTTAAATAATTATCAAAAAGCTACTTTTCCTGTGTCTGTAAATGCTATAGATTCCAAGATACATTTTGGTCATATAGGAGTATTTGCATGGGGATAGTTGACAGGGAAAGCCAAACCACAGGAGCAGCCCTGACATTACTATGAGGTGTACACTAGCAGGACACAGATAAAGTAAATGAAAACAAAATATCCATCAAACATAGAAATATCACATAAAACTGAAGCAAATTAGAATATTGGCTGAATCCAAGAAAATATAATCCTTATGAACGTGCAGGAATGTTGCAAATTGTAAGTGAATGCCAGTGATAGAGTTCATTAAGAGATTCATGTTTTAGTCAGTGCACTACAAATCCTAGTCACTGGATCTTATACAGACTGAATGGTTAAAATAAAAATAAACATGCCATGTCACATCTCCTTAAAGACATTCTGAATACACAATTTTATTACACTGAAAAATAAAAAGATACTAATGTCCAATTTTCCTTGATCTGTCAAAATACAAAAGAAATGCAAAAAGTCTTTGCACAGATGTAACAAAGTACTGGATTTTAATATTTTGGCAGGTGCTCAATATGCAGCCCACATAATCACATGTTAATGACTGGAGTGTGTTTATCAGCATGCATACCTGATTCCTTCTTGCCCAAGGGGAAAAAAGCCAACTATTCCAGAGCATGTTAATGTCTCTACCTTTTTTTTTTTTTTTTTTTTTTTGGAGACAGTCTTGCTCTGTCACCCAGGCTTGAGTGCAGTGGCACAATCAGCTCACTGCAACCTCTGCCTTCCCAGTTCAAGCAATTCTCCTGCTGCAGCCTCCCGAGTAGTGGGACCACAGGCATGCACCACCACACCAGCTAATATTTGTATTTTTAGTAGAGATGAGGTTTCACCATGTTGCCAGGCTGATCTCAAACTCCTGACCTCAGGTGATCCACGTGCCTTGGCCTCCCAAAATCTTGGGATTATAGGTGTGAGCCACCACACTCAACCTAACGTCTCTACTTTTGATGAAGATTTTAATAATATGCTAGGTAAGAAAGAAAATTTTTCCAAAATTTATCCTTAGAAAGGCACGTTATATCATTAAGAATCATGAAAAAATAATTTATATTTCTATAAATATTGAGATATTTCTAAGTATCATACCAATAACCATTTTGTTTTTTTTTAAACAACTTAGATTTGGGGAACTTTTAAAAATACATACTTTTTTAAATGACAGTGCACATTATCAGGGTGTGAAAACATAAAGGTAATCAAAGTGTTAGGACTATACAACACTAGTTGTCTACTTCACCACCTACCGCAAGAGTTTTGCCAGATTCCACGCAATAAAATGTTTATATTTTTAAGTTCAAATTCTAAATAAATTTCTGTCATTAAATTTCAGAAATAGGTTAAAAAAGAGATAGCACTGCATGCAAATATAGTTTCAAAGTTACAGAAACTGGCCAGGTACGGTGGCTCATGCCTGTAATCCCAGCACTTTGGGAGGCCGAGGTGGGCGGATCACAAGGTCAGAAGATCGAGACCATTCTGGCTAACATGTTGAAACCCTGTCTCTGTTAAAAATACAAAAATTAGCTGGGTGTGGTGGCGCATGCTTGTAGTCCTAGCTACTCGGGTGGCTGAGGCAGGAGAATCACTTGAACTCGGGAGGTGGAGGTTGCAGTGAGCTGTGATTGCACCACTGCACTCCAGCCTGGTAACAGAGTGAGATTCCATCTCAAAACAAAAACAAAAACAAAGTTACAGAAACTGGAAAATCCTCCACAAGCCTTCCTATAAAATATTATTCAGTGACTCAAGGTAAGGATGGCCATTTTCACCTGTTAACAGAAATCTAGGCTTTACTAAAATTGAATGAATTTACAAAATCCAAAAATAAGAGAAGTGGTAACTAAATGTTTCAAGAAGTCTAAACCTTACAGGCTTATGGACTTTTTTCCAGTGCTTCATAGACCAATCAGGTACCACAAAGGTATACATAAATCTTAGCTTTGGAGTTATTACTATGACTATACACTAGTTAGGACAAAGTAAACTAGTGGGTTTCACTACACTTTCTAAAGTACAGTCTCAAAAAAAGTGAGATACATTTCATTTAGTGCCTACCACCTTAAATGACAAAATCTTACCAAAAAAAACTGGCAAAAATTCAAGTTTAAAATTTTTTTCAAAATAACGAGATTAGAAATCTTCTAAAAGTCTGTCACAAAAGCATAACTGAGGATAAGATCCTCACTAAAAATTCCTGGACTGCTATCATGTAATGACAATAGCTCCATTCCCAGAAATGGTACAAAGTCCACACCAGCAATTTTATGACTTGAAGTGAAAAAAAAAAAAACAACACTCCAGAGCTGATTAGCAACTCCATTAGACAGAAAGCTAGAGAAGCAGAGAGTAGAAATTGTTTGCAAGCAAGAAGACGTCTTCTCCAATAGTTATTTATTATCTCAGCACACCTACCATTATTTTTTTTTTCAATTACAACAAAGGGCATTATTGACATCTTTTATTTGAAGTGGAAACTTATTTTAAATCAAATTATATATTTAGAAGACCGCATAATCTCAGCCCAAAATCTCCTGAAACTGATAAGCAACTTCAGCAAAGTCTCAGGATACAAAATCAATGTGGAAAAATCACAAGCACTCCTATACACCAATAACAGACAAATAGACAGCCAAATCATGAGTGAACTCCCATTCACGATTGCTACAAAGAGAATCAAATACCTAGGAATACAACTAACAAAGGATGTGAAGGACCTCTTCAAGGAGAACTACAAATCACTGCTCAAGGAAATGAGAGGACACAAACAGATAGAAAAACATTCCATGCTCATGGTTAGGAAGAATCAATACATAAATATGGCCATACTGCCCAAGGTAATTTATAGATTCAATCCTATGTGCATCAAGCTACCATTGACCTTCTTCAGAGAACTAGGAAAAAACACCTTAAACTTCATATGAAACCAAAAAAGAGCCTGCATAGCCAAGACAATCCTAAGCATAAAGAACAAAGCTGGAGGCATCACACTACCTGACTTCAAACTATACTATAAGGCCACAGTAATTAAAACAGCATGGTACTGGTACCAAAACAGAGATATAGACCAATGGAATAGAGCAGAGACCTCAGAAGTAATGCCACACATCTACAACCATCTGATCTTTGGCAAACCTGACAAAAACAAGCAATGGGGAAAGGTCTCCCTGTTTAATAAATGGTGTTGGAACAACTGGCTAGCCATGTGCAGAAGGCTGAAAATGAAACCCTTCCTTTTACCTTATACAAAAATTAACTCTAGATGGATTAAAGATCTAAACATAAGATCTAACATCATAAAATCCCTAGAAGAAAACCTAGTCAGTACCATTCAGGACATAGGCATAGACAAGGACTTCATGACTAAAACACCAAAAAGCAATGGCAACAAAAGCCAAAATAAACAAATAAGAACTATTTGTCTTTAAATAGACAAATAGTTCTTATTCGTCTATTTTAACTTAAGAGCTTTTTTAAACTTAAGAGCTTCTGCACAGCAAAAGAAATAATCATTAGCGTGAACCAGAAACCAACAAAATGCGAAAAAAAATTTGTGATCTACCCATCTGACAAAGTCCTAATATCCAGAATCTATGAAAAACTAAAACAAATTCACAAGATAAAACGAACAATCCCATCAAAAAGTGGGTGAAGGATATGAACAGATACTTTTCAAAAGAAGACATTTATGTGGCCAACAAACATATGAAAAAAAGCTCATCGTCACTGGTCATTAGAGAAATGCAAATCAAAACCACAATGAGATACCATCCCATGCCAGTTAGAATGGCAATCATTAAAAAATCTGCAGACAACAGATGCTGGAGCAGATGTGGAGAAACAGGAACACTTTTACACTGTTGGTGAGAGTATAAATTAGTTCAATCATTGCGGAAGACAGTTTGGCGATTCCTCAAGGATCTAGAACTAGAAATATCATTTGACCCAGCAATCCCATTACTGGATATGTACCCAAAAGATTACAAATTGTCCTATTATAAAGAAACATGCACACATATGTTCACTGCAGTACTGTTTACAAAAGCAAAGAACCAACCCAAATGCCCATCAATGATAGACTGGATAAAGGAAATGTGGCACATCTGCACCATGGAATACTATGCAGCCATAAAAAATGATGAGTTCGTGTCCTTTGTAGGAACATGGATGAATCTGGAAACCATCATTCTCAGCAAACTGACGCAAGAACATAAAACCAAACACTGCATGTTCTCACTAATAGGTGGGTGTTGAACAATGAGAACACATGGACACAGGGAGAGGAACATCTCATAATGGGGTCTGTTGAGGGATGGGATACTAGCGGAGGGATAGTGGGGGGTGGGGATATTGAGGAGGGATAACATTGGGAGAAATATCGAATGTAGTTGATGGGGGGATGAAGTAGCAAACCACCATGGTATATGTATACCTATGTAACAATCCTGCATGCTCTGCACATTTACCCAAGAAATTAAAGTATAATTTAAAAATAAAAGAACATCTCTAGAAGATAAAACTTCCCTGGAGGAATTTAAGCAGGTCTCTAAAATAAGGAGTTCTGATATTCCAGGGCTGAGCCTTCACTATCATTATTTCAACCTAGTTAGACTGGTAGTTAAAAGCCAGATGTATATTTTTGCCTAAATTATATATCAATATAAGAATGCATGTAAGTGTACACATGTACATGTGCGTAAGTTCCCACTTACAGTCATCACATTTTGTATCTCATGAGAGTATTGGTGCGTTACCCACATATCCATGGCCTACCACAGAAGTCACCTACTAACAATTGCTTCTTAGGCAAAAAGCTTGTCTCTCACCTGGGGCCTTTCTCTGCCCAATAGTATTTCTATTCCCTTCCCTCCTCTCCTTGGTCTCACCAACCTCATTTCTTGTCATTCTTGACTAAGTTTCTGCCCACATGGACATTACTTAAAACATTCTCTCCACCCTTTGTGTGAATTTTGTCTTCTTCAGAATCTCTGAGAACTCTCCAATAAATAGCCTCCCTAACTGTTCACTCTGGGTATCATCAAACTCTCATTTGCATTACTGCAGTGGTTTCCTAACCGGTGTCCCTGTTTCTGATGTTCTCTCTCACAATCCACTCTCTACATAGCAGGCAATGTGATCTTTTAAAAACATAAATCAAATCATGTTACTCCCTTGCTTAAAATTTTCTAACAGCTTCTACTTACACTTGAAAGAAAGTTTAAGCACCTAGCCTGTGAGACTCCATAATATCTGTCATCCCTGCTTCCCTGATTTCATCTCATACCATTCTCTCCCTCACCAGTCACCCCGTTGTTTTCTGTTTCTCTAACATACAAACCAGAAGACTTTTGTACTTATTATACACTCTGGCTGGGTGTCTTCCCCAAATCTTTGCACAGCGATTCTCTTGTTATTCAAATTTCAGCTCAAATGTCACCTCCTGGAAAAGACCTTCTCCAGTCTTTTAAAGGAGTTACTCTCTATCACATTTTCTTACTTAATTTTCTTCATAGTACTTATCATTGTCTGAAATTGTTTCACTCTATAAGACTTCTTTATTATCTGTCCTACTACTAGGCTCTAAGTTATATGATAACAGAGATCTTATCTTTATTATTCACAAGTTAGTCCCTGTGCCTGGAACTTTAGTAGGTACTATATACTCAGGCACCCAGTGGTGATAACGACTCCTTTCTAAATTATACTCTAAAGCAAAAACAAAAAAAAGTAACAAAGGGAGGGCTCAAAATAACACATACATCTCAATTTATCTGTTTGATACAATAAGTAGCTATATATAATTTGCATCAAAAAACTGTATGTAACTGGCAGGCAAGATCACTCACAATATATAAGTTTAGCTGTCCTTTCTACAGTTGTAATATTCAGCAGATAATCATTACACACAATATCATATACAGGTCACAAAACATTATCACAAAAATATTCCTCTCCATGCTTATGAACATCAAAAAGAATAATATGCTGTATATTTTTCCACGAAAAAAATTATGCGAATTTATTCCAGCCTAATTATTCAGTCCTAATGAGAACAAAAACACATTTTAGTGGACAGTGTCAACATTCCTCTGCAAAAAAAAGCTATTGGCACACTAGGTGCCATGATGAAAGCGGTAGTGGTTGTGGATAGAGAATATTTACACTAACTTTCCAACCTTCAAATGGCTTTCAGCAATTAACATAGCACATTAAGTTTATAATTCAACAATTTGGTGTCTATGAAATAGGTAATTAGGATTAAAATCAGAATCTAAAAACTTTTTATCTCAAACTGGTCCTTGAAATCCTATTTCTAAAATTTCTATTCTCCTTCTTTGCTTATGCCATTATAAATGATTTTTCTTGTTTGAACCTGTGTGGTCTCATATTTTGTTGCAGTGCCATCTCAAAATAATCAGAATTTTTACATTTAAAGATTCTTTTTTTTCTAATCAGGAAGTGGGAATTAGCAGAACTTCTTTGCTTTGTCTTCACCTTCTCTGACAGAAAAGTTCCTCTGTGGTCATGATATTTCAAAGTAAAACCCTTCCTGAAGCCAGGAGATAAGAAACTTTCAGGGCTTGTTTCTAACAGCTCATGAATGAGGGCCATGAGGGCCATCACAGATAGTAAATAACAATGGAGGCTGTATAGTTACTGAGAAAAATTGTTGTTGTTATTTTTTAATTTTCTTTTAAATTTTATTTTTTCACAACTATTTTTGGGGACTCAATTATAATTATAGAATATGATCCATTAAAGAAAACTACAAGTTTTACTTGATTTCATAAACATCCTTTTTGACTTCATATTTATTTTAAAGTAGAATGAGGTAAAATGTTTATTAAATTTTACGTTAGTGCAGTCCTCCCACTCCAACACACATTCACACATACACACACAATATATAGGTAGGTTTGCAGGTCTGCCCAGAAACCTAAAATCTTTTTATGGTTTTTTTTTTTCCTTTAAAGAAAAATTGGTTAGTGATATGATATTAACAGTATAAATCATTACAGGTCTGATGTTACAATTGCTACACATTATTGAATCTATCCAGTGAAAAAGAAGCACAAAGGGAATTTCCAAATGCAGCTGCTATTTCCCATTTGTTAAATCCTTTTATTACACCATATAAGTACACAGCTGGGAAATACTATAGAGTGGGAGTTAAAACAAAATATTTTGGCTTCCAGTCATTCGGAATACACAAAGGCTCCAGTGGAAACCGATACTTGATAGCAAAGGAAAGTGAAAGTTTGAAAACATGTCTAGCAAGTATGATATCTTTTACATTAATATATAACTTATTTGTACCATTAAACCATTTCATACCATCATAAATCACATGTAATATAAATTTGGTAGGAAAATTATTAACATATATTTTAAGATGAAATTTTAGATCATAAAAGTTTGAGAATAATGCACCAAAGCAACTTGGCACTTTTCAAGATACAAACAAAATTTTTCTTGGAAAAATAAGTATAGTGTTCTCAAGGAAATAAAATTTGAACTGTATTATTTCTCCTTCTACCCATATTTTCCAGTGCAGTTACTTTTATTTGTCAAAGCCAAAATATATCTTAAACCTATCCTTTCTCTCTAGCCACTCTTCCTTTACACTAATCCAAGCCCCTCATCTCTCACCTAAATTTCTGAAATATATTCCCAATGGGTCTTCCTTCTTTCACTCTTGTCTCTCTCCCATCCATTTATTATATCACAGCCAGAATTTATCTGTCTGAAATGTTTTTGAATGCTTCAAACGTTTTCCATTGAACTTAGATCAAATCTCACATCCATAATGTTATCTCCAAGGCGCTGTTTGATACAGCCCCTACCAATCTCTCCAACTATATCTTATGCTATATTACAACCTCAGTCATAACTCTCCAGCGACAAAGGCCATCTTTTACTTTGTAAAATTAAGCAGTAACTTCAAATACTTCATACATGCTGTTCTCTCTGCATTTTTACAATTTGTTCCTCTCTACCTGGTTAGTTCTTTCCATCCGTGGCTCAGTGAGGGCATTCCTAACCATCTATTCTAAATTGGGTTTGCCCCATTATGTTCTCACATAGCATTCTGTTCTTTCTCCTAATACATAGCACATATCACAATTTTAATTGTATATTTATGTGTATATTTATTTAACTTCTATTTCCTCTCCTAGACTACAAACTCCGTGAAGGCATGAATCATGTCTGCTTTGTTCAGCACTAGTCAGGACCTAATAGAATGCTTGACACATAGTTGGTACTCAATAAACATTTGCTGAAATAAAAATGAAACTTAGCTCCATTATCTTGCCAATAAGCAAGTAGCAGTGACTGGATATCTATTTCACCTTGGAGGTGTAAAATGAACAACTTAAGTTCAATCAGACAAGCGGTCTCGCTTTATTACCTTCTTCCTACTCAGGAAAAACAAATCTTCCAGTGAATTTAATTGCACAATTTTGATCCCCTTCAAAACTAAAATTAGTCCAGAAACTATCTTTCAATCTCCTGCTTTTCACCTACTGCTCCAGAGCACTAGCTATGTCTGCAAAATCATCTGGAAAAGAAAAATGTCTGCCTTCATAAATTACTGAATTAAGTCTCTGAGACATAGAGCATTGAATAAGAATTTAATTATCTGTTATTAGTAGTAAAGGTATTGTAAATATTACCTTGTTTATGTTAAGAAATACAAATTTTCTCAGTGCCCACTTAAAATATTTTTCATTAACTTAATTTTTGTTAGCCAAAAATTAAGAAATGCAGAACAGGATTTAAAACTTCTAATAAATTATATTAACATTTTAACCTCTTCTAGATGCTAAAAAATTGAATATTTTTGCTTTAAACTAGATAATTAATGTCACTTACTATGGTTTCTGTTTTGATGGTTAGAGATGGAATTTAACATGGGAAAGCTGGCTAATATACTGCATGTATTTGATGTTGTTTCTACTTTTCGAGAAAACTCCAGTAGTCTGATTGAATGATTCTAACGAGGTTTGCATGCCCTTTTGAAATTAATATATAGGCACATAAGTGAGAAAAGCTTTATTATAAATCAAGAATGATCATTAAAATTGATAAACACCTGAATTTTCTCATTGACAATGTAGTCAACATATTACCTCATTCACACATATTTGCTTAATTACATTTTTCAACATTAATACATAGCCATCCTTTATTTGATCATACTGATTTTGTGCTATTACCAAGTTAATCACCTTAAATTCATGGATTGATAGACTAAGATAACCAATCCTCCCACAAAAATCAATCAATAAAATATCTTTTTGCACATTGGCCTAATAATGAACATATACACACTAAATCACAAACCATTTTTCAAGTTTTTCCAGTTATTAGTATCTTAGTACTATGTCATCTATTTCCCTAAAACGTCTATTTATAATGAGGATGTACTGAGGAATGCACTTAGTAGCAGTGGTCAGATTTTAAAAGCTCACCATTCTTTGCTGAGATGACAGAACGCTGTCCCAGTCAGCATCTTGTTGAATGGTATTGACAAGTGTTGGTAGCTCCTCAGAGTGAGGTTTGTTGTGCATTATGGGGTGCAGAGGCAGATGGGAGGCCACATGTTGATCACTGCTCTCTTCCTTTTCCCTTGAGGTCAAATCCTGGGTCATCGCATCCTCTCCATCAGCTGCACAGGCAAATGGAGAGGTGGCTTGCTTGGAAGACATTCTTCTGCAGAAGGAAAACAGAATGGATTAAAAATGGCTGTCAATAACAAAAGAGTAAACCATCCCTTGCATTTGACTAGTTCAGGAAAAAAGGAAAGTTATTTAACTTTAGAGATATTTATGGTCTTTAAACCCCTGAAAAAGAACTCTCGGCTTATGTGTCTTGCTTTCCCTCTTTGCTCTTAACTCAGCAAACCTCTTCCCAGTAATCACTGCATATTTTCTCTCTTACAATCCATTAATGATTTTTTTTCAGAGTAAGTTTTCATAACGGACACCGTATGTATGTATATATTTTTCCTCCTAGTTTTCTTGACTAGATTATAAGCTTCTTGAGAGTATTTAAGGTGATAGCAATGGAAAAAAAAATGAATGAATGAACTGGCAAATGAGTTAGTTTGCAAGATGATTTAAAAGCACAAATATCCAACTTTCCCCTATGGTTTATGTAGGAACAAAAGAAGCATATGTAGGAAAATATAATCAGGAGAGTAAATAATTCATAATTAAAGTCCTAAGTAAATCTGATCCTGACTTATTTGTTTACACCTTGTATTATGAGGGCTGGGCCTAACGCTACTTAGTGCCATCTAAAGCTTTTTAAAAGACCTTTAAAATTAGTCAACTGTAACTTAACTTTTAAACGACATATTGATTGATACTATTAGATTAGTTTTAAGGCAATTTTGTAGCATTTGAATTGAGTATCTGAAATAGCTATACCTCAATTTCATGTTAGAAAGTACATACAAGATTCAAAACATTTACTATAAAAATAGTAAAATGCCTACTGTGCATAATATTCAAAACCTCCAAAAACAATGCTGAACATTCATTTATATGCTCACAAATAAACATCGACTACACTCTGCATGACAAGGTCTCCATTCTGTGCTCTCATATAAAATCAGAAAATCATGACTATTAAGTAGAATTTCAAAATGTTTAGAATATCACTTTATCAAAATGAATTTCTTAGCAAAATGGTTAGAAAATAAAATGACTGAAACTTAACAGAGAGTCAATTGAATATTTTTTTCTAAAACTTTACATTGTTTTTGGTTTATTGCTTCTTTAGCTCTAAAACTGCTGTGTAATGAAAGGAATAAAATCTCCACCTTAATTGCTATTTAACATTAATTGATTTCATACCATTTTTTTAAAAATGCACAAATCAGTTAACATAGGAAACCACATGAGCATTTTTCAAATTAGCAAATCATTAACTTGCTAGTACTGTTTCTACAGACAAATAAATACTGATTAAAGGGTCTAGAAATCTGAGATTAACAGTTAAATTTACAAATCTGTCACATGCTTTCATGAATATTGCAGTGAAGGAAATATCAAGTGCAAAGAAAAATAATTAAGTTAATTCCAATTTAAACAGTAGTTTTTATGTAGCAGCCCATGTTTCACATAGGATTTAACAGCTAATGCTAAATTTCTCACAATTAATGAGGGGGCTCAGATTTAGTATCCTACAGTGAAAAAAATTAATATAAGATCAGCTAATCTAATTATGCACAGCTCTAAATAAAAGTATTACAAGCTTTTGAAGTGCTTTGAAACATATTAAAATGCTGATACCTACTTATAATAATCATTCTACAACTAGTAAAAATTATATATATTAAATTTGATACTAGAGAATAAAATGGGGGAAAGGGAATGCAAAAGAATGCCTATGATTTCTTTGAGGAGAAATGAATTAAATGTTCTAAAGAATGCTATATCAGTAAATCTGACAAATATATTCTTGACCAATTTATATCAATACTAACAAATGAACAAACGTATATATGATTATGAAAAAAGTAGCCAAAGTATGCCTCTTAGTATAAGAGAATTACTATATGGCTTACTTTACTTGCCCCATAACTACTATTAGTAAAACCAGGCAAATAATAACTGTTCTGCAAGTTTATCAAGAGCTTGCCACAAACAAGAGTGATTTCATAGTTCAGATACTGAAAACTTCGATAATCATTTATGCTAAAAACAAAAGAATGAATTTACTTCTGCTTTTAAAAATAGTTAAATACAATTGAAAGTGATGATCCAAAAATCAGTGACTTTAGTTCCTTCAACAAACATCCTCTTACTATAAAGTGAATCGGCTCCTTCCAACAGCAAAGTCTATGATTGCTCCTTTAGTATAAATTAATCATGACAAAACCCAAAATGAAAACAGTCTCTTAAGAATAATTTCAACTATAAACTGCACCAGTGAACAATAGTGTGCAGTCCTAATTAAACACAACTCTGCAGCTGTAAAAATAGACTAAATCTCTGAGTTGAGTTTAAAGGATGGTTTGTTAGAATGTTTTCTTAAGGAAGGCTGGGTCCTCAGTCTTAATCAGCCAATAAATTATTTCCTGCAATTACATTAAATAGAAAATTATCTTCAAATGGGGAGTGTTAATTGAAAATCAAAATTCAGAGGGAAGTTTAGAAATTACACGCTGAATACAATTAGAGAGGAAAGGCTTCACCTCTACTTCATCAACAGTCTTCTGGTGATTCCTCCAGTGACCATTCAAGAATCCTACCTATTTATAACATCACACAATTTGCCTTTTATTTTGCACCTACAAATACACATGTGTATCAAGATTGCAAATAAAACATAAGCTGCCAAAGAAAGCAATATTAACTCTTGACTGTTTATCCTCAGTTCACACCATCGTTAGAGGAAAAGGAGACAGGGGAGGTAGGACAACAAGCAAGGAAAACACACTCAATTTTGAAATCCCTTTCTTAAGCAAAGGAATTAATAGTTTTTGGTTCCAAGAATATTTTTCCAAATCATATTTTATTTAATTTCTTGTTTTTACTTTATTATAGTTCCCAAATGCATTGCTAGTGGAGGAAAAAGATGGGTTTTGTTCTTAAAAGACCAAAGGTATTTCCTTGAGCATTTCCTTTTGATAAAATTGTTGGGGTTTTTTTTTTGTTTACATCTTTTTTTTTTATTTTTCGTTTTGTTGTTGATTTTTGTTTGCTTTCGGTGGTGATTTTGAGATTTTATGAAATGTGCACAAATAAATGCAGAGTTTATTAAATAAACTTTAGATTTGCTGATTATTAGATCTGACTCACTGATTTTTTTGCATAATTGCTTTATTAAATAATCCTGATGACATTTCAGTCATTTCTTTACCTTAGCTTTCCCCTTTAAAACGTTTTACTAGACCAACCAAACTGTATGCTAGAAGCTTCAACAACACTTGACTTTTGGTAATGCCTTTACTATAACCGCTGTACCATAGCTACTCTCCTTTAGAAGTTCATAAATCAAATATACCCTTGTTTCAGTGTTTTTAAATGTCATGTGGATTGCTTACACTTATTTTAATACTCAATCAGTAATTTTCCATAGCAAAAATTTTCATCCCCACAGTACCTTACTCTAGATGCTGCCTTATACAACTAATAAGCAAAAGAAAATCAAAATCCTTGTAGAAATGGTCAATTTTGATGTGACTTTACTTTGTTTTATTTTTGCACTATTATAACTTAAAAATCATTCAAATGAATTGTTTTTTTAATTTGTATTAAAAAAAAAATCTCCCTAGTTATACCCCCTGAAAACAGGGGTTTATAATGGAAATGCTGACACAACCCTAACTAAAGCAGCGCAAATGTTGCCGCTATAATACACAAAATCAAGTTCTATTATTCTAAACTATCCTCGCTCATGGGATTTTTCTTTACTGTGCTCCCAGCCAAACTGCTGAAGCATGAAAAATTTAAATGCAATCAAATGCGCCCAATTCTACTTTACTAGAACAAGTGTCTACAGTGGTACAATCTTAAAAGGAGATGCAACAGATTTGTTTGGTGTTTTTTTTAACTGTTTATTTATAATACAGTGCATTGGAGATAAAATAAAAGAGGAAATTACACTCACATGGTACCAGTGTATTGACTACACAGAGTACATTATAATCAGAGAGAAAAACTACATTGTCAACTTATCACATTGGTTAAACAAGATGGTTTTCTGGGGCATAGCTATTATCAAGTAAAACCTTCAAAGAGAAGTAAATATCTTTGGGATACATAAAACTAAATTCCCATCATATGTTCCCTGAGTTTGAAATGTCTCTGCCCAACAGATCAAGTGAACTCCCAGGATGCCAGGCCATTGGAAAGAACTTTGGGCTTAGGACTTTTGTAAATAAGACTGATAGAGATAAAGCCTCCAGTTACTGAGAATGTTCTCTAGGAAGTCAGTAGGAACACCTCTAGAAAGGTGATAATTGTTTTCCTCCAAAACACCAGTACAAAGTCCAAATGTTTGGGCCATTACAAACTTACTTAGACAGTAAATTTATTTTCTGTTCTGCAACAAGAAATCAAAATTATAAAATGATGGGAATGACTTTATAAAATGATGGGAATGCTGGATACATGCACATTAAGTCCTCTATTTCAGGGTATCAGATTTTCTAGAACTTTTCTGATTTGACTTATTCTTTAAAAATGGTTATTTGGAAATATATTAGGGGGGGATTCTTGCTCCGTTGCCCATGCTAGAGTGCAATGGCACGTTCTTGGCTCACTGCAACCTCCTCCTCCCAGGTTTAAGAAATTCTCCTGCCTCAGCCTCTCGAGTAGCTGGGATTACAGGCACCCACCACCATGGTCAGGTTTTTTTTGTATTTTTTAGTAGAGACGGGGTTTCACCATATTGCTCAGGCTGGTCTCGAACTCCTGACCTAAGGTGATCCACCTGCCCCAATCTCCCAAAGTGCTGGGATTACAGGCATGAGCCACCACACCCATGCAAAATCAGCTATTTGTATATGTTTAAAGTCAGGATTATTTTTGAACAACTTCAAACTTTTCAACTTTCTCATAAGGCATAATCGCTCAAAATTACATTTTTTAAAATTATAGCTTGAAAAGTATCCATCGTTCAAAACTATCATTTGAAACTTATATAACTATCAGAAAAAGCCCCTGACTTGATCATAACAATATTTTTAACTGGATTTTTGAAAATACTTCCATTATTTTTATGATTATTATCAAATGGCATTCACTTTCCAGGTATGTTACATTTATTCAAAAGAAGTCCTGTTTTTAACATAAAGCAACATTTTAATAGTTGGTTTACTTCTTTAAAAATAAAATAAAAACTTCAGGCCAACATTCACATTTATTTTTACAGCTCAGCCCCAGGCTACCAAGGTAGACTCATTTCAGTTAGATAATTCACCGTTAATTTAATGCTGTACTTGAGCTGATATTGAGAAATAAACAACTAATTTTCCAAAAATATAACACAGTGCCTCTCATTCTAAGGAACATGAGTAACAGATATGTTTATTTGCCAAAATGCACAATATCCAGGAAACTCTACAAAGAACACTAGTCCACCCAGCCTAGGGCAAAGAATGATTTTAAAATCCCCTTCTTGTATCTCTAATGTTCACATTCAAGGATCTTGGGGAAGGGACGGTTGCATGGTACATCCTAATTCTAGACATTAAAATGAAGACATACCTTTTAAAACTTTTAACGATCCATTCCAGTAAAGTCTGAGGGTGCTTACTAATTATTTGTATTACTTTATACAACACTACCACATCCTCTCCCCCAATCCACCTACAAACTTCCCTCAGCTTCTGTCAGATTTTTCTTTTTCTTCCATCTGTTTAACAAACAATTTAGAAAATTCAGGTGAAAAGAAGGTAACTGTTTTCAGAATTACTTTAGAAAGTTATAAACCTATCTTCTAGAGTTTGTAGCAGCACTTTCAGAACAGATATGGTAATACATGAGGACAATACCTGCTAGAAGAAAACTCCCTGATTTGAATTAGCTGTCAAATCAACAGAGATGAAGTAAATAAAATACATTGGAAGCCCTTGAAGTATGTCTAAGAAAGTGCTTAAATTAATGGATTTTGACTTTTCTAAGGGTCCAATTTTTCACAAGAAAGCAGCAAAATTGTCTCCAAAGGCCCTCTGAGCTACTTACAAAACAAGAACTACCTGGAACAGATTCTTCTTCAGTCATCAAAGTTTGTGTTTCTAGAGTTTATATTTAGCTGACAATATTGCTGTCACTTTATGTAGCTTAAGACTGTTCTTTGGACTAGAGCTCATATGTCTTGGAATGTATTGACTCATGAATTGTTTCTCCTGATAATGTTACATCACGTAACTACTTCTGTCTAACTGGTTAGTATCTGCTGGAACAGACAAGCAACTAGCCTAACGACTGGCCTGCTGACTGACTGCCTATGGAAAACCTATAATTATTAAGTATCCCTGAGTATCCAGTTTCTTCCTGGGATCAAAACAACTTGACTTCAAGTAACCACTATCTATACTTTACTTGATAGAAATAATATGGTTTTCTCACAGTTTATCTACCAGTAACTTTGGGATTTTTGCTTTGGAAAGTCAGACCCAGATTTTGCAAATAAAATCAGTTACTTAACAATAAGAGTAAAACCAAACAATGGCTACTGTAAATATACACTAACTTAGAGGATTTTAATCAAGCACAATGACTTTATAGCTCAATGAAAGACCTCTGTGTGGCTGGAGTGAAGGAAAGCTGTCTAAAACAATAGCAGAATGAATTTATTTATATAAGTTCACTTTGAACTTCCTCTTCATATAAATGAGAACCATAGTTTTATAAGTGAATAAACAGACATGTCTCTGTCAGCTTGAAACTGACCCACTAATATGGAAGCCCAATTACAGGATATCTTATCCAATTCTATTAATAAAAATCATAAACCAGAACAATAACTTCTCAGAGACAAAGTGTAGGAAGCTGTCACTGTATACTTTTCCATTCTTAGCTCTAGTTTCCCTCTTTAATATTTCCCAAAAAAAAGAGAAAAATGAATATGGACACTATATAGATTGTTTCAAAACATGAAAATTCACACACAGTTTAACAGTGAACAAAATTATATAAAGAAACTCATCTCTGAAGTTCTCCTTTAGCTAAATAAGGCAATATACCAACTCCACTCTTCTAAGTGATGAAATAAGGTATAAATTTCAGGTTCCTATTCAAAGAAAGAAAAGAAAAAGAGAAAGAAGAGGGAGGGAGGGGGAGTAGAAAGGGAGGGGAAGGGGAGGAGCCAAAAGAGAGGACAAGATAAAAGGGGAGGAGAAAAACAACCATGGCTTTGCAGTTCATTTTCGGTTTGTCTACTTAATGAAAACCTCATTGTACAAGCCTGAAAACCATTTCCAGCAGGCAAAGTATTTCTGATTCAGCAGAGGTTACACAAGCATCAAAGCAGTTAAATATAGGTGCCAAGCTGCATTGCCAGGAGCTCTTAGTACCGTGAGTTAGTGTTACCTGACAGCTTAGTGAATATAAAATTACTTGTTTCTCCAATTGAAGACAATCAAATTGTCACCTTCCATTGTAATAATGCACAACTAGTGATCAGCAAAGTGCAAACATAATTACCATGAAGAAAACAAAAAATCAAATCTAAATCTCTCAAAAGAGTAAACACATCTATCTGCTTCCCAAAAAAGGGAGTGCATTTTAATCCTGAATGCTATGATGCAATCTTCCTGTTATTTAATAACAAGATTTATTCATCTTAAATTAAATAAAAATGAAACACAACAAGAAACACCAATTCATAAAAAGTGACTACAAATACCAATAAGAGCACTACAACTTTCCAGACATTTCCAGGCACAAAGGCCTACAAATTGTATCACCACCATTTGAACCTATATCGTTAAACTGTATGTAAGAGCATTTTCCATTACAAAGACTTTGTTTGTAGAGATGTCTTTCTAGCCTAGGAACCTTCCTAAAGGTTGGAAAGAATAGGCAGGATCCAAAAGCTTTTGCCTTAATTTTTCCTTAACAGAGAGTTATGCTTTATTTTTGTCTTCTAAAGTAGCTTATATTTTTAATGTTGAAAATTGATCTCATGAAAGTGATTTAATATCTCTATACAAGTTTAGAAAAATAACCAAGCATAGGGCACATATCCACAACTATTTTTGAGACACTCAGCATCTGGAATCCTCATCCAAATTTGGTGACCATATTGGCTCACTATCAAAGGGATCTCAGTAACCTGAAGCTAAATTAGTATTAAAGGACTTAAAATTTGACATGGTTTTCCTACACTCCAAAGATTCCTAAGATAAAAATTAAAATAAATAGAATTAATATAGATAATGCTCCAAAAAAATCACATTTTAAAAGCTCTCTTAGAAAAGTAAATTCATTTCATAACTAACTCAAGATTTAAGACATTCAGATTTACATTATTCCTTCCAATACAGCAAAAACTCTAATTATTCTCAAAATACTCTAAATATAGGGGTTTCTTCCACCAATAATGTCATTTTTATCAGAAAATATGTCCTACAGCTAGGCCAGGCATGGTGGCTCACACCTGTAATCCCAGCACTTTGGGAGGCCAAGGCAGGTGAATCTCTTGAGGTCAGGAGTTTGAGATCAGCCTGAGCAACATGGTGAAATCCTGTCTTTACTAAAAATATAAAAATTAGCCGGGTGTGGTGGTGTGCGCCTGTAATCCCTGCTATACAGGAGGCTGAAACAGGAGAATTGCTTGAAATGGGGATGTGGAGGTTGCAGTAAGCTGAGAGCATGCCTCTGCACTCCAGCCTGGGTAACAGAGCAAAGAAAGGGAGGAAGGGAGGAAGGGAGGGAAGGGAGGAAAGGGAGGAAAGGAAGGAAAGGAAGGGAAGAAAGGAAACGAAAGGAAGGAAAGGAAGAAAGAAAGAGAGTGAAAGAAAGAAGGAAAGAAGGAAAGAGGGAAAGGGGAAGAGGGAAAGAGAGAAAGGGAGAAAGAAAAAGAAAGAAAGAGAAAAAGAAAAAGAGAGAGAAAGAAAGAAAAAAAAGAAAGAAAGAAAGAGAAAAGAAAGAAAGGAAGAAAAGAGAGAGAGAGGAAGGGGGGAAGAAAAAAGGAAGGAAGGAAGGAAGGAAGGAAGGAAGGAAAATATTTCCTACAGCTAATGCCTGATATGCCTTACATTTCCATTTCAACCATTTTTTTTTTCAAAATATTTCTTATTGCTAATGCCTGATATCTAATATTCCATTCCATTTTTAGGACAGATGCTTCTGTTCTAAATAACATCATTTATGATCATTTAACACAAAAATGGACTAGTTTAGCAAAAAAGTGAAATGAATTGAGAACCATCAAGAGCATAGACTCCCCTGAGCTTGAATCTTAGAATACAAATCCAGACATTGATAATCTACTATCTCCTTCCTTAGAATAATGCTTTCATCTGGTATCAGCCTCAACTGGTGTTTCTCAATTTTGCATTGTGTTCCTCTTTCTCCATTCCCCTATTTTATTATGAATGGGTAGACGAAAATGAAGACATTGGCTGAACATTGGTGGCTCAATCAGAAGCAAAACAAAGATTGCAAGAAACAGGAGAAAGGGGAAGTCCAATCTCTAGCTGCAAGTTTTATTATGATTTAAGAGAACTTTTCGGATGTAAGAAATAAGACTGTTTTAGAAAAACATCTTTTTCCTTGCTCTTAAAACTTTCAAATAATATAATACAATTTTTTCCAAGAGACACTTCATATAAGCTCAACACAATAAAAACCTCCCAGGCAAAGGAGTCTGCAATCAGTGTTTTCTAAACTTCAATGATGGGTAATTTAATCAATTCCTGAAATTATACTCCTACAGAGTATTTCTTACAATATAGTAAAATAAAAAGTATCAACGAGAGGAAGAAAAGGAAACCTCTTGTCAGAGAATGATTTTCAGACCCTGGGAGATAAATGCTTGCATAGCACAAGCTTATGGTAAATGGAAAAAAAGAGAACTCATTAAAATATTTTGTTGAATTAAAAACCAAGTTTATTCTGTATATTTCATGAGGACAGGGCTCATGTCTGTCTTGTTCATTGCTGGATTCACAGTGCCCTGCACAGTGCACAAGACACTGTAGACAATCAATACTATGGGAAAGAGGGAGGAAAAGGCAGAGAGTGAGAGATAGGCAAATAGCTAATTGTTTTAAATTCAAGTGAATAGATAATCACAGAAAATATCACTCCATGTTAATACTGACAACATAAGCATTATTCTTTGTACGTACTCTTTTCATCAAGCATCTTATTAACATTTAAGTAATAAGATTATTTTATCCATAATCCCCAACACTAAACTCTCTCGTCTCACTGAAATCCAACAGTCCTCAAATGAATGTGAAGTACTTATACCAAGGTATGCTCTGCAATTTCATATTAAACACCTTAAAACTAGGTTAATCACTATTTTCCTCAATACCTCCCCTCATTCATCCACACCCAGAAGAGTACCACTCTCAGAATCATCAAAGTTCAAAACATGAACACTGTATCTACCTCATTTTTATCCTTGCTTCTCAATGCCAGCCTGTCATGAAGCTCCATCAGCTCTACCTTATTGTTTCTTATGCTCACCTTTCTTACCATACTTACAATCACCTTAGCACAGAGTTTTTTCACACCTCATACCTAAACTCTTACAACAGACTTTAAAGTACTTTCTCTATTTTATTAACTCCTCCACCAAATCAATCTTACTGCCACTCCCTTCATCAGGCCACTATCCTGATCAAAAAACATCAGTGGATCTCTCCTGATGACAGAATAAAGTCCAAACTCCTGACCGTGGCATTCAAGGCCCTCCATCCAGATACAACCAATCTTTATAAATGTATTTACCAGTCAA
Source organism: Sapajus apella (assembly GCF_009761245.1). NCBI lineage: Eukaryota > Metazoa > Chordata > Mammalia > Primates > Cebidae > Sapajus > Sapajus apella. The sequence goes on from NW_022436987.1 coordinate 11,529,192, forward strand.
AATTCACTTATTATTGCCTCCTAGCCTTTGCTCTGCTTGTCTCTCCCTAATTCCCACACTTTCCTTTCTTATTGCCAGGAAACCAACTGAGACTATTCCAGGTAAGTATAATCTATCCCTCTTCTGATCACCTCTAATAAGATCTCTGAGAAATTATTTTTATATCACTCATTCAACACTTAATGCATATTAATTCACATAATCTTTTTAAAATGTATGATACCATTATATTTTCTAAGTAACCCCAACTGCATTACAAACTTTTCAAGGGTGAGAACAAAATCCTAGGTTTCTCTGCATTCCCACAATACCTAGCACAATGTTTTGTGCAAAGAAAACACTCAGCAAATATTTCCTAATTATTTAAATATTATTAAATTTATAGGCAGAAATAAATTTAGGGTATTATCTTCAACCAGAGAAGAGTAGCCATGAAATAGGACTTAAAATAAATTGGTTTTCTGGGGGTGTCTCCTCTTTGCACACACCCTGAACAATAAATTCATCTCATATTTTAAAAGTTCTACATATTCCCTGGCAAAAAAAAAAAAGCCTCTAAAAATAATCAGTTTATGTTGTCAGAAACATTAAATAAAGATGGATAAATGGATGAACCAATGGACAGTTGATGGATGGATGGAAGGATGGATGGATGAATGTTAGAGAGATGGCTGAAAAGATACATAGATAATTTTTACTAGATGCCTAGAAAATACCATACAGGCACTGTGCTAAGCACTGCTACATGTATTATTTCATTTAGTTCTCAGAGCAACTCTAGAAGTTAAATAATGTCATTATCTCTGTTTCCTGATAAGAAAGCCAAGGCCCAAAACTGTTTATTAAAACAATAAAAAGTGAAAACTTGCTTAAGGTCATATCTAGTAAATACAGAAGGCAAAATTTCAACTCAGGGTGGTCTAATGACAGGGCAAATGCTATTAGAATTAAAAGTTTCTGAAATCTAAATTAAATAAAATATTATTTTCAATTATTGTCTGAATTATTCTTTACTAATGTATACCATTCCTGTAGATTTTTATTTTTAATATTCTGGTTAGATATTCTAAATACTAATTTAATCAGAGCTTAGTAAAATGATTTACTCTCTTTTTCTTTTCTGTCTACTTCTAGAATTCCAGATATTTAATTAGTAGTTAACAAATTTAAAAAAGAGAGAGAGAAACGTAGAGCAGGTAATTCTCTAACCAATCCATTTAACTCCCATTCTGGGCAATCTGACAACAAAATTGGTTGAGGAAGTAGTTAAAGCTACTGACACACAAGGCTGGGAGGTTCACTGTAGTTTTTGCACAGTAATTTTGTAACAAATATTTGTTGGTTGTTAACTATCTGTGCTTTTCCTAGCATGCTATTTCTGGTTAGCCTAGATGATCAATATTTAATTATATTCTTATATAGACAATTATGAAAAAAAATAAGAATGTCACTGCCTGTTTATTTCAAGGCCCATAGAAATATGAGATCCAATTTCTACTTTCCAGCTGTGACCAGAGAAACCACACCAGCTATATCAGATACAACTGGAGCTGTTTCACTACAAAAGTCGGTGTTGAGAACAGCCTTGAGAGAAAATGAGATGAGGAACTTGAACAATATGTATTTAACACACTACCCGTCTAGGGTTGATTTCAGGGAATGCAGAGTAATTTAGATACCCTCTTAAAATATGACTGCTATATAACATTACATATATCCTAAATTCTGAGGAAAAGAAATAGAAAAGCCTCTCACACGAGGACATGGATTTTTATAAATTGCAGTTGTTTGTGTAAGCTGAAGAAAGGTTTTTACCACCAACCCAAATTTCCACATTTTTTACACACACCAAACAGTCCAGTTTCACAAATAATTAAAGTGCTGCTATCTTGTATTTCTCCCTTTATACCTCCACTACCTCCTCCCTTTCTTATAGCTATTTGCTTTAAATTTCTCACTTGCATTTGATGGAATTATCATAAACAGCTCTAGGAGAACATGAGAATCCAATTGTTTCCATGAATCATTGCACAGAATTGTTTGAGTTATCATTATAAAAGACAAGTATGACTACCCACTGTCTTGCATACCTAAGGGATTCTTTACCAAGTGCATATTTGCACACCAACCAACATACAGAATTTCTGATTTTTCCAAGCTATGGTGTTTGTTATGGGAAAGAATTCTGCGTTATTATTAATTCTGGTCCTGTACTTTCTTCTCATATAACCACCTCCACCTCACAATTTCCTAAATTGAGTAGTCAACCTTTATATTTACCATGCTTAATCTATCAGCTTTTTTAGATTTCTTCAAAAGTC
>NW_022436987.1:11536512-11742184 GCF_009761245.1 Sapajus apella
TCAAGTACTATACTGATTGCCAGACATACAGAGGCATATAAATAAGACAGTGACTTCTAATAGTTCACAGTCTAGCAAGAAATATAAATGGAAAATAAATCACTGCAAAGTGATATGATCAGTGACCAGCTACTAGAGAGATATATTGTGGGAGCCCAGAAAAATTAACACAAACCTCATTTTAGAGGGACCGGAGACATTGCAGAAGACTCACTTAACTGTCTTCAAGGATGAGTAGAAGTTTGTCTGGTGGAAATTTTAAAAAAGGATATTCTAAGATGTGCAAGTGCTGTGACATATAAAAGAATATGGGTATATTCCAAGAAAAGGAAGAACTTCAAAGTGAGTAAATTATGGAGTGCAAGGTGGGAAGTAGCAGGAAAAAATCTAGTAGGACAGAATGACAACAGATTGGAAAGGATTTCAAATGCAATTCAAAATAGTTTGGGTTTCATCCTCTGGGAAATAGAAAATCATTGTATTAACCTAGGGAGTAGTACGGTCTGAATTTCCCTTATGAAAAAAAGTCTCTAGTGACCTTAGGAAGGATGACTCATCCAAAAGGTTGTATATATGTTTATGGTCCTGTCATTTGTATTCATGTGTGCTTAGCTGTCCTTTTCTTAGCTTGTCCCTGGTGTTCTGCTAGACATGTGTACTGACCAGTTCCTCTCCACCTCCACATTCTTTCAAGTCTCTGTTTTCAGTCTCTACAACTGCCACTGATAAATGTTGTTGAAAGAAGGTAGATGAAAGGGGTAGGGAAGGAAGAGGACGGAACAATATGAATAATCACAAAGGAAATATCAGAGACAAAGAGAGAAGTTATACTAATAAAAATAACAATGTAATGGTAAATGGTATTGAGTGCACACTATGTGACAAGCTCATTACTTTATGCTTCACAGTACCTCATTAAATCTCAAATAACCCCACAACAAAGCTACCAATTTATCCTTATTTGCAGATGAGCTAAGTGAAGCTTAGAAGTTGTTAAGTAACTTGGCTATGGTTATAAAGTAAATGAGAGAAAAGAGATTCAAGTAAGTCCTGTCTGACTCTAAATCCTATGCTTGTAACTTTTATTCTATGCTTCTAATAATATCAGTTACTGAATGTTAACCACGTGTCAAAATCTGTCCTAGCTGCTTTGCACAGGCTACCTCTATGACCTACAATAACCCAAAAAAGTAAATATCATTGTCCCCATTTCACAGAAGAGGAAGGAGACTGAGTAACTGATCTAAGGTTGTACAAGTAGTAAGAGGCATTACCAAAGTTTGGGTGGTGATGCCTAGTCTGTTTGGATGTACCCTTTCCACTACATTATGATGTGTATATATTTCTGATTCTTTCCTTCCCTATAAACTCTTCCCCATTTCTACATTTCCAGATTCTACCTTCAAGGCTCAGTTAATATCTTACTTCTTCCAGAAGTCTGTCAACAAAATATTAGTTCACCATTGCATTCCTATCTGAATTATTTGTGTTACATTCATTTAATTTGATCAGAATAGATATGTATTTGTTTCCTCCTATATGTTTACATTCTATATCTTCAATCAGGCAACCCCACAGTGCCTGTAGCAGGTTTCTCAGGCAGGATGTACTGTCCATACATACCTTATACTACTCAGCCTCTAGAAGTGGACAAGAATTGTGCCATAATATTTTGTATCCCCCAAGATAACTAGCAGAAACCTAAGTATATGGTAGGGCTTAATAAATAATGTGTTGAATGACTCCAACGTACTCTAATAGTATATAGTTTTCAATAATAATAGTAACAACAGCTAATTTTCCCTGTATGTATGGAGACTTTATATATACTCAATCCTTGCAAAAGCCAGTAATGTAGGTAATATTGTTACCTTCTTTTTACAGAGGAAACTCTGTTAAATCAAAAAAGTTAAGCGACTTGTTCAAGGTCATGCAGCCAATAAGGGTGGCAGAGACAAGATTCAAGCCCATGCAGTTTCACTTCAGAGTCAGCATTCTTTTGACTACTTTACAATATGGCCTTCACTCAATAGATGTTGTTCCAAGATTAAGGAACTATCACATCTTAAAAAAAAAACTGTAAATGCACACATTACTTCTGCTATAAACACTGGAAAAGATAGAAAGAAGAGTCTGTCTATATAAAGTAGAAAACCAGAGCAGTAGATACAAAAATGCTAGGAAAAATAATAAGAATATTGAGAAGTATTTCTCTTAGAGTGTAACATTTTTGCATAATTTTCTTTGATTTGTGAAGCATCCATGCCAACTTCCTCTCAATACACCAAATTAGATAGCATACCTCAGAGTGAGCAGCCATTGTTAGCAAAGACCCTGAAACCCTATCCCAGAAACATGTAATCCTGAACCAGTGAAATACAACCACCTCTGCACTGACACAGAACAGCTGTTTAGGGTGTCCAAGGAATGGCCTGATGAAGATAGCAAGGAAAAATTGAAAAACTGAATATCAATTGGTCTTTTAAACTTTATTAAGTTGTCGCAAAAGTCAGGAAACATATTATACTTTTAAAGGGCAACAAGAAATTCTCGACAATTTCAAAATCCTGAAAAATAGAGGTAAGTGATGTATGCTTGTATATAATTCATAATTTACAATTTGCCAGACATTATCCTGTACATTATTTCTTTCAATTCACATAATAATTTGGTCGGATCAGTAGTATTATCATCTCTACAGAATCAGCCTCTACAAATGAAGTTTAGAGAAGATAATTTCCCACAGTTGTTTAGGTAGGAAGTGGTGACACCTAAAATTCCAGTCCTCTAAAACAAAGCCCTTTCCCTTGTAACATGTGATTCCTCTCGAAGAAGGAAAGGGAAATAAGAGCATCTTGTGTTACAGAGGGGGAAAAAGTAACAGTGATTGCAAAATGGACAATGACTAAAGCATTGGAATGACAGGTCTTATCTCTCTTTCTCTATCCTTTTAAGGAACCTCCACAATTCCCCTTTAAAAGTAAAATAAATAAAATAAGGGGTACAAGTAATACAAAATAAAGATCCTCCCAGTTGCTTTCCATCCCCGTGTTCGCTAACTTCACCCTTCCACTCTCTGAACCTTGTGGTACAATCATAGTAACATGGTACCACCAGAGTTGTGTGATAGACACTCAAAAAAGCCCCATGACTCAATTCAAAGAAAATGCCAAAGGAGAGCCTGAGAAAACCTAGAACATGGAAAATAAACCAATTTTCCCTTGTAGCACAGCGTGTTAATTATCCAGAGGAAAATATAATACAGCATGACTTTACAGAAGTATTGTGTGGTATGCTCTATGTAGTGAAAAAATGGGGGAGCTAGAGTCTGGAAAATGGAAGAAAAATGAAAAAGCAAACAGCCCATCCAGAATCTGTTATGCCTACAGAACTCCATGCAACAAAGTAAAGAAAACTGCTTCCTTCAGAAATCTATAATTTTCTGGGGAATCAAGGTCAATAAGCATATCTACTCTTTTTCAGAACCAGCACATAAAAATTTTCAAAATTCATAAGGAATGACAAGTCAGACACTTCACTGCAGAGGCAGCCACTATGAAAAAGACCACAAAGGATATACCTGTGATATCTCTGGTCATAGAGATCTTTATAAGCCTTGGTACCATGACAGTAACATATAAACACACAGTTCCAGATATGGTCTCGTTGTTCTTCTTTTATTAAATCATTCAGTAAATATATATACATATTTATGCCTGACAGTGTTCTAGCTGCTGAGGATAAAGCAGTGAACAAGATAAAATACCTGTCCTAATATATTTGCATTCAAAGTCAAATTAAATCACCTACAAGATTTCTCCCAACTCTAAGATTCGTAAATTGCAAATGTCCCTGGTAGAAGAACCATATGGGCATTTAAAGGGCATTTGTGGGCATTCTAGCTTCAGTATCTAGCATAATGCTTAGCACTCAATAAAGATATTTAAGTAAATGGAGAAAACCACGACATAGGTTGAGCATTCTCTAATCTGAAAATGCTCCAAAATCTGAAATTTTTTGAGCTCTGACACAATGGTCAAAAGACATGCTCATTGAAGCATTTTGGATTTTAGATTTTCAGAAGAGTGATCTTCAACCCAGTATCTACAAATATTCCAAAATCCTCCCCAAAAAATCTGAAGTTTAAAACACTTTCGATCCCAAGCATTCTGGATAAGGGATACTCAACCTGTATTACAGATGTAGAAACAGATTCATTGGTTAAATAAATCATGATGGTAGGTGGTAGAGCTTTAAGAACTATACCCTGATCAAGTGCTATTCTAGGAACACCTTATAATTTTGATAAAAACAGGTCAAAACTTTATTATTAAGGGCTACTTGGTTACTAACCGACAGTTCCACAATAGTTAGTCTCTAAATCTTTGCTTACCTGTGTACTTATTAGTACCATACAATTTAACACTTAGTTTTTCTCTAATTGGCATCAAGAAATAAGATTTGAACAAGTTTTAAGATTAAAAAATACCTGAGAAGTTATCTGGCTCTAGCCTCTCACTTTTCAGATGAGGAAACTAACCAGATAAGCATGGAAATTTGCTAACCAACTGCAGACCTAGCACAAAGACCCGTCTTCTGACACTTAGTCCAATGTTTTTTTCCATCACCGTACCATCTCTCCTAAGTTCCTTAATGGTAGGAACTATTTGTTAAATGTTTTGGGTATTTCCACGAACACACAGAAAGTATATAATGCTACTGGCATATTATATTACCCAACAAATTAACTATAAAGAATTTTATTTTTCAAACCTGACTTTTCCTGCTCCCTGAAACTTCTCTATTCCAGTTGGGATAGAAAATTTGTAACAGCTTCTGAACCAAGATCCTGTCCTAAAAGATTCCAGCAGGAATTTGCTAAGCTTAATGCAGAACAAGAATAACTATCCTAACATTCTTTTACCTGAAAAAAATTTCAGGACTTACAGGACAAGACCCTTCCAATTAGGTTTTTCTAAAAAATAACTGAGTAGCCCAAAGACTTGCATTTTTCAGGAAAAGAGCCTATCTACTAGCCACCTGAAAGGAAATTTTCCTGAGCTGCACTTACAAACTTCATCTACTCTCCAACCAGACCTTCTTCAGGGAGGTGTCAGAGATTGCACAGGAGCACTAAATTGAGGGCAACAAGGCTGTTCTGGTTCTGTCACTTATAAGTTATTTGACATTGGGCAAAATCACTTATCCTCCCTATGTTTATTTTTACCCGTCTGTAAAATAGGGATAATAATATTTACCCTGATTACTTCACAAGGTAATGAGGTAGAACACATGAGCTAATGGTCATAACATCAATTTGAAAAGTATAAAACACCATAGAAATGTAAGGTAGAGCAATTAATCATTAGTAGTATCACTCGGAATGACTATGTATTTCAGAGGCCAGGAAGCTATCTTGTAAATCCAGTTAAGAAAAGGGCAGAGGCAGTGTGACACAACAGGAGTATCAAAACTTTGGAGTCAGATAACTATAGATATGAATCCAGACTCCACAACTTTGACAAGCTGTTCAAATTATTTAAGCCTCAATTTTCCCATCTGTGAAATTGGGATAGTACTACTGTGGAACTACTATAAAGAACAAGTAACATTTTTTTTTCCAGCCATTATCCACAGTTTTGCTTTCTGTAGTTTCTGTTACCCACAGTCAACCACAGTCCAAAAATAAGTGAGTATTACATAAGATATTTTAAAAGTCACATTCACAGAATTTTTATTACAGTATATTGTTACAATTGTTCTATTTTATTATTGTTGTTGTTCATCTCTTACTGTTCTTAATTTATACATTAAACTTTACCATAAGTTTATGTGTATAGAAAAAAACTTAGTAGGGGTAGGGTTCAGCACTAACTGTGGTTTCAGTCACCCACAGGGGGTCTTGGAACACATCCCCATCAGATAAACAGGGAAGTACTCTGTGTTGTGTATATCTTGTATGGTATAAAATAGTAATTATTATCATAAATTTCCTCTTCTAGAGGGCTTAGAACTTCAGGGTTTTATCAAGCATTCCACCATGTAAACAGTTTCAATATCTATAATGTAAACCCCACCAACCACAGAAACAACATTCTTGATCAACATAGTAAAAAAAATTAGATGTTAATTAACCAGCATATTAGAAATCAGGCCAGAGTTTAGGAACCAGTTCTATCAATGGGTATTTTCTCAGTCACTCAGACAAACTGTTGTGCTTATTTCAAATCCAGTGCACTGAGGCTTTCTTTGAGACTGGATTGTTGGATTGCTGCCTGCATTTCTGTCTTCTGTAAAAATGCCAAATGTATAGAAATTTCAGTCACCAGATTAGATGCTCACCTTAACAATATATTATGCTGTTTGGTGTCATGATGACATCCTGTTGATGATGCTCATGACTTTTTATGCCTTAATTTTGTTCTTTGGTTTCACTAAAAAGTAAAAAGCTCTTAGACTAATGAATCCAAACTCTTTTCAGACACAGTGCTGCTTCCCTTCCATGAGATCAGGGAAAAGGATATATTTCTGGTTGCAGACATATGTGGCACAGACATGAGATCACAGCTTTAAGCTTAATAGAAGAACATAACAATCTATTCACTGTTTACACTTTAGCCCAAAGGGCAGCTGGAAATCACAACCAGCCATATGCAGTGCCGAACAAGTGGTCATGACTTTATTAATAAAGCCAAGCATTAACAAATAAGATTCTGGGAATGGTACAGTGAGGGGCAGGAGTCTCTTACCCTAGGCCCCTCTAAGTACTAGGCATAGGGCCCAGGCTATTGTTGAGAGTGTCCTTTGGGATTAGACTATTCTCTCTGCCAGGATTTCATTTGCCATCGTTCATATTTCCCAGTTCTCCTGTACAGTGTTTAATCAGCTGCTGGTTGGAAAGGGCTCCCTATTCTTCCTGCATCCTGACATCCTGAAAAGGGAGCAAATTACAAAATAATCTAAATGCAACTGAATCAAATCACACATATAGATATGGGGTTTTTTTGTATCATAAAGAACTATTTCAAGTAGAGAAAAAGATTCAAATAATCTCTCACTTAATGCTTCCCAGTCCACGACAGGTATGGGTAATATTATCCACAATCTATAATGATAACTGATATTGAGAAAGGCTTAAGGACACTGCAAGCAAATTGTAGAACAAATATTTAAACCCAGGTCAAATTCCGTGTTTTCACCATTCAATGGCTACCACAGAGAACTAATTACTTGATAATCCATATCCTATCACAATTACTTTCTTTCTTCATTGAGATATACACAAATGTAATAGGAAAACTTACTACTTAAAGTAAACCACTGTTTAATACTGAAGCATTTCTTACATACACCCATTACCACAATTTGCAAATTTTCTATCTGGTTCCTTCACTTCCTTTCTATATCTAACAGATACAGATGATAAATTTGTAACCCAAACATCATAACACAAGTGTAAGAGCATAAAACCGTCAAAACATGTACAAGCCATCATCAAAGTGAACAAGCTCTATTATTAGGTCAGCAGAAATGAAATAATCAATAACTTTTATAAAGATGAGTGTACCCCTAAATATATTTTAAAAATGTAAATTTAAAAATTTTTAAGATGACTGCTCATATAGATGGTACAGATATCTGATATTTGCTAGAATAACTAGTTTATCCAATGTAAAGTTTGTTCAGATGTACTGGGTAGAGAAGGGAAATCTAAATTTACAGGCTAGCTCCTCAGACTGGGTCTAAGATATAGTTTAGATTTTGAGAAAGCACATTGTGCTTCTATGTTGTTCTAATTCTGTTTTTTGCTGTTTCTGAAACAGAAGTGAATTTCCTTGAAGTACACCATCTTTTTTTATTAGAATTATTACTTCCAGGCTAAATATACATTTAGTTTTCAGTTGGGTCTAAATGAAGACTGTATTCAGAAAAACAAGAGCAGAAGAAAGACAATGCTCCAAATGCACTCTCCCTCACACCAGCTAGATTCATGATAGGCTAGAAGAGACAGTATACCTCATACTGAGATCTTTAATAATGCCACTGGTGGCCCAAGTTATTCACAAAGTTATGACACAGGGTGGACCCACACTTTCTCCCTTGGGGCTTAAAGGAAAGAATCTGCTCCCAAAGTAAAGACAGTACTGTGTACCCAAAGTATGAAGCAAAAGGAAGAAAGAGAATAAGCCCAGTGAAGTGTGAGATTTATCTCAGATAACTTTCCCAAAAATCATAAAGCACTTTGGAAGACTGCTCTCAATCTCACAGTTTAGATACATCACAAAATAAAATGCATAATTTACAAATCCTAGGAGCTTATCACCACAACAGTGTGAATCAAAATGGCTCAATGGCTGAAATTTTCAATGGACTAAACACCGATATTAGCATGAAGAGAAACTGTTATCTAGCACCTTGGGGTTTGTAGATACACAAATAATACACATACATTATAAAAGTATCTTTCCTAGAAGTATGAAATCTAATACAGTAGGGAAAATCTTCACTTACCATCAATGGGTTCTTGGAAACTGAAACTTTAAGTAAAACAACCTATAACAAAACCATTTTTTTTTCTCATAGTTACAACAAAACATTATTCAGGGACTTCCCATATGTCATTTCACTTAAAGTCACAGCTTCCATGAACCTATTGATGATGTTAAGTGAGGACTAATTGTAGTCTTTTAATTGTCTATTGGCCGCAAAATAATTCTTCAATTGACTAGTGCTCAACATTATGTTGTGCAAATTATAGCAAACAAAGGCATAGGAAAAAGAGCACTGAACACAATAAAACTGCAATAAACTATAGGTCTCTAGTCTGTTTTTCCCCAATATCTAGATTTACTAAAAGTTCAGATTAAAGAGGGAAAAGATCAGCCTAACCAACATAGCAAAACCCCATATCTACAAAAAATGCAAACGTTGACCAGACATGGTGGCACACGCCTGTAGTCCCAACTACTCGGGAGGCTAAAGCAGGAGGATCATTTGTGCCCAGGAGGTCAAGGCTGCAGTGAGCTGTGACTGCACCCCTCCACTCCAGCCTGAGCAACAGAGTAAGACTCTGTCTCAAAAAATTATAATCATAAATAATTTTTAAAAAATGAAAAAATATCTTTTTAACAAATAGTGCTGGGAAAACTGTGTATCTACATATTTTAAAAATGAAGTTTAACCATTATACTTAACCCTTTAATCCTTATATTTAATTATATTTTTTAAATTAATTGAAAATCAATCAAAAACGAAATCTAAATCTATGAAACTCTGAGAAGAAAACTTAGAGGAAATCTTCATGACATTAAAAATTTCTTAAATATGACACAAGCAACCAAAAAACATGAGATAATTGAATTTCATCAAATTTAAAACTTTGGTGCATCAAAGTAATCTATCAAGAGAATGAAAAGACAACCTAGAGAACAGGAGAAAATTTTGCAAGTCATATATCTAATAAAGGATTAATATCTAGCATATATTTAAAAACTGCTACAACTCAACAATAACAAAAACAACAACCCAATTCAAAAATGAGCAAAAAATGTGAATAGACATTTCTCCAAAGAATGTATACAGGCCAGGAGCTGGGGCTTATGCCTGTGATCCCATCTTTGAGGGAAAAAGCAGTGGGAGGATAGCTTGAGGAATTCAAGTCTAGCCTGGGCAACATAGCAAGACTGTTCTCCACGAAAGGGAAACCAACCAAACAAAAGAGAATAAATGCAAATGACAAACATATGAAAAGATGTTCAAGATCATCAGTCATTAGGCAAAGCAAATCAAAACAATGAGATACCACTTCACATCCATTAGGATGGCTATTACTAAAAAAGTGAAAAATAACATTTGCCTCACCTATGGTTAACTCCCTATTCAAGTCATTGCTCAAATGTCATATTCTCAGTGAGTTCTTCTCTGATCATCCTATTTAAAATTGTTTCTTTGCACCAATCTCGCTTATCCTAATCTCTATATTTTCTTTTTCTATAGCACTCATAAACTCCTAACATAGTATATAATTTACTTTCTTGTCATGCTTATTGTTGTCTGTTCCATGAGAACTGAAAGCATTTGTTTTATTCACTAATATATTTTAAGTATAAGAATCAATTAACTAGTTTCTTGCCTGGAGATAGAAAAGAGTGTAAAAGTTTTGTAAGCCACATCATTCTTTAATCAGTTCTTATCCTCTTTAACACCAAATATTATCTTCCATTTATCATAAACAAATAAGCAAAATACAGTGGCTTAAAATGTAGTGTTCCACATTATTAATCATTTCAACAGAATGAGGTCTCAAAATTCTATTCATGCCCTAACATTCACAGTGTATGTGCCATTTATCCACTTATGGTCTCTTGACGCCCATATCACTCTTCAATTCTCTGCTTTGTGATGATGGGGCACTATATTTCCCAGACTTCATTGCCATCTGGTTTCCTGTTAGGTTCTGACAATGAGAGAGATTAGTAAGAAATTAGAAGTTGGGAAGAGACAAGGGACTTCCTTCCTCTAACTACTGTCCATCATCCCTCCAGTAGCAAAAGATGCTTATGGCTGCACCATTTTATATTCCCACCAGCAATGGCTTCTTTTAGCCCTCCCAATATCAGCTGCCTAAGCCCCTCAGAAGTACCAGCTGGCCACAGCCCTCTCAGTGATTACATACCATAAGCTATGCCACATTCTCCTCAGTAGTCTGAAAACAAGTCATGTAGCACATCCACCCCTTCACAAGTCCAAGCCCCAATCACAGGCTTTTCCAAGCTTGCAGGTTTAAGTAACACAAATTTTTCCATTTTCTTCCATCAGCCCCATGGCTGGTAGCTGCTCCCTATGGTTATTGATATCTGGGTTACCTCAGCCTCCTTTTTTGCTTTTTTACTTTTCCAATGCCATGTAACAAATTCCTTCAATTAAATCCCATCTATTTGAACTACTTATCATATTTTTGCCCTAACTAGACATGGCTGTATCTGGTAGAATATAACACTTCAGGCAGACCAAAAGATTGACAGTAGAGTAAATTTATAATTTTGTCACTTAGAATTTAAATAATTCAGATTTGTTATGTTATATTAACGAAAGAATGATAAAAATAGGTCTTTAAAATAGAACCAAAAAAATGGATTGATGTCCAGAAGTGCTATGTTCACATCTGTACACTTTCATAGAGTTTATCTCCAACTCACTCCTCTCTCTTGCCTACTCCACATCTCCATTTAGAGGTCTAACCTGCATCTCAAACTTAACATGTTCAGAACTGAGCTCTTGATATTCCCTCCAAACCCTGTACCTTCCAAAGTATTTCCCATCTTGCTTGCAACTCCACTCGTAGCTTCTCAGGCCAGCATCCTAGAGTCATCCTTGATCCCTTTCTTTCTATCGTCCAACAAATCCAATCTGTCAGGAAGTCCTGTGAGTTCTTCATTCAACATATATTCAGAATATAACCACTTCTCACTACCTCCACTACTACTCAAAGCCACCAAGAACTCTCACTTAGGTTACTGTAATAGCCTCTTAAGTGGTCACCCTGTTTCTACTCTTTTGCATCCCTATAATTTATTATTTTTATTTATTGCCAGCAACAACCAAAATGATCCTTTTAAAATAAACATGAGTCATATCATACCACTTCTTTGCTCAAAATGTTCCAGTGGCTCCCAATCTTCCACAGAGTAAAAGCCAAATCCTCACAATGACATACACATTCCTACTTGATCTGGCCCCTGTCATTTCTCTGACTTCATTTCCAATTATTTCCCCCTCACTCACTTGTCTCCAGCCACTCTGATCTCATCCCTCCCTGTACCTTGAATACACCAAGCACACTTCTACTTCAGAGTCTGCACAGGCCCCTCCCTCTGCCTGGCATGCTCTTCCCCTGGATATCTGCATGGTTCCTTTTCTCTGTACTTCAAGCTTTTAGGCAAAAATTTTCTTCTCAATGATATCTACTCTGACTATCTTATTTAAAATTGCACATAGACCTCCACCCTGGGTGCTCCCTATCCTTGTTTCTTGTTTTATTTTCTCCATAGCATTTATCTTCCACCTTGCTATATAATAATTTACTTGTTCAGTTTTTTAAAATATATTTCCTGTTTCCCTTTGCTAGAATGTAAGCTCCTTGAGGGCAGAGATTTCTGTTTTGATCATTGATGTATCTCCAATCCCCAGTTGGTGCCTAGCACATAGTGAGTGCGTAGTTAACACTTGTTGAATAAAATTCCAAACTCCAAGGCACCAAAGAATGAGTGAATATATGTGTATTTAGAAATACTGTGTGATACATGTTGCATATGTATAAATATTATCTTGCTTTTATTCTAAAGTGTAGAATTGTATTACCAACTCTAATACCACAGTATTACTACACCAAAATTACTATGTGCCTTTGTTTTTACTGAGTCACATGAGATCAGGTGTAGAATTTTCCACTTCTAGCATCATGTTGGCACTCAAAACATTTTAGATTTTGGAGCATTTCAGATTTTGAATTTTCAGATTATGGTTGCTCAGCCTGTAATACATTTATTTAAAGAACTTTAGCACAATGGCTGGGTCATAGATGATACTCAGTATATATTAGCAATCATTATTATAAAAAGCACCTAATATTTGTTAAACGACAGCTAAAAGCTCGCAAACTCAGCATTTTATACTGCCTTAATTTGTTTACATCGTGAGTATACTGAAAGCAAGAATCATATTTTATGCTTCTTTTGTATCTGGCACTGTATTAAACATATTTGTTCAATAAATAATTGATTTATTGATTAATCACATATATTGTTAAATCTACCAAAAATATAGATTGTGAAAGCCATGTCATTCAACATGACCAGAATAAATAAAACAGGATTTAAGAAAAGCAAGTTAGTCAATTCTGTCTCCTCATCACACTAACTAGGTATGATACTAAAGTATGCCAAATTCTTCTTTTTAATATGTGATAGAGATACATGTATTTCCTATTAGAAAAGGAATAATGACAAATTAATGGCATAGGAATAAAAAACAAAAAAAAAATGATAAGTAGAGACAGATGGCAGACTTTAAAACTGAGGAGCCAACTAATCAAGGTTGTTAGAAGTCACCAAAGACAACAAAGCACTAACAAAGAATTAGGTTGACAGCAAAGGATGGGACTTTGTTGGAAAGGCTACTTCTCCAAAACACCACTCACAGATAAGCCCAGTTGAGTGAGAGCTATAATAACTGACTCCAAAAGAAGTATATAGCTAACCATTGGTTACGAGAAGCTAGAACACTAGTCTTTCAGAGGAGAGGAACTGCAGAAGAATTTAAATAAAAGCAAAGTAATAAGAGAATAAAATCATCATTAACCACCCTTGAAATGTTGATGGAGAGAGACAGCGGGATTAGTTAATTCGATATTACCAACTGGAACCTAGATGGAATGACTGGAACTGAAAAATCCTGAGAAAAAAAGTAAAATTAAGGTTCTGATATAACAATATGATTTCATTTATATGAACCCCTAACCATCACTTTGAAGACATTTCATTTTTTATCCTCGTGCCATAAAAGTTCAAGTTAATGAAAACCATGTGCGGAACTTGCCATGCTCACACATATGATACACCATTTTTTTCACAAAGGTAATTTCTTGGTGTGTAGATATATTTAGGACGAAAAAATAGTGAGAAGAAAAACTGGCATTGCACAGAATGTTATTCCTAATAGTGTGTTAGTACATGGATATGTGTACATCTATAAGCACCAGTGCAAGAAATAAAATTTCATCATAAAACTGTGGTTATGACAAAATTATCTGAACTTTTTGTCCCTAATATATTTTCATCCTTCACAGGCAGAATGACAATTCACAATATACAGTCCTATATTTCTACAAAATGTAAAGCAGTAAGTTCTAGACACATGCCTAGTACAGAGATGTGTCAGCAGTCAATCCAGGCAAACGGGTCCTTCTTCAATGTCTGTACCACTGTTTCAGGTGCTTTCCTTTACCTCACTCTTCCTTTCACACTTTGTTTCTTGGGTCTAACTTCCTTCTTTGGGTTACTATTTCACTACCAAATAAACTTAGACTCCTACTCTATTAGATAGTTCTTATCATCTGTAACATCTTCCCTTACTGCTTTAGAAACAGTAAATCTTGCAAGTAAGTGATGCAATATCACACTTGAGTATTTAATTTATAGATTTCTATAATTTCCAGAGATGCAGTCATACCCAGGCATTGTCCAATTTTTATTATAAAAAGTTTGTGGGTTTTCTGGTTGACATGTGCTTAACTCTAATCCTTAAGAATAAAAGTAAATAAGAAGTACATTGAATAAACACATATGTGTATACATATTATATGTTCTGAACATTATGAGGTCATAACTATGCTGAAATGAAAGGAAAGGGGGATGGAGGGAGGGAGGGAGGGACAGAGGGAGGAAGGGAAAAATGAAGGAAGGGAGGAAGGGAAGAAGGAAGGAAGCTAACTTATCTTGATTAGTACAGAAATGTAGCCCTTAATATAGTTAATAAATATGCAAAGCTGTGCATCATTTACCCATCTTTAACTCAATACAGTTACTATGGCTTCCATGCAGACATTATCTCAAAATATTATGCTATATCACAATGACTTAAGTCATAAAGCCAAATCTTTCTTTCTCTAAGCTCCCTTATGTGTCTCTTCATTATTCAGAACATCCTAGACTGCATATGAACACAACTGGGAACTACCTCTTACAAAACAATGAAAACCCCATGGAAGTCTACCGAAAAAATAAGAAAATCTGCAAAACATATTCCAAATGTTTTCATTGTCAGGATCTCAAATCTTTTTTTAGTTCATTAGAATATCTGCTAATTGTAATATAATAGCTCTTAGTTATATTACCACTAATTCACAGGTCTGCAGTTTTTTTTCTAACTCTTCCGTATTCTTCAGATTCAGAGTTATTCAGATAAAATGATGACAATGTGTTTCAAAGTAATTCTAAAAATTAACTTCTACAGCTATGCAAGTGGCATTCCAAATATCAGATGTGGAATACATTTTTAAACAGAAAAAAATTAATATTAATGTCATTATCTTTTTCTCTTATTTAACACTTTAGGAGTCTTATTTAAGAAATACATGCCACATATGATGCAAATACTTTAAATAATAAAAATGTTAAAAACACGTGGTGAGGTTTTTTTGTAATTAAAGAAAAACACACACTAACGTGACAGAAAGAATTATGCCCCTGTCATAAATTTACTCATGCTATGCTATATTCTCTATTCTTAGGCAATGTTCTATAACCCATAAAATCCAAGAAACAATAAGATAAAATTGTGTTTGAAGGCCAGACAAATACTTAAATAGGAAACAGCAGGTTCATTTTTATTCCTTTCATATTCATATTCTCTCTCTCCCCATCTCGCTCTTCAAACTTCTCTCCATAATCATTTTTGTTATTATTAATGTTTCCATATTTTCTATCACTGTTTAAGAAAAGGGGACAACCACAGTCCAAATTCACAAAATGAAGTCAAACTTGAGGCAACACTATGCTTATTAGCAACTTTTAAGAATGGAACTTCAAAATGAAGCATCATCTAACAAAAAAAAAAAAAAAATTACTGCTGCCATTAGGTGTTATATGAAAAAATAGATACAAATTCCACCAATTCATGTAAAAAAGAAAAAAGAAGCCTCAGAAGTTTACTATTATTAACTAACACTTCAAAGCTATTTCAAAATTTCTGGCCTACACCAATTAATTTTCCCCCCTACCCACTCATACAAAAAATGCACATATTATTAAACAGATTAATGACATCTTCTCATCACACCTTATCTCTCCAATTGAAATCAGATATTTTGTATCACTGAACCAGAGAGGTTGTTACAAATGAAATCAAAGTGAGGCCTAGAGAGTTTAAACAATTTGTTCAAGTTCAAGTAATTAGTTAGAAATTACTAGCAGAGTTGAAACTAGAACTGAGTTCTCCAAACTCCAAAATACCAATCCAGATCTCCAAACTTCAAAGCACTAAGTGCTATAGAGGGAAAAAAAAAGCTAAGAAATTGCCCTGGTCCTAAAGAACTCACTAAACCTCTAAAGTTGCATATTTCTGTGGTGAATATTATTTGGTCACCATAATGGAGGCAAGTGAAGAGCTAATGCAACACACATTTTTTAAAAGATTTGACTAATCCCAAATAATTTAAAGAGCTAATGCATACCCAGCAATCCCATTACTGCGTATATACCCAAAGGATTATAAATCATTCTGCTATAAACACACGTGTATGTGTGTTTATAGCAGCACTATTCACAATAACAAAGACTTGGAATCTGCCCAAATACCCATCAATGATAGACTGGATAAAGAAAATGTGGCACATATACACCATGGAATACTATGCAGCCATAAAAATGAATGAGTTCATGTCCTTTGCAGGGACATGGATGAAGCTGGAAACTATCATTCTCAGCAAACTAACACAGGAACAGAAAACAGAACACAATGAGGGGAGCATCACACACCAGGGCCTGGTGGTGGGTAGGAGGCTAGGGGAGGGAAAACATTAGGAGAAATACCTAATAGAGTTAGCTATCAAACATGCATGGATTATAAGTGAAATCCTTTGTCTACTTCCTCTACACCCCTGCCTTTTAATGGCTAAAACTTCACTTCAGAAGATGGGCACCAGGAATATAGGAAGAGGAAGCATATGCAAATTGAGTTTTAAAATCATAGCACTTTTGTTGACATTAAGAATTTCACATGGTCTGTATAAGGTTTCTATAAGAAAATGAGGGAAGACTTTCTCATGGTCATCACTGAAACTTATGACTACATTCTGCAGACCCAGAACAGATCAACTTAAATTTCCCCCAGGCAACTGTTGAAAATGGGGAAAACTTACTGCACTACTGATAGAACATTTAGACTTTAGAACTAACAAGTAGGTATTTTTAAAGACTCACTAAATTTAAGAGAAGAGAAGGGAAAGGAGAGAATTGGGGTGAGAGAATATAAGAAGTAGAAGAGAGGGAAAAAGAAAAGAAAAAAAAGAAAGAAGGGAATATAAAGGAGTGCTATCTCAGGAAATGAAAATCTCATAAAGCAATCTACAAAGAAATCTTTTATTTTAAAAAAAAGTCAAGTTGTTAGTTACAGTTGTTGAAGATGTTGGTATTTGTTTCCAGACAAGGAGCATTTCAATTTTAAAATATAGTGATAATAAATATATCATCAGGATTGAGCCTTGTCTCATTTGGTAGTATATATACTGCATCAAGAGAAGGAAAAAGAGGAGGAAGGAAAAGTGAATAAGTAGATAAATAAAAACTGCAGGAACCAGGGTAAAATCCTTTGTTAATTAGGTTCTTACTGAACAGCTACTCAAATCTGTAAAGTTATTTTTCCTTGCTTATGTCTCAGTTCCCAAGTATGAAAGACAAAAATTAATAAATGTGAACTTTCTTCTTCACCAAAAATTGACACCTTTATCCAGTTAATCATAGGAGGAGTGAGGTTGGTCATGCTAGGTACCACTGAAAATATTTTGTCACAAAAAGAATTAAAATCAAATAGACATAGATACTATCCAGGCAACCAATGTTTGTTTTTATCAGAAGAGAGAAACAAGTAATTTTATTACAAAAAAAAGAAAAACAATTTAAGATTTAAAAAAATCCACTTAAAGACATTATACTAAAGTGATATTAATTGTTTTCTCTTCATTGTTATTATCATCTTGTTCCTGTACATATGACTCTGTCCCACCATGTAGAATCAAATTTCCATTTATTGTGTTACTATCTATAGCAGAGGAGTCATGATTTTACTCTAAACTGAGCAAGTTTGATGTATCTTCTACCTCCTCCATACCCAGAAAATATAAAGAAGCATTTAAAAAGTTAAAATGTTTCTTCTGCCACAAAATATTAATTTCAAACTCATTAGAAATTGGAACTGCATCTTACCATGAGGAGACAAATAAGCTGATCAAGACACTACGCTTTCAAACCGTTGGGCAGAGTGTAAATTGGTGCATCCTTTCAGGAAGGCAACTTGGCAGTGTGTATAAAAACCAGTAAAAACACTCTCTGAACTAGCTATCTAGGAATTTACTCCACAGATATCATCATAGTAATGTTCAAAAAATTGTACAATAAATATGTTCATTAAAGTATTACTCATGATAGAGAAAACATCAAAACGACCTAAATGTTCAATAGTTAGTAAGTACTAAAACATTTAACATTTATTCAACAAACATGTGCTAAGTATTATGGATTTAAAATTAAAAATGTGTCCTTAAAGTAAATTGTCCTAAATTAAAAATGTGTACTTAAAGTAAAATACAATGCATTCTGGGATTTTGTCATATGATCAAAAATCGTTTTACAAATTTAATATAATTCCATTAAAATCACAGAGATTTGGAAATGGGGGTGGGAGGAAAGACTTGATAAAATGACTCAAAAGTTCATGTGAAAAAGCAAATAATTGAGAATAACCAAGATAATTTTAAATGGGGATAATTCAATTAAAAAGCACATAAAATATGACTAATTAAAATTTGCCAAATAAATGGGCAGATCCATTAAATAACTTTGAAAAAGACCCAAATATTCGTATAATGAAAATTATAGTGTTTAAAAGATGAATGCTATAACTGATATTATTGAAATAATTGGTTCTTCACATCCTAATTGCATATCACACAACAAAATAAATTCTAAATAGATTAGAAAAATTAAAGATTAAAAAAAGATAATATTATAATAAAACATATGTGACCATTTACATAATGTAAGATGGGAAAGAGATTTCTAAAAATGATTCTGAAGGTAGAAATCAAAAGCAAAACTTTAGATTTCATGAGAGAGATTTGATTTTCTAAAAATTTTAATTAGACAAAATGATAAAATTGAAAAAAGTCTAAATCATATATGAAATAGGGTTACTATTTTAGCATATAAAGACCTCTTATAAATCAATAAGAATTAATTGCACATTAGAATAATGGGCAATTTTGTGATAGGCTATTCTAAATATGTTTATATATATTCATGAATTTCATCCTTGCAACAGGCCTATGACATAATTATTCCCACTTTACAGAAAAAATATAAATAATAATATTATTATTCCCACTTTGAGAAATTAAGTAAATGCTCAAGTTCACAGAGCCATTAAGTAATGATGATACAGCCAAGATTCAAACCCTGTCATCAACAACCTGACTCCAAAATCTATACTATCTCTCAAAGAATATAAATAAGAAATTTATTTTCAAAAAATGAAATGCAGGCCCATTGTGGTGGGTCATGCCTGTAATCCCAACACTTTGGGAGGCTGAGGCAGGTGGATCACCTGAGGTCGGGGGTTCAAGACCAGCCTGACCAACATGGAGAATCCCCGTCTCTACATAAAATACAAAATTAGCCAGGTATGGTGGCACATGCCTGTAATCCCAGGTACTCGGGAGGCTGAGGCAGGAGAATCACTTGAACCTGGGAGGTGGAGGTTGTGGTGAGCTGAGATCAAGCCATTGCACTCCAGTATGGGCAACAAGAGAGAAATGCCGTCTCAAAAAAGAAAAAGCAAATAAATGAAGAAGTATTACATTTCGCTACCAAGGAAATGCAAATTACACTAAAAATAAGATGCAATTTTCTACTTGTCACATTGGCAATGGTTAAAATAATAATAATGTGTCGGAGTGGTTGAGGAAAAATGAGTACTCTTATACACTGTTGATAAGAGTAGAATGGTCAACTTTCCTGGAGGGCATTTTGGCAACATGAACCAAATTCTTTTAAAAAGGGATTACCCAACAATCCATTTTGAATAACTTAAACTAAAGAAATAATTACAGATGTGTGCAAAGATTTAGCTACAAAGGAGTTTACTGCATACTGTTAATAATAATGGAGAATCAAAAATAACCTTCCCTAAATCAGCTAAGCTATGAAATGGCCACAAATAGAATAGTCTACCACCATTAAAATTAATCATGTAAAATAACAGGTGGTATCATAGAAACTGTAAATGATATACTATTAAATTAAACAGTAGATTATAAAACATTTGATAGCATATGTCATTTTTGATGAAATATACATATATATGCACATTAGATTGGCAAAGACATGAAAACTTCAATGTGTATATACCTTAATATAAAGTGAAAAGGTTTTTTTCTTTATTTTATATGTATTGCCTAAATTTCTTATATTCAATATCTGTTACTTTTATTGTAAATAAAAAGTTCATTTTAAAAAGAAAATGTAGGCAGGAGAAGAGCATTTAATGGCATAGGGAAATGCTCAGTTAACTTTTTTAAAGTAGATTGCAAAACAGCATGTACAATAAGTTCCCATTTTTCTTTTAATAAATATGTGCATCTAAATAGAAAAATGTCAAGGACATAATCAGAATAAACATTCTGAAGTAATTCTGAATGTCATTACAGAGCTTTTATAATTTGTTTTTTATATTTTCTGATTGTCTCCAATAACCATAGTTTGGTTTTTTAATCAGAAAAAAAAAGTATTAAGAAAGACTATATTTACTGTTTTATCCAAATCCATTCTACCAACTAATTGTTTAACAAGCCCATAATTATGGCTAAAAGCAAAAAACAACACAGTAACTTCTTACTGCCAAAACAAACACAAACAAATATGATAGTTTTTCTAAGAAAAGCAAATCTCGTAAATGTACTGGTATATTCTATCCGACCAATCATAAATTTTATTTAATGATGAAACCACTTACACATCAACTATATCAAGTTGCAAATGAATCATAAAAAGCAATCAAGCAAATCACCTCTATCTGTGTCCGTCTACTGATAGATGGAATAGATAGTTAGATACAGTAAAATAAAACAATTCTGAAATAAACAGGTGATAAAAATAATATACTGACACTGGTCATCAATATAGCAGGACAAAAAATAAATGAACAGGAATCAATTAATTGGCCATGTGGCATACTAAAAGTCCCAGCCCTAATTTCTAAACATATGATCTTGAGCAAACCAAACAATCTCTCCAAGTTTTAGAGTCCTTATCTTTAAACTTACAGTAAAAAAAAAAAAAAATTATTTAGCTTTATAATTATAGAAAAAATTGATACAAATGTAAAGAAGTTCCATATGACTAAGCTAATATAAACCCTGGAACACCTCTAAAATTAGTACTTACTTAATTAAACACAGACAAAGATGGTAATGCCATGAGACAAAAAGCGGATTTTAGAAAAAAAAGAAAATGAGAAGAGAGAAAAAAGCTGACATCCTTGATAGTGAAAAATTTCTGTAATAGGGAATCAAGGCTTGGGAAAACTCAGTAGCTTTTTCTTATTCCAGAAAAAGAACTGGGGACCAAATTTCTACATTTTGGCTGCTAGCCTCAAGCCTAACTAATCACCCAGTTGCACTTCTGCACATGGAGAAGCTGATATAGCATCAACAAATTCTTTATCAAAATAAACACTTTGTAACACTGAGAAAATTAAAAGTGTTGTAATCTATAAATGGCCCAGCCTGTTCTGTTAAAACTTTATCCCAATTGGACCCTATGCTTAAAATATATTCAATTTTTTTCTTTACCTCTGCTGCAATTTTTTAAGTCACATATATTTTCTTTCATCTCTAGAAAGTAATTTTGTTCTTATAATTTTCCAGATTATATTTATACACATTCTTCATGAAAATATGCATAATAGAGTCAGTTTCATTTTTTTCTCACCAAAAGAGAAAACATGCTTGAAACCTTTTCTTTTTCAGTACAAAATTTCAGTCTCTTAAATCATCTTTCACTGGCTTCCATCTCTAAAATTTCTCCTTTTTCCCAAGTCCCTCCTCAACCCAAACATACACACACATACACACACAGCTAGAGGCACAATGGACACAATGCCAAGCGTTTAAAAATAAATATTGAGATATAAAATCACAGGAGGGTGGCACAAAGTTGGAAGCTATTTCTAAAACAGTTTGTTAAGGTAATGAAAAAAAATAACAATAGATGTTCTAATCAAAGTCTGGTAATTTTTCTCTCCAAGTGAATATTATTAGCCAAAATAATAAAGCACCATCAAAACAAGCCAATTCTTACAGTTAATCATTATAAAAGAGGAGTAAAATTCATTGCTTATCGAAATATTTTATTTTTACTTTACTAATTACAAGTTATCTGGATATCACATGATTGCTTCTCTCCCAACTACCATCAAAACATCCAGAAAATACCTTTGTCAAATACAGTGTCACTTGGCTCATAAATGACAGCATACCTGGCATCTGTATACATAAAGAGCAGCCTAAATGTTTAATCAAATACCTCAACTTCAGGAATTAACTTCTTGCCTTTGTCCTTCGGTGGCCACAATATCTTCATTGCAAGCCTCTATTGGTGTCATTATTTCTAATTGAAATCATCCTCTACCTCCACACCCTTCCACGAAGGAAACATGGCTTTTATCTTTGTCTTGCACATGCACACAAAAGTGGGAGGGAGAATAATTTGCTATTTGCACTTTCAATAATAAAATAGCAAATTAATAAGGTTTCTTGTTATTATAGGATACCAAGCATGTTCAACACTCAATTCAGTTAAAAAGAACTGCACTGTAACCATTTTACCTAATATAGCATCATATTTTCAAAAGGCAGAGGAAATCTCTCAACTTGGGGGAAATTATCCAAAGGTAAAGAGATGCTATATTTAATTCCTCAGTTGAAGCTTGTATCTATTCTCAATAAAATACTGCAACTTTAGGTGCTTCTGTGCTTAGGTCTAAGAAATGGACCCAAAATGAAGTTAGAGAGTTCAATGTGGAGTCAGTGTCAACTTCAGGACTAGTAATATTAGTAATGGCAAAGTCAGGATTTTAACCTAGGCAGACTAGCTAAAGACCAAGCTCTTACCCACAACTTAATCTCTTAAGCCCCATTAAACACACACACACACACACACACACACACACACACACACACACTAAACTTTTTGCTTCTTGAAATTACTCCCCTTTTCATGTATAATTTGAAGTATACATTGAGATTAAATCCTGTTTCCCTGAGAAATGTAGCTACACAATGGTGTGTTAGCTAATTATTGTATTAACTTCTGTGAAAGTACCCTTTGATATAGGAATGAGAATTGAAATATGAGTCATGAAAAAAGGCTTCTGTAATAATAATAAGAATTGCTCCTTCCTTCATAAAATGTTTAAAGTTCATTCCTTTAAGATTAATTCGGCTTAAATATTGAGTTCCTTAGACTCTTCCACACTTATATCACTACATTGCTCCATACATTCCTTATACAGCAACATCCCTATAATACAGCAATAAGAAGAATCAGAAAGGCAGCAAAATCTAAAACAGATGTCTCAAGTTGATTTACTTTTCTTAAAGGAGAATTCCTCAGCTCAGAATCTATTTACTCTTAAACATAACTGTAGCATAATTTTAATTATTTGAGGAGCACACTTGGGTTCAAATTCTGCTTCCACCACTTACCAATAATATAATCTTGGCCAAGTTGCTCAACTTCTCTGAGTCCAGGTTATCTATATCTGTACAATAGTTCACCTTGCTGGAGTAATGCAGGAATAAACCCAATAGATATATGTAATGAGTGTTCTTAGCACAGTGCTTAGCACATACAAAGTGCTCAATAAATAGATCTTCACTATCCTTAAAATATAAACTAATAACAATTCAAGGAGTTAGAGAATTAAATGGCATCACATTTGAAAGCACCTACGTTAGTGCTGTACAACAAAAAGGAGGCCTATAAAATGTTAGTTTTCCCTCTTTTCTTATCTAATTTAACAGCCCACAGTCAAATAGAAGTAGCAGCTTATAAAGGCATATGGAAGGAGAACTGATATTGCTAAAGGCAAAAACATTAATTACAGAAAAATGACAATTTCAAGTCTGAAAAAGGCAAAGATAGGAAACCAAAACTGCAGACATAAGAACTCAAAAAACACAGCAATTAGGAGATCACTCAATGTAGAGATAAATAGCCTTAACAGACCCTCAATTCAAGGACCAGCTCAGGAATCAGATATTTGTAGTGATAGCTGAGTCATTGAGAAACGTTGTTAAAAAATTAAATTTAAAAGTCAGAAGATAAAACTACGATCTAACCTCACCCTCATATATATTGCACCAAAATATTAACAGGAACTATCTCTGGTAATGAAATATAGGTTATTTTAATTATCTTCTTTAACCTTTCTATATTTTCTAAACAATAAACTGTTTAGGAATCAGAATGTATAGTCAAATTGTAAAAATAATGTTTGCACTTAAGGAGGCAGTCTTTAGAAACCTAAGAAACACACAAATGTACAATAGATTAACTCGTTCTATAGTGAGTTCCTGTTCAAATTGCCTCCATGACATCCTAGAATAAAGGTATTAAAATAATGTAACATATGAGAAAAATTTGATTAATTGTTGCACAATAAATTCACTTGAAAAAGAAAAAAATGCTAAAAGTAGATTCATCTTAGAGATACCATTTTAATTAGCAGCCAGTAACAACACAAACCTTTTAAGGACCACATATGGGCCGGGCGCGGTGGCTCCAGCCTGTAATCCCAGCACTGTGGGAGGCCGAGGCGGGTGGATCACGAGGTCAAGAGATCGAGACCATCCTGGTCAACATGGTGAAACCCCGTCTCTACTAAAAAATACAAAAAATTAGCTGGGCATGGTGGCGCGTGCCTGTAATCCCAGCGACTCAGGAGGCTGGGGCAGGAGAATTGCCTGAACCCGGGAGGCAGAGGTTGCGGTGAGCCGACATCACGCCATTGCACTCCAGCCTGGGTAACAAGAGCGAAACTCCGTCTCAAAAAAAAAAAAAGAACCACATATGATTACCTCTATCTTTGCTTGCAACAATTCTGACACACCCTCATTTTTAGAGTAAAAAAAATGTTTAGTTACAACACAAACCTTTTAAGAACCACATATGATTACCTCTATGTTTGCTTGCAACAATTCTAACACACCCTCATTTTTAGAGTAAAAAAAATGTTTAAACAACTCTATGAAAAAATAGAAATAAACTGATAAAACTAAGTTCAAGAAGCATAGTCATAAGTGAAATATACCTTTTCACATTCTAAAATAGAAATAAAAATGCTTTCGGCAAATTTAGCTATTACCATGTAATCACTGCCACTGAACAATGGGCACAAAAAAGAATGGCAGCATAGAAAGCAAACTAAATATCAGAAATGAACATATGGCTCTTTTTTTCTTTCTGACCTGTAGTATGTATCTGTCTTTGGAACTGTCCCACTGAAGACCATGTACAATTAATAGAGAATACACCAGAGAGCTATACAGCAGGTCCTAAAGGACTTTTTCATCTTAAAAAAAAAAGTGTATTTTCCCAGAATAGAAATCATGTTCCTTTTTCTTCATTAACCAGAGCTCTAACTTTAAAAGAGTGAAAAACAGGGTCAATGGATGCAGCAAACCACCACCAAGACACGTGTATACCTATGAACAAATCTGCACGATTTACATGTAACCCAGAACTTAAAGTATAATAATAAAAAAAAAAAGGAAAAAAGAGTGAAAACCAGAATAAAAAGGCACAAAGTACTAGGACATTGTAAACTCTCGATTACTTCAATTACTTCAAATACTGTTATTATTATTGTCAGTAGTAATAGTACAGGGCTAGTACAGATTTGAAATGAACTAAATGAAACACAGTCACACAGTTACTCTGTGGCAGAATCATAACTAGAATTTAGATTATGTGCTTCCCTGATCACAATTAATATTCAGTTCACCCTTTCTATAATTTCCCCCAAAACTTGACATTTCCAGATCTAATTGGCAGTTTAGCTGACTCAGCTGTGACTATGTTATTTCTTTTCTTGGATTCTGATTGTCAGTGGATTAAAAGCAACATCAAACATTTTTAATACCAGAGGCATCTATATTTCGTAATAAAAAGAGGGTAAGTCTAAATCATGCCTGTAAAATATTTACTAAAGTGCATTTTATCCTTGGAAAATAAACAAAAATGCTCTTGAGGTATGCTTTACTCTCAGTAGTGTCATTATTTTCAAGTTTTATTTCCATCATCTAAAAGAAAAACTTTTCAGTAAACAAAAAGGTAAAGAAAAACTAAAACAAATATCTTGCCTTTATTATTATGTTGGGAGCATATTTTAATACATTTTAAATTGGATACACCCAAGTCTTAGAAATGCAAACTCCTGGGATCACAAGAGACACTGAGTTCTTCATGAAGCTTAAAAGGAAAGAAGGGCATAATAAATAAGCTTTTGGTTCTTACTTATTTTTTGCTTTTTTGAATTAATTAATGGTGTGTAAATCCCAAGCAACTGTTATATAATTTGTGACTGAATTGGGTCCAAAGGAGAAAAATATATGAAACATTATTTAAATAAAAATTTGCATTTTTTTCTTTCCTACTTTCTTTCCTACTAGTCATTCAAACTAAGAGGATAATTTCATGTTTGCTGCTGTTGAATTGCCTTAGGCTGCATTAACGTGTTGAGAGATCTGTGGTATCTGGAACCATGTTGTTTTCTGGGCCAACCCCTCGAGTATGGCTCTCAAACTTCCAGCCTTATTTTAAAGCTGTCTTTGGCAAAATCGAATGTTCATAGGAAGACTGCTTGGAATACTAGTATAATTGGGTTTTGTTGTTGTTGTTATTGTTCTTATACATGTGGTTTTGAGTTTAGCTTGGAAGGTGGGATAATAATGAGAATTGAAGGATAAATCCATTCAACTTCAATCACTTTACTGTAATGCAGGAAGCACAAAGAAAAGTTTACTTTCCTGATTCTAAGTTGAGAATACCACATTGAAAAAACCTTTTTTGCAGGGGGTGGGGGGTAGTGGTGAGGTAACTGAGTCATGGCCCTGAAACATAAACTCTAATCATTTCAATATCCTACTTAAAAACCTTCATTATTTTCCTATAACCTACAAGATATAGATTCTTTTTTATGGATATAACACTCATTAACAAACTGATTCCACATTATCTTTCTATTCCTATTTCCTGACACATAAACACACACTTAGCAACGTAAGACCTGATCTTCTCTAACTATTCTCTGTTGATTGTTCTCTAAATCACTTTTCCCTGACATTTGTTCTTAAAGCTTACAAGATTCTTTTCCATTTATGATCCTCAAAAGTACTGTTCCCTCTTATCGTTTATGTCTCAGCTTTAAAATCACTAATGTATAGTCATCATCCTTGATCCCAAACCCAATTAGGTCTCCCTTTTCCTTCATAGTATTTATTATCCTATAATTAAGTATTTATTTGATGCCATCCTCTTATTTGGATTGTAAACTAGAAAAGGTACAATATATATGTTAGTTCACCACGGCCCATATATGCTTGGCACTCAATGGATTTAGGAGATTCCCTGGTTATCCAAATATTTATTATGTGAGTCACCAAAATTATATAGAAGGTAAAAGGCATTCATTAATAAACTTACCATTTGTAAAATTAGTCTTCACATAAACATCCCTCACAGATTAACTTAACATGTATCTCACACGTTTGGTTTAATGTCCTTGTATCTTTGATAATCATTGCTCAGTGGTTTCAAACTTGTCTGCACACTGGAGTCACATGGAGACCTTTAAAAACTATCGATGCCTGGGTCCCATTTCAAAAGATTGATTTAACTAGTTGAAGTGTAACCTAAGCAAAAGAATATTTCTTAAAACTGCCATAAAC
Source organism: Sapajus apella (assembly GCF_009761245.1). Classification (NCBI taxonomy): domain Eukaryota; kingdom Metazoa; phylum Chordata; class Mammalia; order Primates; family Cebidae; genus Sapajus; species Sapajus apella. The sequence continues at coordinate 11,564,294 of NW_022436987.1, forward strand.
CTGTAATTTTTTTTTCAGTCAAGTTTGAGAATCAGGCTAGTCAATAACTAGATACTGCATTGTGGCAATCAAACCATTATTCAAAATAAAAATGCAAGGTGAGTGCAAAGCAAAATCACAAATCTTGCAAAAGATGCAAGATTTCATGAAGCAAAGAAATATAGTATCAGAGAACAGCTCAAACCATGGACAAATCAACAATTTACAGTTAGACTTAAGATAAAAACTGAAGAACAAGAGACTGTCAGGAATGATAGTCAATATGGTAGATTATTCACAAAGAATTATTTGAATATATAAAGATTAAAGTCCTTAGGAAATTTTCTTTGCAAAAATGGCCTTTATTATGATGAATGGTACCACTTTGTGGAAATTAATTTTGCTTTCATAATATTTGACCTGAACAATTACTCTTAAAAACATGATCTCTCTTCTAAGAATTAATGCATAGTTAGAATTATAAATGAATATTGTCAATATATAAACTTATTTTTACTAATTTTAATTTGTAACGGTTAAGTCAAAATGAAATCATTTTTCCCATTGTTTACCATGCAATTTTTATCCCCGCCACTTAGTATATTAAAATACTAAAGATATTACCCTTGTATCACATGACCTTCGCAAAGATGCAGATACAGTTCTACTTTTTTCCTCTTGTATTATTAAACTATTTGCTTCCTTGTCTTGCCTCACTCTAATGGTTAGGACCTTGAATACAATGTCAAGTAGGACGAATGAGCATGGACAGTACCTTCTTTCCCATCTTGGGAAGAAAGCATTCACTATTTCACCATCAAATATGATGTTGGTTGTAGGTTTTTCATAGACACCCTTTTCAGATTAAGAAAGTTATATTCTATTCCTACATTGCTGGGAGTTTTTAAGTTATTAATGGATGTGGTCAGCTGTTTTTTCTGCAACTATTGAAATGACATATGGTTTCTCATTTACTCTGTTAATACAGCCACATTTTCCAAATGTTAAACCAATCTTGTATTTCTGGACTAAACCCTACTTGGTTGTGATATTTCATCCTTTTTCTATATTGCTGGATTTAATTTGCTACTGTTTGTTAAAGATCTTTTCATCTATGACCATGAATGATATTGGTTGATAATTTTTTTTTATGTAATGTTTTTTCAGGCTTGATGTTAGGGTTATACTGGTCTCATAAAATGACGTAGAAATTGTTCCCTTCTTTCCTATTTTTTTGAAAGAGTTTATGTAAGAGTGGTGTTATTTGTTAAATGTTTGATAGAGTCCACAAATGAAATCATTTGGGCCTGGGGTTTCCTTTATAGAAATTTTTATTGTTTTATGAACAAGTTCAATTTCTTTCAGAAAGAGATAGTTAGGTTTTCTGTTTCATCTTGTGTCAGTTTTGGTAAGTTATTATTTAAGAAATGTATCTGTTTCATCTAAGTTGTATAACTTTTGATATAAAGATATTCATAATGTTCTCATTGTCTGTTTAATATCTGTAAGATATATAGCAATAATTCCTCTTTCATTCCTAATATTGATAAGTTGTGTTGTCTTTCTCTCTTGGTCTTTACAAAAGAAAAACAATTTTTGCCTGTACTATTTTCTTATTTCCAGCACTTTGACTATGATGTGCCTAGATGTACTTTTCTTTGCATTTATCTTGCTTGGAATTTGCTGAACTTTTTAAAACTGTACATACATATCTTGTACCAAATTTGAGAAATTTTGTGACATTATTTCTTCAATTATTTTACCAGCCCCAACACCATTCCCTTTTATTTTCTGGGACTCATGTATGTTAGACCTTTTAATATTGTTACATATTCCTAATGCTATATTCATTTTATTTTCCAATGTTTTTATCTGTCATTTTGGTTTTTTTTTATTTTTGTTCTTTAGAGACAGGGTCTCACTGACAACCAGGCAAGAGTGCAGTGGCACCATCTTAGTTCACGGCAGCCTTGAACTCCTGGGCTCAAGTGATCCTCCCACCTCAGCCTCCCAAGTAGCTAGGACTATAGGTTGATGTCACCACCCTTAGCTAGTTTTATCACTATGTAGAGACAGAGTCTTGCTACACTGCCCAGGTTGGTCTCAAACTCCTAGCCCCAAGCAATCCTCCTACCTAGGCCTCCCAAAGTGCTGACATTGCAGGCTTGAGCCACCATGTCTGGCCGCTCTGTTCTTTAAACTGCGTAATTTCTACTGATCTATCTTCAGTTTCACTGAATTTTTGCTCTCATTTCTATTCTGCTGATTATTCTCTCAAGTGATTTTCTTATTTCAGATATTATTTTTTTAGTTTAAACTTCCCTTTTGGCTCTTAATAATTTTATCTCTCTCTGCTGAGATGTCCTAATTTTTTTTCAAATTTTCCTGATTCTTCATATGTTGAGCAATTTTGGATTATATCTTAGACATTGCGACCACTATGCTGTGGAGACTCTAGATTCATCTACTGTATTCTATATAGTATTGTTGTTTAAGAAGCTTACTTGCTGAGACTAAAACTGCATATTTTGTCTTACCTGCAGTAAGCAGTAGCTCAAACATCTATTTAGCACTTTTAACCTTACTTTGACTACTTGAGACCAATCCTGCACATGGATGGTTTGGGGATCAGTCAGAGATTTGTAATATGGAAGTTGGGGTTCCCTTTCTGTGGCTTTTTACTTGACAGGATTACCTCCTTACCTCTTAGGATCTGTGGTTGCCCAAAGTCTATTCCCTTGATTCTCCAAGTCAAAAAAACTGTTGTTGTTGTTTTTTTTTTTTTTTTTTTTGTAGCCTGCCCTCATACTAGAAAGCTTGAAAATGGCAAACTTACCCAGTTTCTTTCCCTCCAGTCTTACAAAGCTCATTCTCCTCTCAAGATCAAGTCGCTCTTCAGTGCCTTCAAATAGCTGTGTTTTGTCTAGAGTTTTAGTTGTTATCCCTACTCAGTTTTCAGTGGATTAAGAGGCCCTTTCTCACTACCAATTACTCTCTAATAATAAATGTTTCTTGTATTGCCTTAAAGACAATTAAATGACACAATGCTTTTTCATTCCTTCATGCCTTTACACATTCTATTCCTCTACATCTAATGTCCTTTCCTTTGATCTGTTCAATGAAATGTTAATAAACCTTTAATGTTAATCTCAACTGTTACCTACTCCATGAAAACCTTCCCTGACTACTCATCTATTTGTTCCCATCCCTGATTTACCCAAGCTCCTATCACATTATTCTGTATTTATTAGTTTATGTGTCTGTCTTGCTGACAAACTTGTAAGATTCTTGTATGTAAGAATCACATCTTTTTTTGTTTTATCCCCTTTGTGCCTGGCTTATAGTAGGCATAAATTGATGTTTAGTCAGTGAATGAATTAATTCATTATTAGTAAACATGTTCTCATCAGCCAATCATTAAAGAACAATGGAGGGAAAAGCACTAAGTCAGTCAACACCTTCAACAGCCTTCAAATTGAGAATTTAAACTTCAGTATGTAATACAAATAACATATAGGGGAAGATGAAAATGAGGAAGTGAGAGATAACATTTCTTTATTCTTTCAATCCTACCCTCATGCAAATGATGTAAGAGAAGATGGAAGGAAGAGTATTAATGTTTATCAAAGGTCCACCGAGTGCTAGGTGCCTTTATCTTTCTATTTAATTTTCATAACTCTACCAAGTAGAAATTTTCTGTACCAATTTTATATATTTTAAAAGATGTCACGTTTTGCCATCCTCAATACTGAAATGCCTAAAATTTCAGTTGAGAATATTTAAACTGGAAATAACTCAGATGTCTATTAATATAACAATGGTACATATATAGTACAAAATATTATGTAGAAGAAAATGGGATAAAGCTATATAAACTGACATAGAGCTCCAAGCCATAATTTTAAGTGGAAAAAAAGCATGTAAAATATAAAGCAATATATGTAAAAAGGGAGACTGTTGCCCTGACATGAAATAAAACTGCATGTTTCTATATAATGGTATATTTTTGTATGTGATTATAGAAGAAATCTGGAAGGGCACAAACAAAATTGGAAATAGCAGTATGCTTGGGAAAAGAAATCATCTTTAGGATGAAAAAAGACATTAAGAAAAATTTCCCTCACCTTTTGTTCAATAATTATTAATTCAAGAAATGCTTAATGATAGTCCACTATGTGCCAGGCACTGCTTTACAATAAGAATGTATTTACGTCTTACTTAAGTTTAAAATATTCTTAATTTTTTAAATGAAATATTACCTCAATAAGAGAAACAAAAATAACAGAATATCTCTAAAGTGCTTAAAATGTGATCCACTATCTTTTTAATGTGCCAGAAGATCAGAAGTTTTCTAAAGATGAGTAAATTAATTTATTATTACTTTTAAAGTCTGTTCTTCCAAATGCAGATTAAAATTCTTATTTTCCACATCTGGACCCTATGGAGAAACAAAATTATTTATCTTTTTTCCTTTTATAATAACAGTTCCACTCACACCAATTCTTAAGAGGTTTGGGGATACATGGTGAAGTCTAAAGTTCTTACTTGAGGTAATTCCAGATATCAATTGGCTGTCTACAGATAAAAACACACCTTTTTTTTATTATTCATATGCTTGAGCAACTCAGAAAGTACATCTGGCCTTCATGAACTTCATTCCTGGCTTCACATAATAGAGGAATATATCTTTGTCCTTTAAGTTGACTCACTTCCCTGTCTTAGCCAGGTGACTCACAGAGGACATCTTCTCATAAACTTTAATACTGAAATAATTTGGAATAACTCAACATTTAATCTGTCTCCTCAGTTCTTTCTAGTGACAAGAACTTGATCATCTCAGCAAAAGCCCATTCCATTTTCGGTCAGCCATAACTGTTACAAAGTTATTTCTTCTGTTTGCCTGTGACTTTGGTTCTCTGAGACTCAACTACTAACTCCAGTCTAGCACTCCACAGTATAAACTCTTTTCACTATGACAGCACTCTAGCCATCCCAGGATGCCTACTGAATTCTCCTTAGATTTCTGTTTTACAGAATAAACATGCTTTGTTCTTTTAACCTAAGGGAAGCTTTTGCCAGCGAGCCCAGGAAAGTGTGAGAAACTGAATTTCTCTGCAACCAGGCAATTTGTCCAATGGAAAAAAAAAAAAAAAACAAGATTTGGATTTTACCTTAATGAAGCAACAGCATTCTTGGGTAATCATTAAAAATACTTCCTGGCATTTGTTTTCAAAAAAATATCCCTCTGCCTTCCTGCACATGTATATATACATGACATACACATTGCTCTTCACTTTCTCTTTTAAAATATCGTTTAAATGGGCATCAACCCATCTTCAGCTCATGTGACTTGGTTGTCTACCCAATAGGCTACTATCTTCTGCCTTATCATATGGCTTCATTTGAGCCACAGATCATTTACTAAAAATTAAGATATTTCATTCTTTTAAGCCCACACCTGTTTCTCCTTATTTTTGGAACCCTAAAATTTTGGGCAACAAATTAACCACTAAACTTCATCCAAGAAGGCTTAACTTATAATTAGGCTTAGTAATGTGTCTCTGTTAATTATATGCCTTTAACCATCTCAGTTCCTTATGCTGGAAATTGTTAACTTCTTTGCATCTTTAGGAAATTAGAAAAAATAAAACCTTCAAATCTAGAAAACTTATGGAGGACATCCACCTAATTCATCCTGGTCCTTAAAAAACTTAACCTCCAATCTAAATCTTTTGGGGAATGCAGGGGTGAGGTGAATATTTATCTTACCTAGAAAGTTACACCTATGCCTTTAAAAAGGAAAAAAGAGGTTTAGTCCTGGCTCTTGTCTGATTCCTGTCCCAGTTTTCCTAGCTGTGAAACAAATGTAATAACAGTTCTGCTTTAACCATCTCACAGGGTTACTATAAGGCCTCAGAGGAATCTACTGACTTTTCATCTTTCCAAATATTGTGAGATTGAAATTTTTAATTGTATTTTTACTATGAAGAAGAAATTTTTACATTGAATAAGATGAAAAAAGACACTATTATAATTCCATAGTCATTTACTGGTCTAAAATAAAATACAGACAAGTAAATATAAATGTATAAGATAATATAAGAAAAAGTTCACTTGAAAGTATAACATGTAATAAAAACATAAGGTGCAATGTTATTAATAATACTGGCACCTCAAGTGAGACACTCTATAAATCCCCTCCTTTTAACACCAAAACATTTTAATTAAATCCTCTTTTTTATCTCCTTTTCCCTCATCACCAACAAAAAAATATCCCAGCATAATCTTTTAGCCTTGGACTTAATTGCAAATGCCAGCAAAGATTTACATAGAATACAATATAAGTATATTCTGACATTTTATAAACCCAGCCATCCTCTCAGACTGACTTCATTTTCTTTTTCCTTTTTTATAACCTTTTCTATATTCTCCTGAAGAAAGTCTAGCAATATTTTAGCAACTAGAAACACTATGAATATTTTTGTTATTGTTATCTACCTTAAAACCCTTCCATGTGGTCTCATGGCTTTTCTCTACAAAAATACCAGGCATTTTTTTCTCAACTGTGTCCTAAATTTTTCCAGATTTTTAGAGCCAATTATAGCATTTCAACAATAAGATTATAGCCACTGGGGCTGCTCCACAAGTTTACAACTTGAAAGTTCAGTTCCTGTGTCCAGGAATACAGATTCCCCAAAGCAAGGACACAAAAGTGATAGACTAGACTGAAAAAAAAAAGAATGAAGAAAAGCTGTTAAATGTTCAACAGCTAGATATTAAAAAACAAAAATGTTTCTGCCACCACCCTCACCCCAATCTTTGCTAGCATCAAGTTGCATAATTTTCTCTAAACACTGTATCCAAACCAACCAACAGACTCTATTTTTATGTACTTTGCTTTCTCTCAATCTCCCTTTTTTCACTCTTTCTCACTCACTACATTCCTCTCCCTGATAACAACAACAAATATTTACTGAATGCTTGTAATGTGCAAGACCATGTGTGCTACATGGTAAGCAAAACATCCAAGAACAAAATGGGCCAGTTCAGAGTGAAGGATAGACACTAAAAAACCACACAGATACAGAATTTCAAATTGCAATATCTGCTATGAAATAAATTAAAGTATAAGAAACAAGCTCTTTGCAGGGAGACCAGATCTGCATCAGAAGGAGCAGGGAAGCTTTCGCTGAAGAAATGGCATTTAAACAGGGACCTAAAGAATGAATAGGAATCCTTCTGACGAAGAGTGGAAAGAGGTGCATTCCAGTTGAGAAGACGGCATTATGTGAATACCTTGGTGTAGAAAAGAACTTGGAGGGTCCAAGAAACTGACAGTAGACCAGTACAATAGCTGGATCAGAAAGAACCATTTGGGAGAAAGACAAGAGCCGAGGCTGGCAATACAGGGGTCAGATTCTGCCGGGCCAGGGTCTTTGATGTTGAGAATAATTTTTGTTTGTTTAATTAAAGTATAATAGGAAGCCAAGAAAAAGTATTTCTTGGATCCCAAAGCATGGTAGGTGGGGTTTTCCCTACCATATAAGAAATATGGAATTTAAACATAATATTTTTTAAGAAGCCTGGGAATGAAAGACATCAAATTCAAGAGTCATTACCACTAGCATGAAGAGAGGGAGGTATAAAACTAGGAAAGTCTTCAACTGTATTAGTAATGTTTTATTTCTTATAAACACATAGGTATTTATACCATTCTTCATACATTTTTATATGACTGAAATTTTCTTAATAAAAATTATTTAAAGAATCAATGAATGCTAAGAATTTACTACTTCATTTCCTTTCCCTCTTCTTTCCCAGGCTCATATCAAATCTTTCAATTTTAAGAAATACAAGCATATAGAATTTAGGGACCTCCCCTCTTATACATTTTGTTTTCTGGGCCTTTATTCTCCAGACTTTTAGCATCAGATGTTAGGGGTTCTTTAATTAGCTTATCTTTTGTTTTAGCATACACTATAATCCTTACAGCTTTCCAACAAGCACAGAGTTAATCTGAGGATTAAATGAGATTAAAAACACAGCATTTAGCACACAAGAGCTCAATAAATGTTAACTATTTTTATCATTTCACTTACAATAATCTACTATTCCCAGTCTTAAATATAGGCCAGAACATCAGAACTAACAAAAGCCGAGTATATAGGACTAAATGTACACTATTTAGTCCTATATACATGCATTTTGAATGTATTTTCACGAATACACATACACAAACACATGCACACATATCGTGTAGATTTCCAACATTGAATTTTTAGTTTTTGAAAAGATACTTTTTCTGTGCTCAGTTAAGCATTAAATGACAACATGTTAATTTGAATTGTTTTTATTCCTACTCAAGATGTATGTTGAAAGAAAAGATTTTAAAAATGTGCATTTGTTGGTGTGGAATTGCAATGTAAGTCAAGTTTAATATGTTTCTTAACTTCTCCTAAGTACAATAATAGTACATTGAAATGACTTATGATTGCATAGAGTTTCAATAATATTCAATATTGTATGGTCCACATTATGTTTAAAAGGCTCATTTTTGTAATATGAAGTAATTCATGCAAAATCTCAATCTTATAGAATTAAATATTGTCATCAAAATTTCTTCTACAACAGGAGGAGCAGTCTTTAGTGGAAGAACATTATTAAAATCATATCTTTTCACTTAATTTTCTTTGTACAAATAGCACAGATCCTCTCATTTCTCTTTCCTTCCAATCACAAATACCATAAAAGCTGTCTTTAGAAAAGTCCTTATTAAACATCATAATGAAATGAATACTGGGACCCCAAAAATATCAGAACCTATACCAGTTTTTGTTAACTAGACTTCTGGAAAATATCTCAGTGAATATTTTACTTTAAATTACATTTTAATACCTAAGAATCCAGAACTTCCTCTTGTGAAAAAAACAAGATAGTTTGTCACTCAAGATTCTTCAGTTTATATTCCTTGAGGTTTGGACTTTTAGATTGTTTTAGTAATCATTTATCCATGCCCACTTCCTTGTTCTTAATCACAAACCTAATCATGCATTTTTATAAATATTCAAAATTAAATATATTTATCTACTTATGTAAATACTTTTTAGTTACCATCTACCAATAGCATGTATGGGGATCTCATTAACAAACACATTTAGAACTTTTTAGATTTGTTACAGCAGCTTGTAAATTCATCTTAGACTTAATTGTTTAAATATATCAACATTCTAATCATTTTAAAAAGTGGATATAAAAGATTAAATCCAAGTTTTGTTTTACTTACCAAGCTCTGCCATTCCACTCCGCTGCCTGAACAATATTATCAGCTCTTCGGATACTCATTCTTGCTAAGTAAAAGGATATTTCTTCTCTAGCTGGATTAATAATCAACTTTCTAGATAGTTCATTTGTAATTCTCTTCTGGTTAACCCTTAGCATTACAGCAGTCTGCCCAATTCATGCTAATCAATTTATGAAAGTGGAAGGAACGGGGAAATTTAATCAGGCAGGTATCAAAAGGAAAGTAAAAATGAGGGACAACTTAGATTAGGCCCAAAAGTATAATCAGCCTTACCTTTTTTACACTAAAAGGTATAAATCTTTGTTAGATATTATAAAAGCATTCAGGTCATAAACACAAGAAACAAGATACATGAAGAGAAAAACCTAACAGATTTACAGCACACCAGTCCAGTGCATACCAGCCCATGTTTATTGCTTTCTTACATGCAGATAAACAAAACTCAGCTCTGTCACAAGACATATATTTTTCTCTTAGTAGAAAGGTCTGACTTTCAAATTCCAAATGCCCCCTCTCTCAACAGTTGTAGTGACATGTCCCTTTATCCTACAATAAATGTCATCCTAGGTTTTATGGAACTTTTCTGCAAATTCAATCTATAAACACTTGCATCAGAATAACTTGGGATGCTTGCAAAAAATATAGACACCTGACCCCCACATGATAAGTCCTAACCACCCAAGTGATTCTTACATACCTCAAAAGTTAGAGAGCCAATGCTCTAGGACCACCTTAAATTCACCTAAGAAGGACTCCAACATAATTCCTTAGAACGCAGAATAAAATTATATACCTTATTGCTCATTTGACCTTGACCTTTTGCCTTCATTCCAATAACTAAGATTCCACCTTGTTTTTCTGTATCTGAGTGCCAGTAGTCCATCTAAGACCATGACCATGCCCTGGCCTCTTAGCTACTTATCCATTTCACATTTCTGGATGTGAATAAGTAAGTCCTATTCACCACAGCAGATATGGAACAGAGTATTAAGGGTCTACTAGGATAGGAACAGCCTCAGGAGAAAGTTAATACAGCAGCAGACGCAACGTATTAGCTAAAAGATTGGACAATTGACACCAAAAACTATACTCCATTACAGAAAAATACTAGAATCTGTTCTTTAACTCCACTTTTTATCTATGGGTCTTATTGAGGCCTAGCTACCTATGTCTCTAAGTACCACTTACCCTAGATTTTGTTTTCCTTTTTCTGCTTTATGAAACTCTAATCTCCTGTTTCATGTCTTTCCTCTATAAGGTCAAAAGGCAGACATGGCAGCCAATAGTTTCACAAATTGCTACAAAAGGCCATGTTCATAGCCAGAATGAAGGAAAAGATAAAGACTATAAAAAAAAAAAGAACCACAAAAAACTAAAGGAAAACCCTTGAGAACCAGAATGAATAGCAGACTGAAATAAAATTTAAAAAAAATAAATTCTAACCATTTATTTTCATTTTCATAGAATCTTTCAAGAAAGGTCAACAAAAAGATGATTTAAAACATGATTATGAGAGAAAGTTAAAGTGACTAAAAGAAAAAAAAACAGTACTGAACTAGTACAACTCAGAAAACTTAGATTTTTTCATGGTCTTGCTTCCACTTCCTAGATTTATGATCTAGACTAAGTCTCTTAACTTTTCTGTGCTTTGGTTCCTCATCTGTAAAATGAATATAATAAACCAGGTCCTGTGTGTCTCATAGGGTTATAATTTAAAAGGATCATGTTTATTAAAAAGCTTTGAAACTATAAATACCATATAAATATAAGGGATTACTGTAGCTATATAAATTGCTATTGTATAAAAGATTTTAATTAACATACCCACAAATAACTTAAAGTGGTAATATGTTTATTGTTTTATGTATTTTTTTTTCAAGAAACTGGATCTCACTCTATTGACCAAGTTGGAATGCAGTGGCACTATCATAGTTCAATGCAACCTCAAATGCCTAAACTCAAACAATTCTCTCACCTCAGCCTCCCAAGTACTATATTATTTTTAAAGAAAACTATAAACCATACATAGTGAAAAAGCAAATAGAAGTTTGTAAAATGTCTTTCCTAAGGAAATTTTAAGAATATGACCAATATTAGTTAGGGGAAGACTAAGGTAAAATCATCCCAAAGTACAGATAAATAATCAGATTAACCTGAGTTTGCCCAGTTCAGACCTAAGCCTCAAGATTCTTACCAGAAGGACTTCCAGATGAGGAAGGGGATTATTTGGAGTGATACTGGTGACATTACTCATCTAAAACCATCCACCTACCTAAAGACAGAGTTCAGACTGACTTGAAGGGGTAAAAGCTTGGGGTATTTGTTACAAGGCATTTGACTTCATCCAACATTGGCCTAAGATTCAATCAAGTGCCGTGCTTTGATTTAACTGGATAACATGTACATGTTCAAAAGGAGAAGATGGAAGTTTTAGCCAGTACAAAAATTGGTTGATGAGAGTTGCCCATGTGAAGAAAAAAGGATTCTGAAACTGAAGTAAGAATGTTGAATTTTTAAAAAGTTTCACTTTTTAAAGTTTCAATAAACCATTCAATAAATGTCGCTGAACATGTACAATGTTCTAGGCTTTGTTCAAGACATTGGGGAATATAAGCAACAAAAACAGTCAAACATTATCTGCCATCATAGACCTTATTATACTCCAGTTGGACAGAAAAGTGATAAATTTAAAAGATACACAAATTATGTAGTATGTTCAGTTTGAAAAAAGATTCTGGAAACAAACAGAACAGTACTAGAGAGAACAGGAATGTTTAGAGGGCTGCAATTTTATATAGGATGGTCAAGGTGGATCTCACTAAGAAGACATTTAAGCAAAAACTTGAAGGAGGTGGCAAACTTTGGTGAGATCATTATAATACAATCATAGGAGTTATTTTTCATCAGTTTTAACAGTTTTACCACTTTAATAATAAACAAAATATTCTTATAAGTGGACTTTTGTACTATAATATTGAAAAGTTGTAAGTCAGTAACGTAATGGTAAAACAAATTGTGGTACATCCATATGACAGTATAAGATGTAGTGATTTAAAATGTTCTGCAAGACTATTAACATAAAAAAATTCAATTAGTTTTTAAATATAAAAATGTACCTACAGTATGATCCAATCTTGCAGAAATTTTTTTTCATTTGCTCAACTATTTTTTAAGTACCTTCTATGAGCCAGGCACTATTATGGGCACAAGAGAGAGGGCAGTAAACAAGCTAGACATGTTCTTTCTTCTCATATATACATAGATAAAACACTTACATGAGATATACCAAAATATTACTAGGAAGTAAATTTCATAATGAAATAATAAGGTAAAATTATGGGTTATTTTATTTCCTCCTTTATGATTAAATACAGTCCTAAATTTCTAAATACTTTCTGAATGGTTCCAAAAATAAACTATGGCCTTTATATTGATCTAAATATTATAGTCCATATTTCTTTTTGTGATATCTGTGTTTGCATAAAGCACAAATTTGCAGTCTTACAATATTCTGCCAAATGTATATTACATTTTTCAATCATATACAAATTCTTATGTCTCATAACATCTAATGAAATTGAATAACATTGGGTCCCTTTCTACAAATACAATAACTAGGAAAAAGAACAGTTAACTAATTTACCACACTAGAAATAGTGTTCAAATTGTAAATTATAATAATGCTTATGAAAGTATCTCACACAGTGCCTGGACCAAGAAAGGTTTGCAGATTCTGGATCCTATGCTAGTACCTTCCCAGTTATGCTGGAGTTTGTTGTTGTTGTTGCTGTTGTTTGTTGTTTGCTTTTGACAGGGAAAAAAAATCTCCATTTATTTAAAATGGAGTTTTCATATTTACCAAAAAAAAACTTATCTGAATCCCAAACCCCACCACCACTACCAGATGTTAGCTTTATTCCATCTCCCCTCAACCACCACAACGACCAATAAACAAGTTAGACATGTTTTTATAATGCTTTTCCAGTCTTCTTTTGATTTCAGTGTTTATATATAAACCAGGTAGCAAATGGCAGCTGTCTATCTCTAATTAGTTAAGTTGTCTTGGGCAAGTCATTTCAACTTTCCAGTCTCACTTTCTAAATTTCTCAAATATAAGATTTGAACTAGGAGACCTCAAAAGTCATTAAGCTCTAAAGTTTCATTATATTACTTTAAGTCTATGAGGTAACTACAATAAATCAAAGGAACACAGCTTCTCAAAAGAATAAAGGCTACAGCAATAGGATGGTTGGCTAGAACAAGAAAACAAAGACCAAGGATTAAAAGAGAATTTGAAAATCTCCCCAACCCCCTGGACCAAGTCCAGCTTCAACCACACAAAGGTTTTTTTGGAACAATAGAGAAGAAGTATGAAGGTTTCTTAAATCATTAAGAGACGATTTTTTTGCTTAGAAAAGATAAAGTACACTTGTTCCTATACACTTTGTAGTTCTTAAAACATACATACACACATCACCACCAACAACAACCCTAAATGTTTTAATATTGATGTGGAAGGAAAATACAAGTCACTCCTTTTGCTGAAATAAAGTGTTTTAAACTCAGAAAGGGTGATTTTGTTTTGAGGGTTTAAAATATGTATATATATATATATATATATATATATATATATATATATAAAACACTGCATTCGCTCTTTTTCTATTGCCTCCTCTGTATACAAACCCCCCAATAGCTCTTAAATTTGTGGCATTTTCTTATGTACATATAGAAAAATTTGTGTCGCTATTGCAGCAATATCTAAACAGTTTCCTGTAAACTTTCTGTGATGGAAGCCATAGAATTTATGATAAAACCCTGTAGAGTGGTGAAACAAATTTCTTTCATATTTATCATTCATTTTATTCAGTGCACATTTGAAGGAAAACCTTTTAAGAACACCAATAATGTGAGAAAGCTACAACAACTAAATTTATTGTTAAGTATCACATCACTGCTGTCCTGGGAGTTCAGGAAGAAAGCTTAAATCACATTTCCTAACACATTGGAGAGCTTCCCAGAGTTGTGATGGCCCAGAGAGGCAAGCCACCCAAAGCATACTGGAATCTCAGAGATGGTGACAAAGAAATATCGCTTTGTTTAATAAAAGCAAACTGGAGTTACCCTTTCATATTTTTTAACAAATACAAACTTTCTCTTACCCCATTTTTCTTCTTTCCTTCCTCCACCCCCTCCTGTTTCACCTGACTAAACTGTAGGTATTTGTTCCATCACCTGACTTATGGGCTGGCTAGAAATATTAGAAAAAAAACAATCTACCATTGTTACATGAGACAACAACCTTTCATGTCCTTGAAGCTCACCATGACCTTTCATCTTTCCTATCCCCAATGGTCTCTCCTAACAACTAAAACTACACTCAGTTGGGCTGAATTCCAGATTGTCATAAAAAGAACCCTGTCCTTTCAAAACAAAACCAATTTTTACACCAAGGTGGGGGAGAAACACAAGTCCATTGTTCCCTCACAGATGGAAGTTGGAGTTACTAAGGCAACTGCTCTAATCCTCCTTTTTTACCACCTTTTTCACATCACTGGCCTATCAAGTATGCTACCTTTTAACTCATAAGCTCAAAAGCTGGTAGTCTAACTGGCTGCCCTAATTAGCTACGATTTTCACACTACAGACAACATGATGAGCTAATCGAAATTTGCAAAATAATGACGTACCTCCAGCAAATATTCCTCCTCCTGAGGCCCAGTCTTAGAATAACAATAATGAGACCATTATTAGAGAAGGGCATTAAAATGCTGCACTGCTGCTAAACAGAGAACTTAATTGTTCTGGTCTTGTCCATTGAATCAACAACCTATTGTTGTGGACTTGAAAAATAAAGGACTGGAGAATGGGTGCCATGATGATTGGTCTGTGCGGCCATACCGGCACTCTGTAGAATTGTTTTCTTTTGAAACTCTTGATGGACTAGTAGTTTTGTTTAAAAGTAACATAAAAGGCGATTGTCTGGATAAAAAGTCCTATTTATTGAAATCCTTAGAAGCAGTTGCATGGATTTGTTCGTGACCTCTGAGATAAAAACATAGTGACCATAATAACACCATTTGTAGAGAGCCCTGTTACCACTGCCTACAGTAACATAAGATAAGAGACAGTCTTTTCTAACTACAGTAGGAAGGAAGGAAGTACTTCTGAGCAGAAAGCAAGAATGATAAAAGGTCAAATACTGGATAAAGCTCATTAATCACTGAAAGGGAGACCTTAAAAAATAATGCTAATTTAAGAATTCCGTACAATTGCTACAGATTCAATCACATGTAAAAAGGCACACAGCTTGTTTTTTCTTTTCTTTTCCCACTTTTGAGCTTCTTTCCTTTGGCAAAAAAAGAATTAAAATAAAATTATTATTTAATAACTAAAGCAAGATGTCTCAGGATAACCTGGAGAACGAGAAACCCAAAGGTTTCTAGATAATTATTCTCATGGCCATCTCCAGTCTACATTGGGAATAACAAAATACTGAAGTTAAAGGTTAACTAGTGTAGGATTCTTAGCTGAAGAAAAGCACTGTTTACACACTGTAAAGGTGTCTCCTACATGGAGACAGTACACGTTTTCCGTAAAGTCAAACCAAGATTTTAGTGTTGAATTGTGGAAAGGGGACATACTTTTGTTGTTAGTGGGTATTTGGGGTGAGGGTCTGTTTGTTTTTTACAAAGTGAAATCTGCATTATATAAAAATGTGTTAAATTGTAAATAAGACCTCTTAATTCATTCAGTCTGTGCTTTGCTTCATTTATCTTCATCTTGTTAGGCTAAATTAATTAACAATCTCACTGTTGTACACTTTCTCTTTTCATTACATCAAATAATGGCCAGTATATTAAGAAAGCCCTCACCAGGGGAATTCTGCAATACTACTGCTAAGAAGAGTTTCTGTGTAACAATGTAACAATATTCAATTTCAGAAGCAATTATTAAATGTACTGTTATTGTTAACAACCAATTAAGCACCTAAGTTCTTAATATGTTATCAATAGAAAGCCATTTTTTATAAAAGCAAAACTAAAAGTGGCAAGACACTTTAAAAAGGAAAAATAAATCATATTGTATGCCCACAACCAGGTTTCAACATGAACTTCACCTAAAATAAGAAGAAACACATGAAAATTTGACAGGTATGTTTTCACAGATACAAGACAACATCGCATAAAAGGTTTAAAAGACACACCCCAAGCTATTCTGCTCCTTGCTGTGAAATGTCTAACGTGATAAATGGGATGATTAGAATTTCATTGATAAATCCCATTATTTTAAATCTATAAGAATGAAATGTTCTAAACTCTTTTGTAAGTTTTCTTTTCAACCTGAAACTCTGTGGCATATGGAGTTATGCAAATGGACAAAACACTAAACCTCTTTTTAATCTTTTCCTTGATCAACCAGTGCTTCTTTCTCCAATCACAGCTTTGTGCGTGATATCTTTCTGCTAGCATTTCTTATTTAATTAAAACAGACACTGACAGAAGGACATGGATTAGTACTGTAATGATGCATTTACTTAGATTAATCGGAGGCTCCTTTTAGAGTAATGGCTTAAACAAAGAACAAAAGGAAATTGTTATGAAACAGCCTTTTATCCCAGGCAAAGGTCGCATTATGAGGTTTTTAATTTTGTCAGCTTCTGTTATACTCTGCCTTGCTAGTGGAACATGAGAAGTGCTTTTACCCCCAATAAAGCCAGTTATTATAAAAACAGCCATTAAAGCTGCAAATTAAAATGTCTGATTTTTAAAACAGGTTACTTAGCTTTCAGAATACTCTAATTAGCATGTTGTACATTGTTGTGAGGAAAAGAAGACTAAAATGCTAATGACCTACCGCCAGGTGACCACACTGCTGTGCACAATAATAAGGACCTTTCCAAGTAATATGATGAATTAACCAAGTACAGGTCCCCCATCTAACACCCCTTCTCCAAATACAGTTTCAGATGTATGGAGGGCCATGATTGTTTGGATATGTTCAGTAAGGCCCTAATTCTGTCCAGAAGACTCTCAGCCAGCTACTTTTCATATAATCACTAAAAGGCAGACTTCTTGCTATTACAAAAGAAAGTAAATGAAATAGCAATACTATATACAAGCTGAACTTAGAAAAGGCAACTGTCATCTGACTGCAAAGCACAATGAATTAAAGAACCATGCCCCAACAAAACCAACTCTTTGTCTCTTTTCATCCAACCTTTCCCAACCTCTCCCTTATCCCTCAAGTTGAGCTTGCAGAATATAAATGGAGCTAAGGTTTGAAAGCTCAGTCTTTGTTCATAGCGCTATTTTTACGCCATGTTGTCTTTAACCAGCTCAAAGGTAAATCAAGTTTCCTTTTTCTAATCGTTGTTTTTGCCTTGTTTTACTGAACCCACCCACTGCTACCTCTCCTTAGTCAAAATTGCTATCGACAAAGGATATATTGTCCTTTGCATTGCCTATTATATGAACTTACCTCAATTACTTGCTTATGTATAGGTATTTTCTGCTTTATCTTTCTTTATGAACTAAATAGTTCTGTGCCCCATAAGGGTACTATACATTAGGTTAATATGTGGACTGAATGGAAAATATCTTTAGAATTCCCCACAGATAAAACATAATCCACTTTAAGTCAAGTCTTATGTAAATACTCCTGAGTAGCTTGTTCTAGGAATTTCTTGAAACTAACATGAAATGTTGTCATTGGAACAACAAGAAATCACTGACAATCATCAGTGATATCTGTCCCATGGACTCCTTTAAAAAGGAGGGTTGTTTGAGGTTGTATCAATTATCTAGAGCCAGAAGAATGCTACAGGTTTGCCTACTCCAAAACTTAGTGGCTTAAAACAATAAGTATTTATTTAGCCTGTGCATCTGTAGGTCAGCTGGACCCCTCTCTGGTTACAGCTGAGCTCACTAACATGTCTTCTGGGTGGCTGGCCTTAGCTGGGACTAGTATGATTCAGCTCTGCTCCATATGTCTCATCCTCCAACAGGCTAGCCCAGGATTGTTCTTCTATAGTAACAGAAAAGAGCAAGAGTGTGAACAGAAATCCACAAGTGCCTTTACAAGCCTCTACGTGTGTCACATATGTTAACATCCCATTGGACAATGTAAGCTAAATGACTGATCTCAGAGTCAAGTCATGAGGACAAATTCCCTATCAATATTGGAAGGGCACTGTAAAGTTTTATGGCAAAGGTCATAAATACAAGGAAGGATGAAGAAGACTGGGGCCTTTAAAGTATTCAGTCTTAGCAAAGAGGTCAAGGTCATTTGATGACTCCCTAAGATCTTCAGCAGAAGCTTCTGTTTTGTTCCATTTTAACTAATGCTATCTACATAGCCACTAAAAATTGATGTCATTTTTATTTTAATAAGTGAGAAAAATTCTTAAAAAGTTAATTAACAAACAGCCCCATTATACTTTATCTCCATTGACTCCCACTTTAGAAATTACAACTATTAAGCTAATCCTAAAATGTGACCTATACAAGTTTGCCATTTATTTTTGTGTACTACATTATTGTGAATCAGTTATACCTTAATAAGAGGTTTCAAAACTACAAACATTTTTGTCTCAGATGCTTCCCTTCCACTCACAGAAGCAGCTAAGTTTGAGGAGCTATCTAACAGATACTAGACCCAGAATTTTGTTCAAAACTGTGTCTTAGAAAGTATAGGCAGTTTTATTCCACAGAATACCAGAAAACAGTATTTCATGGCCCTTTACAACACCAGATATAGCCACAATAGCAGTGAAAATAAAAATTCTTTTGAAGTCCAATCCCTATCACTTACATCCCTATTGTTCCTCCAAGAGCTTTGTCTATGAAAACGGAAAGCAAAGTAGCCCAAAGACACTACATGAGAAGGTGTCCTAGAGTAAGATAATTAAGAAGCTAATTTTAAGCTTTGCAAATTTGTTGTTTCTATAAAACATCAATGAGGAAAGTATCCATGATGACTGCATCAGTTTCCCAAAGTTAATCTAACAGGGTTTCTACATATAGCTTTAGGAATATATCTCGAGCCAGTTATGTCTTTTCACTCACAGACACATATCCGGCAGGAATAGGAGTGATTATTGGGCAGAATTCCTAACCCCTGTGGCAAGGGAAATACTATACTATGGCACCACTCAACAATTATCCCTCTGAGCAATTAAAATAACCAGTGAAGTGGGTCTCCAAAAGGAGCCTTCAGCCATTCCTTCATTTGAGCCAGCACTGGCAATGAGGTTGTCAAAGCTGGCACTAACACCAGAGGAACAAGAAATAAAGGCCAGCAAAGCTCAATCTTGCATCCAAAGATATTAAAAAGGAAACTAAATGACATGGAGAAGACGTTCTTAAGAATTAACTAATACAGAAAGAAAAAAATAAATAATATAATAAAATCTTTTTTATTACCTTTTCGTTTTTTCCACATTCCTTTACAACTTGTTTTAATAATAATTGTTTTAAAGCAAAGCCCTAAGTGATGGTTTGCCTTTTATAAATAAGAATGATAACAGGCAAGAATGCAATTTGTCCTATTTTTCTAGTGTTCTGATCAACTAACTCCTCTCACCTGGTCTTTAGCAAGTATCAATCATCAGAGTAGTGATTCAAGGTCATGGAAAAGAGCAAAGCTAATTGGTCCATATAAAAATCAAGGCTAGCATTGTGCCTTTATTAACATTGCATTCTAAACAAACAATAGGCCCATGGTCAGAAAGCTGTACTAATTCTTCTCAATGGAAGCAGCTTAGGTTTGACTCAAAATTTCCTTTAAAAGTCTATGCTTTGACAGAGAGGCAAAGAGAAACAAAAGTCCTTGGATATCAGAAAAGGAAAGGGCCATAAAGAACAAAGATGGAAAAGGAAAGCTCAAACTCCTTAAGAACATTGTCTCTACATATCCATTCACTTGATTCTATCATTTCACGCATATATATTTCACACGCATACATATATCTTACCTGGTAAATAGTATATGCTTAAAAATTGTGTTGATTAAAATTATCATACAATTAGAACAAAAAAAGTAAGCATACTCTCTTTAAAGAAATTACATCATCAGTCACATCAGATAGTTAAGAAGCCCCAAGTTTAGAGTTCCTAACATTAGTTTTAAACTATTTTTTACAGGATTAAATAAGATGAAATATGGGTCAAATCATATGTGAAGCTACAGCTACCTCCCCAGATTTTTTTTTTCAGAGAGATAGGGTCTCACTATGTTGCATAGGCTGGCCTTGAACTCCTGTTTTCAAGAAGTCTTCCTGCCTCAACCTCCCTAGCAGTTGAGACTACAGACACACACCACCTCCCATCCTGATGTTTTATAGAGATAAAAATATGACTAAAACTAACCCCAAGGAAAGACTCAGATAAATAATGAGGTCATAAATGGCTTAATGCAACCAATGGGGTAATTGTGGGGCCTGAAGAAGAAGTTATACCCTTTTGCCTTTATAAAGGACATTTGGTAAATAAACAGACCAAGTAAATATCAGATCACCTTTAACTTCGGTGCAAGAGCCTTTTTCTCTGTTCATTTAATACCTTCTCTGATAATCAATATCTTCCCTAACTAATGCCATCAACATGCTATCTTCTTAATCCCAATTGATTAAACCATAGGTCTGACAAAAAACAGTCAAAGATAATCACCAAAATAATTGCATTGCTATGACAGAGCCTTATGGAAACAACCTTATTCTTTACCAACATTTTCTCTATCCCCAACTTTCTTCTTGCAGTCCCCCAAACAAAAACAAAACAAAAAACAAAAACAAAAAAAAAAAACAAACAAACAAATAAAAAAAAGCAGAGGGTTAAAGGGAACCAGCTATGTTAGGTTTGTGTTTCAAAATTCTTTAAAATTAAAAATACTTTTCCTCCCATTTAAGAGTTTTAAGTTAAATTGATTGCAAATGCCTCGAGGAGAGGTAATATCATGAGTTTCTTCCACAGTAAGACATATATGACTCTCAACTCATTTCATAAGGCTAGAATATCTATCCTAGATTCCAAAATA
The DNA here is from genome assembly GCF_009761245.1 of Sapajus apella. Classification (NCBI taxonomy): domain Eukaryota; kingdom Metazoa; phylum Chordata; class Mammalia; order Primates; family Cebidae; genus Sapajus; species Sapajus apella. Next base: position 11,585,610 of record NW_022436987.1, read on the forward strand.
AAATAAACACACTAGAAGAAAATTACAGACTAACCTCATTTATGAACACAGTTACAAATATCCTTTAAATGTGAACTAATTCTATTGTGCAAATGAAAATCCACTAAGAACAAATAGGTTTTGTCCTGGTTATCCTAAATGGTTCAGAAAATCTACCAATAATACCATATTCACAGATAAGGGAAGAAAAACTCTATAAGCATCCCAACAGATGTAATAGATACAAGATAAAACCTACCAAAAAGTGTACAATTATTGGTAAAATTTAGGACGTACTGCCATCAAAGACAGGAACAATGTCTTCCCACAGTTTAATTTTAAAAAAAGAAGCTTCAGGCTAATTTTAAATAAAATAAGTTCAAGAGGAAGACTATCTAAAATAGGGCCCAATTATATAGAAAGACAAAAACCACATGTTTTCCTTATAGGTGGAATCTAAAACAACTGAACTCAATAGAAGCAGAAAGCAGTAGGTGGTTACCAGAGGTTGGGTGGGGATGGGGAGGAATAAGGAGATGTTGGTTAAAGAGTATAAAGTTGCAGTTAAGCAGGAGGAACAAATGGTAAGTATTTAAGGTGATGGATATGTTAGTTTGATGCCACCATTCCACACGTATACATTTCACATGCATACATATATCATATCACAGTGTATCCGAAAATATATATATGATTATAATTTACCCAAAAACTAAATAAATAAATTTTGAAAAATTTTAAATCTTAAATGAGTTTAAAGTAATAAAATAAAGTAAGGCCAAAATAGTAGTAATGACCCAAAAAAGGTAAGACACACCAGGGCTTCCCTAAATGCTTGTGTAGGTCATAACGAGCTCTTTGTGGTGGGAAATATTTATTATTTAACATTAAATAAAAAACACACAATGACATCTATGCTGTAATTGCAGTTATATTAAATTAGTTTTTAAAAGATATGAGCAAGGAGCCAGGCACGATGGCTTATGCCTATGATACCAGCTCTTTGGGAGACCAAGGTGGGAAGATTGTTTGAGCCTAGGAGTTAAAGACCAGCCTGGGCAGTGAAGTGAAACCTCATCTCTACAAAAAAAAAAAAAATTAGCCAGGCGTGGTGGTGTACCCCTCTAGTCCCAGCTGCTTGGGGGAGCTGAGACTGGAGGATCACTTGGGCCTAGGAGGTCGAAACTGCAGTAAGCCATGATCACTCCACTGTACTCTAGCCTGGACAACAGAGTGCGAACCTGTCTCAAAAAAAAAAAAAAAAAGATATGAACAAGGACTGCAAATAAGCAGGTAAAAATGAAAAAAGATGATATACTGTGGAAGTATATGAGAGATTTTATCTTTTTTCTTGTTGTTTTAATATAACTTTTAACCAAAAATAATAATAATAAAGGTGCATGTGATTACTGTGTGATACTCTCCTATGAACAGTTTACGGTAAGGGAGATAAATAGACAGTGAGAGACTGAAAAAAAAATCACCACATAGTTGGGTTAAAGGAACAGGAAAGGAGTAGTGTCAGAGAAGGTTCTTCCTAGATGGAATTTTATCCACTTTAAATTGTATTTGGTCTAGGTTGCAAATTTGGGGTCATTTGAGGAAAGGGGAAATTCCACATCATGACTCATAGTAAAACTGTAAAATCTACGACCTCTGAGAAACTACACCCATATAACTAGGTGAGCATGCCATTCCAAATGTTTTGTTGTCCCCATGGACTTTCAAAGTTAATTGGCTTCTTCAATTTTGGCTTGATCTTAAAATTATTCTAATGAGGCCCTTACTCTCATAAACTAGTTAGCACCCCAATCTTTTCCTAATGAGAGCATCAACGCCCAAGGGACTTAGATCTGAGGCTCTTATAACATATCTATAAGGGTTAGGGAAAAAACTGCCAACTTAAGACCTTGGCACTTAAGGTTTGCCAGGTAAAAAAGACCAAATTTGATTGAGAATATACATCTTTTAGTTTAATGGATAACAAAACAGGATCTTACTTAAATGTCAGGATTTTTTAAGCAATAAGATCTTACTACAAAATGGTTCAGCCTGTGCTTAAGAGGGATAATTAAACTATCAACCTAGTCTTTACATGCGTATTTCAATATAGAAACATAAACAAAATGCAGACCTCCTAAAAAAGCAAGAAGTCTAAATTAAAAACATTACCCCTTAAAAGGTACTTACCAAAGTCAAGCAGAATTTTCATAGCTATATTTGGAGAATAAATTTTCTTTCAAACCCAGATTATGCTTTCTAGCTGAACAGCAAAATGTGTACAATATTCATTTTTGTTTTGTTTTCCAAACTAGTGAGATCTCTAATTTGAAGCAAATCCATTAAAGTTGATCTTAAGTATAATTATACATTAATGAAAAGGATTAACATATGAAAATGTCACAAGCAGAGAATATTTCTTAAGAGCATAGACAGATAAAGTACTGTCTCCAATTCCTGTTGAACCTGTGTATCTAAGAAAATAACAAATTGCTACAAATAAGTGAATATCAAAAATATAAGCAAATTTCAACTTCTTTTATTTAGGAAAAAGGAAAACTACATACGGAAGGCTATATATAGAAATTCCATAAATCTGCCCTATTTTCAAAATAATGTAAACTAAAAGTCTGGATTTTATCTGTTTTATCTATTATCTATTTATATCATCTCATGGCATTTTAGTCTTTGACAATGCTAGTAACATTATTTCAGCTAAAACTATACTTGTTTAAACAGTAATGCATTTCATCATATCACCCATATTCATTTACCCTCATGAAAAGTAAACTATAATAAATTGCAAATATTAGGTGAGCCAATGGACATCAAAATATTTATCGAAATCAGATATATCCATATATGCATCTACCATAACAGTCCTGCAGTCAGTTATGCAACTTTGGCTGTATTCATTACAATACTTAGTTGTGCAGCTGATTAAAAAAAAACTCAAAGTAGCTTTTTTTAATTAAAAAATAATTTGTTAGTTGGGCACTATGGCATGCACCTGCAGTCCCAGCTACTCAGGAGGCTAAGGCAGGAGGATCACTTGAGCCTGGATCACTTGAGAGCAGCCTGGGCAATACTGTGAGACCCCCAACTCTAATAAATAAATAAACAGGCAAACAAAAAGTAGTTTATTAATTCACCTAATTGAAAAGTTCTGCCTTCTAACACAGCTAGACTCAGTACTAAAATGGCACAGTTAGGAAATTGGGTTTTCTCCTCTTCTCTCTCAGGCAGGCTCTCCTCCTTCAGTGGCAAAGACGACTATCAGAAGCTCAAGGTTAGAAACCTCATTAGAAAGACAGTGCTTCCTTCCCAATAATTCCAGCAAATATCGCAGGATTAAGTCTCACTGGCCTGGCCTGGATAGCATGTTTATTTCTGAACCAATCACTGTTGTCAGGAGTATGAAATACCCACTCCCTATGACAGGAGCATAAAGGCAGATCCACCTCAACCACATGAACCAAAAGTGAAAGAAGGGTTGTTCCCCAAAAGAAAACCAGAACAAACGCTGCATAGTGAAAATACTAAACAGCATAATTCGTAAGAATTTCTTTTGACAGTAATTATGCCAGTGAGGTAATTTCAGAGGAAAATAGAAAAACAATTGCAAACTTCATTTAATAGCACTTACACAGCAAAAATTTCTTTGAATTGTTTCTAGTAGTCCCAAAAGGGGGACAAAATACATGAATCTAGCAATTCTTAAGGCAAATTAGAATAAAAGGATTCTTTTGATAACTTTTTGTCCCTTCTCTTACTTCAGAGACAGCTACTCCAAATACTCATTCCATCATCCCTTTTCACTAACAAGTCTAAATTCTTAGAACTTTAGCAAAGATTTAAAAAGGGCTATCTACCATCTCCAAAAATGTATATTTATGGATCCTCAAGCCATATAAAAACTGCTTAGAGGCCACTATAAACATGAATGAGGATCCCATATAACTTAATTCATTTATTTTAATTTTTATCTGAAAAGACTTCTACTTCTTTTTTGGGGGGGATGGAGTTTCAGTTTTGTCGTCCAGGCTGGAGTGCAGTGGCACAATCTTGGCTCACTGCAACTTCTGCATCCTGGGTTCAAGTGATTCTCCAGCCTCAGCCTCCTGAGTAGCTGGGATTACAGGCACCTACCACCATGCCCGCCTAATTTTTGTATTTGTAGTAGAGATCAGGTTTCATCATGTTGGCCCGGATGGTCTCAAACTCCTGACCTCAAGTGACCTGCCCACCTCAGCCTCCCAAAGTGCTGGGATTACAGGCATAAGCCACTGCACCCGGCCAACTTCTACACTTTTAAATGCATATACCACAAAAGTCTAACTTTTATTGGCCGTTAATATATTGGGTTGAGTATAGTCCTCCAATTCTTTCCTGAAAGGAGGGTTTTACATGAGGGACTGGAAGGAGAACATAAATGCAAAAGAAGCCTGAGCTAACTGGAAAGCCATTAAAAGAAAGAACGGCTGAGGTACCAAAAGCAACATTCATTGATGTCAAATTCATTCACCCATTCATTTTGTGCATACATTCAAAGCACTGACAATGAGCAAACTACTGTGCTAGAGACCATACAAAGAAACATGCCATAGTCCCCACTCCTACAAAATCATAACTGGCAGTGGGAGAGAAGAAGCATGAGCAGTGATAATGACAGTGACATGCCAATTCCATCTTCTTGTTTTCCCTCATTGAAAGCTCCAGATTTTGTTCAGGTCTCAGGATAAATAACACTCTTCACATTCTTTAAATTGTTTCATTTAACTCATCTGCAAATTCAAGAAACTACTTTTTGCATAACTCTCAGGATAACATGAAACTAGTAAATGCTAGCAGCACATATAAGAAAAGCTAAATGTAAGAACAGCAATGCAAATTTGGTAAACTATGAAAAGATTTAGGAATATGGAAATTTGCAGAATTTGTCATTAATTTCCTTGGCAATTATAAACTGAGTGCTTATTGAATAGTGGGCATTACATGTTGTCATGTACTAAGATGAAATTAGACTTAACATCCTTGCAAGTTTAAAAAAAACACACAAAAGTTTCCATCAGAAACCAGTATTAATAAAAAAGACTGTTCACAAAAATTACTAAAAAGATAAATTGTGACAAGAACAAAAAGAGAGAGACAAAATGCTATAGTAGTTCAGATCATAGATGTGAGATCACAGAAGACTACAAGTAGCTAGTCCTTGAAAGATGGATGAAATTCCTACAAGTAAATACGTAATTACAAATTATACAAATTTCCATATTCCCAATTCTTTTCATAATTTACCAAATTTGCATTGCTCTTCTTACATTTAACTTTTCTTAAATGTGCTGCTAGCTTTTACTATTTCCATGTTATCCTGAGGGTTAGGCAAAAAGTAGTTTCAAGAAGTATCCCAGGTACAAGAAATGACATGGAATATATCAAGAAAATACAAACTCCTTCTATTTCAGTCAGTTCCAAAGTATCTGTAGAATTTTGGATGAAGATAATATAAATAGAAGTTATTTTGCAATATTCTACATTTTAATGCATTATATTATTCAATATTAGAAGATTTTGAGAGCTATAAATAATGCGTTAGAATACTTTGGTAGTCATTACATTCACAATGTACAAAGAATGGAACTCTTCAAATGTGTCTGTATTGCGCATTATATGCAGAAGATACCCAAGATACATGTTCTTTTTTCATTATTTTTATTTTGCAAATGACTAATAAAATATGAAGCCTCCCACATGTAATGGGAAGTATGTTTGAATGTTTGAGAGCCTAGACATGTAAATTACCTGCTTAACTCAGCATGTAAATAAAAATAACTGGGCCCCTATAGAGACTTTTGTTACCTTGTGACCAGCAAATAAAATACAACTATTTATTAAGTAAAATAAGCCAGGCACAGAAAGATAAATACTGCATGTTCTCATTCTTATGTAGGTGCAAAAAAAAAAAAAGCTGATTTCATAGTTGAGTAGAATAGTAACTACTAGATGATAGGAAAGGTAACAGGGAGGGAAAAACAGAAAGAAGTTGGTTAAAGGATACAAAATTACACCTGGATAGGAGGAATTTCTATAGAATACCGCATTGGAGAATCTAGTTTTCTATAGCACTGAAGGGTGATTATGGTTAACAATTTACTGCATATTATTAAGTAGCTAGGAGAGAGCATGATTTTGAATGTTCTCAAAACAAAGAAGTGATAAATGTTTGAGGTGATGGATATGCTAATTACCCTCATTTGATCACTACACATTGTATACCTGTATTGAAATATCACTGTGTACCCAATAAATATGTACAATTTTAATTAAAATAATATGCACAAAGAACACCACGGAATACACAGGCAGAATAATCAATCATGAGGAATACCAGCAAACTTCGAGATTATCTGGCAATCTAAATGGCATGTCATTGAGGAAAATAATAGCAAAGAGAATATTAAAGAAAAAAAATGCCTCCTGGGTATATCAATTCCTGGGTTAAAAAAGTAAAGTTATGAGGAACACTGGTGGGATTTGGGATTCTAGAGAGTCCTTTGATTTTAAATATTCAGCATAAAGTTTAGCACATGTGACTTCACAAGGAATTTGTCCCAATATGTAGCTCTTTAAAGAATATACACTTACTCTTCTGTCTACCTCTCAGTACAATGAACATGATCACAGTACTTACCCCATACGGCATTAGCACCACAGTAGGCTAACAGAGCACTGGAGACAGTCTGCCTATCACATTTACTGTGGTTGGCTTGAAAAATACACCTTCACATTTAGACCCACATGATTCACAATCAAACTTTAATAGAAAGAAAACCACGTTCAGAGAAAGACTTTTGCCAATCTTCCTGTAGACAGAAATGCCAATTTTTCCTACTGGTGAGCATCATGCTTCTAGCAGTATTCTTTAGCAAAGGAAATATAAAGCAACATATAGGTACAGGATTTTCCAAGAAGTCTCTAGTCTGTCTGGAACTACAAAAATTATTTATTCTGAATTGTAGGCAGTCTTCCAAGTATAACATTTTAGAGGATTCCACTGCCTTCTAAAATATCAGATTTGGAAAACTGAATGCTACCTGAAAATTCTTGAAAACAAATAATGGCTAATTTGTACCAGCTTTAAAAAAAAAGGAAGTCTGAAAATCTGTCCCAAATTATTTAAATTAAGGAGTCTTCATTTCAACAGGTTACCAGCTAATCTCAGAATTTGGACTTCAAGTGTCCACAATACTAAATCATTCTCAGCAGCATCTTTCAAGAACTTTATATTCTTCTCTTGTTAACATTTCCTATACTTTCACAAATTCACTCAATTATTCATTCAACAAATATTTATTAGGTACTTACTATCTGCCAAGAACTGTAATTGACAAGAAACCAGAGGTATTTTTCCACTTTGGGGACTATGAAATCTTGACAGAATATCACAACAGTGTCCCATAAAGCCACTACCAAATACTTTAAATGTCAACTAGTAATTGGATGGGCAAGATGGAAAACATAGAGACAGAAGTATTCAATAGAACAATGCCTTCCTTCTACTTTTCATGTTGAAGCATAGAATGGAGTCAGAACCCCCTATGTAAATTTGATGTCCTTTCATACTGGACCAGTTTAGCTAACCTAACTAGCCATCCTTGGTGGGAAAGTGGAAGTACTGTCCTGCTTGAAGAAAGATAATGAGTTGCTTTTGGTGAGGAGGAACTAAGCAATAATACATAGAACAGGAAAATCCAAATGTGCTTTGTAAAAAAAAAATCCATAGATTGTCACTTTCAGGCTTACTATGACTATCTAATTAACAGGAATGCTAATGGCAAAACATTTACGTTGGGTTGCATCCAGACTGCAACTGCATTGCCTCCTAGCTATCCATACCTCTAGCCCATCCTATCAATGGACAGCATATTGTGTTTTCTCTCTGAAATGCCCAGACACAGGGCCAGAATGCCACTAATTCAGCAAAAATTCACAGCTGTGATTGGTGTAATAAGGGGTAAAGATGTCAAAAAGATCCTTGGCAGGGCAGGCATTTACAACCCATGAGCCAGTTCAGGCCTGACAGTTGATGCCATAGTCTCTAGATTTAAGAGGATTCCCTTTTCCGAGAGGACCAACATCCATACTAAAAATAGACAGAGATGCAATAGGATAAGAACCAGAATGCAGCAGTGGGAAGTAAGAAAAGGAAAATATTTTACTACAATCTTCCAGTAAATTAATTTGGGAAAAAAATTAGTTTTAGAATAGGCTTCTAATTTTCATATCTGAATACACATCACAGTTTTTAAAAGTTAAATGTCCTAACTATTTTTATAAAAGAAATATAAATATAGCCATGGAACACAATTGCTTAGAGCTTATGCAGATATTGGTTTACATAATTTTAAAGTGTTTTGTCCATTATAAATTATTTCCCTTAGTTCATTCTGTAACCAGCACTCTCTCCCTGGGTAAGACATTTTGAAATATTTAAACAAACTTTAATATTCCTGATGCTAAAGCTTTTAAAAGTATGATGAAATTATTTAAAAATGTACATTTCCTCGACTACTCATCTAGGTGGGTCCTTGTACATCATTCTGTGCTTGTGAATGTTAAGAATCTTTCAGTTGTATGTTATATTCACAGACATCTAAAAATGTGTTTTGCCTTCCCCATATAGTACCACATTCTGATAAAGCTCTGAAATTGCACATAATGCAGGAATCATGCTAATTCAAACATAGAGACCTTGATCTCAAGTACTCCTGAAGTCAAAGGTATTTTGAAATTCATAAAATAACTAATTTTTAAAAAGTAATATGGTAATCATCATTAGTTCATTTTCTTCTTCTTTCTATCACTACAAAAAGGAGAAATAGCCTAGGATCCAAATCCATTGCAAGAAATTGGAGAATTTAAGATCAAGAATTTTTATCTTGAGAACACAGGACTGGTACTCAGACAATGGTAGAACTACAAGGGAACTGTCAACTTAATACCATTGAATGTTTCTACTGTCAAGGCAGAATATAACAATTAGCCTTAAGAAAAGTGCATCAGGAATAAGAGAAATAGGAAGAAGTAACATGTAACTCGAGGCTGACTTCAATCTGTCAGAGTTCTCTATATATTCCTAACAGCATTCAATGAACCAGCTATCCTTAGCTCTCTCAACTATAACTGTGGGATTAAAGTAAAAAAAACAGTGGTAGACAAAAACAGAAGGAGGGAGGGGGTTGGGGGAGGGAGAGCACCTGAATGCCAGGCTTCAAACAGTTAAGCATGGGCACCTTCAACTAACATGGAAAGTTAAACAGAAATTTTTTACAAGCTGGCACCCGCTCACATAATGAGATGCATTGTCAGTCCTCACTAAGTGAAATATTTGTGTTGCCATGCAGCTAAACAAATGTCTTTTTTCACTTTCACTTAAGACAGTCTCCCACTCCTATTTCTTTGAACAGTAGAGGCAGTCCTAGCTGGGTAACATGTGCAGTCTGGGCAGCATGTTTCCTGCTGCCTCACAAAAAGAGTATTTATATTAACATTCTAGATTCATTGGGAATTATGGAAACTCCATGCATTAAAGTCAATGTAAAATTTCTGCAATTTTAATATCTTCACTTATCAATCAATGCAACTTGGCACACATTCAAGAGTGTGGCAACATTTTTTTATGCCATTTGCACATTACTATTCATAATGTTACAACGATCTCCTGTATAAAATATGATGAATTCACAAGTATGATTATCAAATTTATGGTGTGTGCTCACTACACCACACATTATGGTTTTATAGCTTGTTTGCCCTAAAGTAAAAAAGATTTGCATAGAGTTTAAATGAGTATGGTCTATACAAACTATAGTTAAAATATTATTACAGTTATATGCTTTTCCATATAAACTAGTAAAAAAATCATATTTCTTTCTTCTTTAGGGCAGTATTTTATTACAATTAAATGAAAAGCTTAGCTCTGCTATTTCTCTGAAAACAAAATCAAGACCAAAAGAGATACAGTTCAAGGATTAGACCTGAAAACCATAGTGAGAAATTTAAAAAATAAAAAACAATTAAATGCAAAATATCTTGTTTTCTCTAAAATAAAAACATTGTTTCTGCAAAAAGAAAAGAAAAAGACCTTCCCAACTACCTGACATCTAGATAATAATGACGAAAAATACCTGACGTCTAGATTACAATGACATCTAGATAATAATGATGAATAATATAGTTGGGTTTTTCTTATTCATAAACTGCTACTTGGGGCAACCTGTTATTTTAAACCTCATTATCAGAGCCCTTCCCATACTATCAACACCATGACAATAGTTGCCCTCCAGCTGCCTAACTCAACATAAGGCTCCCTGTACCTTATAAGTAGTTTTCCACAGAGTTCAAATTCAAAGATAATTCCAAACAGCACTTCTCTTTGATTTTAAGAACATCCCTACATGAGAGGGGGTAAGGTGACAGAATGGATTTTTACATTCTTTCTTAGATTTCTCAAGGTAAATCAAACTCAAAAGTAATTCTACATTCTGTTTTTAACATTAACTGGAAAATATATTTTATCTAGAATAATGTACAGCTAATTGACAATTGTCACGAATGTTATTGTTCTCTTCTTACTCTGACCTTTTTAAGCTCTTGCTTCAGTGAGAAGTTAAACCATGCTTAAAATAAACAAGACAACATAAAAGAAAAGTATCCAGGATAAATATAAATTGAGAGAAAGGTCAAAAAAAGACTAAGACTGATGTGCTACAATTATTAAGTTTTTTAAAAGGAAGATACATTTATTCTTCTTGTCTAATTCTGGATTGCATTTGCTTTCCATGAGTATTTGAGGTGAATATTTGAAGAAAACTTTGTAAACCCTTCCAACCAGAGACAACAGCAGCCGACTAACATTTTTCAAAGGGAAGTCTAAAATAAGTAAAAATGTGTATTCCTTTCCATTCTCATAAAATTTCAACATTGAAGCTGACATTTAAAGATGACTAGTTTCTGTGGCAAAGGGATATGTTCAATACAACTCACCAAATACGTTTGGGCAGAGAACTGTCTGATCTAATGTTAATCTCCTCAAGGGAAAGACAACTAGGGAAAGAAGGTAGATAAAAGGTAAGATTGTTAATCTAGAGGATTTCTCACAAACTAGTTTTTAAAAAATATTTTTTCTTCAGTGTTAGGACTCCTCATATTTATATCACTAAGCTGGGTGAAAACTTAATTTTTGTATTGTATTCTTCAACCTCTCCAGAATATGAGAAAACTCTATTGCTTATTAAGATGTAAACTTGGGCCAACCACTGCTTAGAATACAGCATTGTTTGGTTTATCCCACATCTACGTCGGGGTCCTTTATCAAAGATATCCAAGAGTGGGAGAGACAAAACAGACTAAGGACATTATGTCTTTCAAGCTCAGCAGCATTCAGCAGATTCCTGGGCCTCCAAAGCCTAATATTTAGCTAAGACTTATACAATCAGGTAAAAGGGGCAAGACTAGTTAGCAGGTGTCTTATTCAGGTAACAAAGAGAATACTTTAGTGACAAAGTGAGGAAAAAAATGGCAAAATTGACACAAAGCCATTGAACCATATTTCCCTTTTTGCTCTCAGAACTTACCATCGAGTCTAACAGGGACATTATCCATATTCTTGAGTAAATATGAAGATAATTGTACATATTTAGAGGTACACCAAAACACACCAAAATAAAGTACTTAGAAGAAATCAGCACATACCTGTTAAGCAAGATAACTTATCTGAACTCCCAAAAGATTAAAGACAAACACAATGACTATACATTGACATTTGAGTCTCATAGAAAAAATAAAATAAAAAGATAGTATTGCTGGACAATTTATCCTTGATTTTATTTCTAACTTAATCTTATCATCTAGTAAGTCCAATTTTAATGCATAAAATATAGAAAATGTGCAAATAAGAAATATTAATATTCTAGACTGTCCGATTTCATATCCCTGAAGAGGTAAAATTATTGTCATGTGAGCAAAGCCAACTTCAGCATTTGGTAAAGTCATTTCAGTTCCTACATGTAACCCTTCATAATGCCCATTATCTCAGTTAAACCCTTCAGAAATAGCCATAGTAATGATGAAGAGAATTCAATGACATTATACAAAAGAAAACAAGTTGCAGTATCTTTGACTTGATAAGTTTTGACTTCAAGTTAGGAACTATAACTGTTCCTGTTCTTTTCAGAGATCAAGTTTAAAGAAATAATAGTTTTTAGTTATCTCAGGTCACATTTCAAGTAAAATAAAAACTGTGAATGAAGGAACTTGACAAAGGCACTGTTAAGTACTGAAGTGAAAGCACTGTAAGAATTAGAGCCAGTTTAGACATTGCCCAAATTACTTTCCAACCATCTGCATTAAATATGCTTCATTAAAACAGAACCATATGGAAAATAGCTAGCAATTAACACAGCATCTGCACGTGCCTCTAATACAATAGATTTCAAACTTTTGTGAAACTGACTAAACTACTCCCATGCTACTGCTATGTGGGACTTGGCAGCAATCCCTAGACTTGCTTCATCCATACCATGTCATTTCAAGATATTGCTCTGTTATTGAAATAAGGACATATGAAAAAAATCAAATATTTTATCACTTTCCTTACAGTTGGTATGAGCTATTAAAATTAGTCCTGGTACACTGAACTAGTCAGTCTCTTAGATGACAACTAATACTACATGACAGGAAATAAAGACATCCACTTTTATATAAGTCACACTAATGGCCTTTATATTTGACAGTTTATGTCTCTTAACAATGGACATAAGCTGCTATAAGTAGATTTTATTAACATGCAGAACTATTTTAGAGCTCAGGAACTTTAGTAAAATGATCTGTGAAAAGGATTGACATAAAATAGTTTCATTATTCACCATCAACAAACCTCAGACTACAGCTAGGACACCATGTCAGGTACTACTAAAGCAAATAATAGGACATAGCTCTGGTCCTCAGTGACCTTATAGTCTATCTGGAGAGATTAAATATATGTGAAGTATGAGGGCCTGGCTGAGAATAACAGAAATGAAAACATTTTTTAAGAATTATTTTGCACTCCCTTCACCTCTATACAAATGGTTGTGTACCATTATACCATTTATTCACTGCACAACGGCTCAGCTGAAGATACAAGTAGGCTGCAAACCTAGCCAGCACTGCTCACTAAACCATGCACCCTGCATAGGGCTGTAAATATCTACGGAAAAAGCATCTCCAAGGAAAAATTTTGCTAACTTGCAAAGTCATGCTAATAAAGGAAGTGGTATCTACTCAAAAAACCTTTCTTTCTTTTCTAATTTATGTACTCATAGTATGTACCATTTTCTGCTGCTATGAATCTAGTCCAAGCCATAACCATCTCTCATTCAAACACATTTATAGTGGTCTCCTAACTGGTGTTTCTGCTTTTGAAGCTGCTCTTCTATGGTCTATTCTTCTAATACCAGATTATTTTTTTAATATAAATTATATCATTTTGCTTCTCCAATTCTCCTATGGCTTCCCATCTCACTTACAGAAAACCCAGGAAACCTCATCATGCTTTTGAGGAACTACCTAACCTGGCTACCAGCTATCTTTCTAATATTATCTCTAACTTCCCTTTTATTCACACATTTGACTCTCATCACTCCATTGGTGCCAACTTTTCTTTGAACGGACAAGCTCCTCACACTTCAAGGCCTTTCTATACATTTTTCCCTTTGCCTGAGAGCTCTTCTTCCAGTAATTTTCATGGCCTGCCCCCTCACTTTGTTCAGGTTTCTCTTCAAATCCTTCTGTATCAGAGAAGCCTTCTCTGACAACCCTATAAAAAATCGCACCACCATCACTCTCAATAAATATTTATTGAATGGATTAATAAATGCAAATCACTAGAAAATAAGATCCTCGTGAAGTTACTTTTGTCTGTTTTGTTTCACTTCAATATTCCTAGCATCTAGAATAGTGCTTTATGTGTAATGAATACCAAATAAACATTTGATGAATAAATGAGTGACCATAGCAGTGATATATAAAAAAAGGGGAGTCAACACATTTCTAAAGTCTCAAGTCTAGGTGACTAAGTGCTTGTATCACTGTCAAAAATACAAAAGGCTGAAAAAGAGATTAACTTGGGGAAAGAGGCGGTAAACTTGCTGAATTTGAAGTCACAATGAGACATCCAAGTAAAAATATAGAGCTAAACAGGCAGAACTAAGGCTGAGGACAGAACTGGAAAAGTAGACGTGAGATCCATCCATGTCGAGTTAAAAGGCATTAGAACAAATCAGAACTCCTAGAAAGCACAGAGTGAAAACAGCAGAGAAAAAACTAAACTTAGAGATGCATATATTTGTTTTATGAGAAGAAAAAATTGATTAATCTGAAAAGGTGGGGAACATTTATGTACTAAAACCTTGTTTAATACTTATTATGTGTTAAGTGCTGTGATAAGCCATTTTTAGTCAATGATATTAATTACTACAGAAAGCGAGAAGAGTGAGGCCTGAGAAAAAAACATTAAATATGGAATTAGACAATCTCTAGTAATCCTGAAGACAGCACATTCAATACAGTTAGCCAGAATGAATAGAAGCCAGATTTCAATAGACAAGAATAAGGAGATATAGATAGAAAACAAAGACCATCCTTTCAAGAGATTTGACAGTAAAAGGAAGAAGGAAATAAGGATATTTCAAGGGTTACAAATATCGAGGAAAACTATTTTAAGAAGAAATCTGGATTATTTGCGCAAATAGGTTGTAATAATATCATCTTACATTTGAATGGTGTTTTCTAGCTTATAAAGTGGATTCATATACACTATTGTAACTGACTCACTACAAACTTGCAAGGTTAGCAGGACAAATGGTATTTTAAGATAAGAAATTGAGACTCAAAAAAGGCAAATAACTCTTTCAACTTCCCAAAGCTAGAAAGCGGCAAATAAAAATGGATCCTCAATCTCCAACACCATGAGAAGTAAGAGAGGGGATCCTCTCTATAGGAAATGGAAGTAAAAAGGCATAAGTGGTGATGTCACCTTCTGAACAGAGATGGAGCATTTCTTCTGAGAAAAAAGATAAATAGTTTTAAGTGGCAAAAATAAACCATGAAGCAGTGTCAAGTGAAGAAAACAGAGAAGATTATAGATGGAATTCCTAGGAGTGAGATACACAAAGTTCCATTTCAAAGAGAAATATCTATAGACAGGCTGAACTACCAACGCAGAACCAGTAAGTCAAGAGATATTTGTGTGTTCCACAAGCCATATTGCTCTGGGGACAAACTATCTGAGAGTATCCAACAAGAAAAATGTTGGAGGAAAGGGAGTTGGTGAGTGAATGAATTAAAGGGCACCAGAAAGGCATATTGACTGTGTTCTGCTTCCCAAGAAACAAAGTGGCTAAGTCAAAACAATAAGCAGGTGCAGGATAGCAAAGCAAAAAACTTCCAGGTCCAGGTTCTAGTGAAAGCTACTATGGAAGTTAGCCACTCAACTTTAGAACCAGAGCATTCTTTTTCTCCTCCCTTCTTATCTTTTCTAGTTTATAGCAAATTTATATTGAACCACTTATTCTTTCTGAGTTCTAGTTCCCCTTTAGCATTTCTTTTCTTCGTTCCCTTTGGACCAGCCTGATGCTTTGGCCCTTATCAAAACCTTCTCTAAGAAATAATCTGACAGCTCTAATTTGCATCTGGTTATGCAAGATGGTTAAGAACATGGACTGGTTAAGAACATGGACTTTGGAGTTAAATACACCTTGATTCAAATTCATTCTCTCACTTATTCATTCAGCAAATATTTAGTGAACATCTAACATGTGCTAGGCACTGTTCTAGTTGCTGAGGATACAGCTTCAAACAAAATAAGGTCTCTGCAAGGATGCCTTCTCTCACCACTCCTGTTCAACATAGTATTGGAAGTCCTGGCCAGGGCAATCAGGCAAGAGAAAGAAATAAAGGCATTCAAATAGGAAGAGAGGAAGTCAAACTGTCCCTGTTTGCAGACATCATGATCCTATATATAGAAGACCCCATTGTCTCAGCCCAAAAGCTTTTTAAGCTGATAAACAACTTCAGCAAAGTTTTAGGATACAAAATCCATGGCAAAACACAGTAGCATTCTTATACACCAACAACAGTCAAGCCGAGAGCCAAAACAGAAATAAACTCCTACTGCCACACAAAGAGTAAAATATCTAGGAATACAACTAACCCAGAAGATGAAATATCTCTACAAGGAGAACTACAAACCACTGCTCAAAGAAATCAGAGATGACATATACATATGGAAAAATATTCCATGCTCATGGATAGGAAGAATTAATATTGCTAAACTGGCCATACTCTCCAAAGCAATTTATAGATTCAATGCTATTCCTAGTAAACTACCATTGAGATTCTTTACAGAACTAGAAAAAAAGACTATTCGAAAATTCATATGGAATCAAAAAAGATCCTGAATAGCCAGGAAAATCCTAAACAAAAAGAATAAAGCTGGATATATCATGCTACCCATCTTCAAACTATACTACAGGGCTACAGTAATCAAATTAGCATGGTACTGGTACTAAAGCAGACACATAGATCAATGGAACAGAATAGAGAAATCAGTAATAAGGCCACACACCTACAACTATCTGATCTTTGACAAACCTGACAAAAACAAGCAATGGGGAAAGGATTCCCTATTCAATAAATGGTGCTGGCATAACTGGCTAGCCATATGCAGAAGATTACAAGTGGATCCCTTCCTTACACTGTATACAAAAATTAATTAAAGATAGAGTAAAGACTTAAATGTAAAACTCAAAATGATAAAAACCCTGGAAGACAACCTAGGCAATATTATCCAGGACTTAAGCATAGGCAAAGATTTCATGACTAAGACACAAAAAGCAATTGCAACAAGAGCAAAAATTGAAAAATGAGATCTAATTAAACTAAAAAGCTTCTGCATGGTAAAAGAAGCTATCAACAGAGCAAACAAGCAACCTGTAGAATGGGAGAAAAATTTTACAAACTATACATCCAACAAAGATCTAATAACCAGAATCTATAAGGAACTTAAACAAATCTACAAGAAAAAACAAACAACCCCATTAAAAAGTGGGCAAAAAACATGAACAGGCACTTTTCAAAAGAAGTCATACATGCAGCCAACAATCATATAAAAAAAGCTCAACATCACTGATCATTAGAGAAATGCAAATCTAAACTGCCATGAGGTATCATCTCACTCCAGTCAGAATCACTATTATTAAAAAGTCAAAAAATAATAGATGTTGGTAAAGTTGTGGAGAAAATGGAATGCTTATACACTGTAGATGAGGAGTAAATTAGTGCAACCATTGTGGAAGACAGTGTGACAATTCCTCAGAGACCTAAAGACAAATACATTCAACCCAGCAATCCCAGGAATATAATTTGTTCTACTACAAAGACACATACAAGTGCATGTTCATTGCAGCACTATTCTTAATAGCAAAGACATGGATTCAACCTAAATGCCCATCGATAATAGACTGGATAAAGAAAATGTGGTACATATACACCATGGAATACTATGCAGCCATTAAAAATAAATGAGACTGTACCCTTTGCAGGGACATGGATAAAGCTGAAGACTATTTACTTATGAGTACTAGGCTTAATACCTGGGTAATGAAATAATCTGCACAACAAACGCCTATGACACAAGTCTACATATGTAACTAACATGTACACTTGAACTTAGAAGTTAAAATAATAATAATAATAAGGTCTCTGCCTTCATTGAACTACCCACATTCTGGTGAGGGTAGAAGTTAGCTATAATAAACAAACAAACCCATCTATGTCTTAGTAATCTGATCTTGGGCAAGTCACTTCACTTCTGCATGTTTAAATTTCCTCAACTATAAAATAGAAACAATAGAAACTACCTCGGATTATTGTGATAAATAAATAAAACACATTATATAATTAGCACATACATGTTGGCTGAGTTTTGACCTCACCAGCAATCTTCCAGTTCCTGGAACACAACATGTTCCTCCCACCATAGGAAATTTATATATATTCTTCCCTTTGCCTAAAATATTTTACATATTCCTTACCCGGACCCCAGCCCTTTTACTTTGTCATTACCTGCCCTTCTTTCAGATCTCGTTTCAATCCCCACTTCCTCAGGGAAGACTTACCTAACTACATCAATTCTCATTATATTTGTTTAGAAAGACAGATATAATCCATTTTTATTCGGTTCTTCATTCATTCATTTTTCTCACTCATTCATCCAAGACCCCATCAGCTTTTACCTGGATTACTGCAAAAGCCTCTTTCTATAGGTCTGAATATTTATGTCTCCCCAAAATTCATATGTTGAAATCCTCATCCTCAAAATGATTGTATTAGGAGGCAGAACATCTGGAAGTTGATTAGGTCATGGAGGCAGAGCCCTCTTGAATGGAATTAGTACTTTTATAAAAAAGCCCCAAGAGACACCTCTTGCCCTGTCCACCTTGCAGAGTGAGAAAATGTCTATCTATGAGGAAGTGGGCCCTCACCAGACAATGGGTCAGCTAGTGCTTTAATTTTGAACTTCCCAGCCTCAGAACTGTAAAAAATAAATTTCTGTTGTTTATAAGCCACCCAGTCTATGGTATTTTGTTACAGCAGCCCAAGCAAGCTGAGACACCTCCTAACTAGTCTCCCTGCTATAGTCTATAGTCAACACAGTTTCCTGCCAGAACAAATCTTTTAACATGAAAGTCAGATCATGTCACTTTTCTGGTGAGAACCCATCTTGTTCAGGTTTCCCATCCTCCTCAGGGTAAAAGCCAAAGTCTTTACCATGGTTTAAATCATGCCTGTCCTCACCAATCACATCACACAGCTATTGTGGTCTCCTTACTGTTACTATTCTTCAAACTCATCAAGTTCACTCCTCTATGTAAGGATAGTGGTTCTCTTTTTAAGAATGGTCTTTCCGTCTTCCCCCAGATATCTGCATGATTTGCTTCTCCACTTCTTTCTGGTGTCAACTTAAATATCACCTTTTCTGTTGAAATGATCTTACTGTATTTTATAAAATAGCAAACTCCAACCATTGTGGAAGACAGTGTGGCGATTCCTCAAGGATCTAGAAATAGAAATACCATTTGATCCACCAATTACTGGGTATATACCCAAAGGATTATAAATAGTTCTATTATAAAGACACATGCACACATGTGTTCACTGTGGCACTGTTTACAATAGTAAAGACCTGGAACTAACCCAGATGTCCATGAATGATAGACTGGATAAAGAAAATGTGGAACATATACACCATGGAATACTATGCAGTCATTAAAAAGGATGAGTTCATGTCTTTTGCAGGGACATGGATGAAGCTGGAAACCATCATTCTCAGCAAGCTGACACAAGAACAGAAAACCAAACACTGCATGTTCTCACTCATAGGCAGGTGTTGAACAATGAGAACACATGGACACAGGGAGGGGAACATCACATACTGTGGTCTGTTGAGGGTAGGAGGCTAGGAGAGGGATAGTGGGGGGTGAGGATGTTGGGAAGGGATAACGTTGGGAGAAATGCCTGATGTAGGTGATGGGGGATGGAGGCAGCAAACCACCATGGCATGTGTGTACCTATGCAACAATCCTGCAAGTTCTGCACATGTACCCCAGAACTTAAAGTATAACAAAAATTAAAAATAAATTTAAAAATAGCAAACTCCTCACCTTAGCCGTCCCTACCACCTCTGTGGTGCTTGAAGTTTCTTCATAGCACTCATCACCTTTTAATACATTTTACTTGCTTATTTGCTGTTTTTTAATATCTCCTCTACCACTACCACTAGAATATAAACTTAATGAGGGCAGGTATTTTGCTTTATTCACTATCTCCACATTGTCTCAAACAGTACCCAGCACAGAGCTGACTCTACATCTAAGATGATAACTTCCATACAACAAACCAGACAAATTTTCAAAATAAACAATGTATACAGCTGAAGAAAACTTTTTAAACTTCTGGTCATCTCATAATAGCTAGGCAACATCCCAATGCTCTCTGGGAATTTCAGGCCAAACTATAGTTAAGATGATACAAGGTAAAACAAAAACTAATTTAAATATTCCAATTTATAAACTAGATGAGGGGGAAAAAACATAAGAAATAATAAAATGGACCACAGATTATAAAAGAAAAAATAATATACCTTCTAACAACTATGAAGCATATTAATGTTAATTGTTATTGGTAGCTTGAATTTACTAAACCTCCTAGGGCTTTATTTGTCCTACTGTGGTTCAGATTTCATGTGAAGTATTTATCATAGATAACTTTCCCAATTTATTATATTCTATTGAATTATATAAGGCATTATTATCATGTTGACAGTTTTACTATTAAACACACTAACATTCAGCTAGACATTGCCAACCATTTCCCACATTCTGGTAATCATTAAATTCTCCATGACAAATAAGATGTGAGATCATAAAAAGGAAGGAAAATAAAACAGTATTGTATTTAGAAACAAGGAAATGGTGCTGTTTGGGGATGTTTCCCTAAAAATTCCCTTAGCCAACCAATCATCACCAAGTCTTACTAATTATACTTTCTCTATATTCAACTGGAATTCATTTCATGGAATTTCAGGTCACCTCTTTTACTTCCTATCCTTCTACAACACTAACTGAAAAATATAGTTATCTTGATTGATAGAGATGGATAGCAATACTGTCTTTAATTAGCACCACTTCACTTATGACAAATATCTGGGCCACACCCAGTGAAGTAGGAACAATGAAAAGACACCAGCACCATTTTAAAAGCTCTTTAAGAAAGTTCAGAACTCCAGTTCTTAATTCAAAGGCACATGCCAAGTTAGTTACAGTTGAAAGTATAACTGTCTCTCTTTAAGTCAAAGGACTCAAGCAATTTGTGAATGACACTGAAATAATGTATGAATTAGCTGTCCATATGCTGTCACTCTTAAGAGTTTTAAATGTAAAACAAATGAATTAAAAAGATTATTTTTCAGTAAGAGTTATTTTAGATATATCTGTATCCAATGACACAAACTGCCTTAATCAGAAACCTAATTTTACATTTGTCTT
This sequence comes from Sapajus apella, assembly GCF_009761245.1. NCBI lineage: Eukaryota > Metazoa > Chordata > Mammalia > Primates > Cebidae > Sapajus > Sapajus apella. Next base: position 11,606,735 of record NW_022436987.1, read on the forward strand.
ATTTTTTTTAATCTCAGCTTTTTACCACATTATTTTTCTAGGATAGTGGGTCTCAATCTTTGTGATGATTAGAATAATCTGTAGAAGTCATTTAAATGAAGATTCCTGGGCATATAGAGATTCTAATTCAAAAAGCTAGGGTGGGACATCAAGACTCTGCCTTTATAACAAGCACGAAAATCCAGTTATTCAGTTAGTTAACCCAGTTAGTGGTGCTCAAATCATAGGAGGAGAAATGCTGATCTAGAAAGCACTGGTAGTAGCTGTCATTTCCTACAAATTCTTAACAAACTACTCTTCTCTCATGAATTTCAGCTACTAGTACATTTCATTTTACATCCATGACTCAACTAGTAAAACTATGTATTCAATAGGCATTCTGGGAGGGCTTGCTGTACAACAAGTATTTTTCTAATATTTAAGGTGTATAGGGCTACATGATTTTTGCTTCGGGATTCCAAATGACATATCAGACCGGGGAGATCCAAGATGGCCGTTTAGGAGCAGCTCAGGATTGCAGCTCCCAGTGAAAGCGCAGAGGGTGAGTGGACGCCGCATTTTTATTGCCCACAGACTAGGAAATTCCCGGGCAGAGGAGCTCCACGGTCGCCAGCGCGGCTGTTTCGGCCAGCGCGGCTGTTTCGGCCAGCGCGGCTGTGCCGGCCAGCGCCGCTGCTTTGCCCGCGCGGCTGCTTTGTCGGCGCCCCGGAGCAGCGGTTCTCCGTACAAAATACACCGGTCCGGGGGCCCTTTTGGCTGGCAATTGGAGCCACGGGAAGTCGCCCATACGCTGGTTCAAAAAGGAGACTGAGCAGAGAACCAGGACAGTAGATTCCAGGGCAAAAAAAAAAAAAAAAAAAAAAAAGCGCCACAAACCTCAGTGCCGCTGTTTAAGCCAGCGCAGTGAGTGGCCGCAGGGGAAAACAAACAGACCCCGGCGCCTCTTCAACAGGCGACTGGAACACCAACTTAAAAAAGGCTCTGAGGTAGGGAGCCGGGCGATCAGGCTCGGCTGGCCCCACCCCCACAAAAAAACAGCAACCAGAAACTCTGGATTGAGAGTTTCACAGCAAGCGCAGCTGAACCCGGGACGGTCCAGCTCTGTCGGGGAGGGGCGTCCACCATTACCGAGGCAGCCCGCCGTTGCCAAGGCAACCCGCCATTGCTGAGGCAGCCCGCCGTTGCCAAGGCAACCCGCCACAGCAGAGACTCCGCCCCAACAGAGGCGGGCCACCATCGCCAAAGCAGTTCTAACTACACCCATATAATCAGGACTGCAGGAAAGTTCACTCGGCAGCGGGGCACAGCCCACAGCAGCTCAGCAAAGCTGCCATAGGCCGACAGTGACTAGGTGACCTCCTTGCTGGGCTGCGCAGGTCTGAAGGAAAAAAAAAAAGAAGGCGGCAGCATAACGGAAACTCATAAATAAAGCCCTAAATCCCTGGGACAGAGCACCTGGGAACAAAAAGCAGTTTATGAGTTCAGCTGCAGCAGACCTAAAAGTACCTGCCCAGCAGCTCTGAATGAACAACAACAGAGCTCACAACTCACCATTTGAGCTCCTATAAAGAAAAGACCGTCTCCTCAAGCAGCTCCCTGACCCCTATATATCCAAAAAGACACCTCATAAAAGAGAGATCAGATTGACACTAGGCGGGTATCCGTCTGGGACAAAGATAGCAGAAGAAGAAAACTGGTAACAACCCTTGCTGTTCAACAGCTGCTGCAGGTGAACCCCAGGCAAGCAGGGCCTGGAGTGAACCTCAGCAGACCTACAGCAGAGGGGCCAGACTGTCAGAAGGAAAACCAAGAAACAGAAATAACCTCATCATCAACAAACAGAACGTCAATCTGAAAGATTTGAGACCCAATCTGAAAGCCAGCAACTACAAAGTCGACAGGTGGATAAATCCTTAAGGATGGGAAGAAACCAGCGCAAAAAGGATGAAAACACCCGAAACCAGAACACCTCTCCTCCTAAAAGGGATCACAACTCCTCACCAGCAAGGGAACAAGGTTGGATGGAGAACGAGTGTGATGAAATGACAGAATCAGAATTCAGAAGGTGGGTAGTAAGAAACTTCTGTGAACTTAAAGAACATGTTCTAACCAAATGCAAAGAAACTAAGAACCTTGAAAAAAGATTTGACGAAATGCTAACAAGAATGGACAAAATAGAAAGGAATATAAGTGAATTGATGGAGCTGAAAAATGCAACACGAGAACTTCGTGAAGCATGCACAAGTATCAACAGCCGAATTGACCAAGCAGAAGAAAGGATATCAGAGGTCGAAGATCAACTCAATGAAATAAAACGGGAAGGCAAGACTGGAGAAAAAAGGGTAAAAAGGAATGAACAAAGTCTCCAAGAAATGTGGGACTATGTGAAAAGACCTAATCTACGTTTGATAGGCGTACCTGAATGCGACGAAGAGAATGAATCCAAGCTGGAAAATACTCTTCAGGATATTATCCAGGAAAACTTCCCCAACCTAGCAAGGCAGGCAAACATTCAAGTCCAGGAAATACAGAGAACACCACAAAGATATTCGTCAAGAAGAGCAACCCCAAGGCACATAATCGTCAGATTCACCAGGGTCGAAATGAAGGAGAAAATACTAAGGGCAGCCAGAGAGAAAGGTTGGGTTACCCATAAAGGGAAGCCCATCAGACTCACAGCAGATCTCTCAGCAGAAACCCTACAAGCCAGAAGAGAATGGGGGCCAATATTCAACATCCTTAAAGAAAAGAATTTTCAACCCAGAATCTCCTATCCAGCCAAACTAAGCTTCATAAGTGAAGGAAAAATAAAATCCTTTGGGAACATGCAAGTACTCAGAGATTTCGTCACCACCAGGCCAGCTCTACAAGAGCTCCTGAAAGAGGCTCTACACATATAAAGGAACAACAAGTACCAGCTCAACTAAAGGGCAAAACAGCCAGCTAGCACCAAAATGGCAGTAACAAATTCACACATAACAATATTAACCCTAAATGTAAATGGACTAAATGCCCCAATCAAAAGACACAGACTGGCAAATTGGATAAAAAGACAAAACCCATCCGTGTGCTGTATCCAGGAAACCCATCTCACATGCAAGGATACACAAAGGCTCAAAATAAAGGGATGGAGGAAGATTCACCAAGCAAATGGAGAGCAAAAAAAAGCAGGAGTTGCAATTCTCATCTCTGATAAATTAGACTTTAAAGCAACAAAGATCATAAGAGACAAAGAGGGACATTACATAATGGTAAAAGGATCAATGCAACAAGAAGAGCTAACGATCCTAAATATATATGCACCCAATACAGGAGCACCCAGATACATAAGGCAAGTTCTTAATGACTTACAAAGAGACTTAGACTCCCACACAATAATAGTGGGAGACTTTAACACCCCATTGTCAACATTAGACAGATCAACCAGACAGAAAATTAACAAGGATATCCAGGACTTGAACTCAGACCTGGACCAAGCAAACCTAATAGACATTTACAGAACTCTCCACCCCAAATCCACAGAATATACATTCTTCTCAGCACCACATCACACCTACTCTAAAATTGACCACATAATTGGGAGTAAATCACTCCTCAGCAAATGCAAAAGAACGGAAATCGTAACAAGCAGTCTCTCAGACCACAGTGCAATCAAGTTAGAACTCAGAATTCAAAAACTAACTCAGAACCGCACAGCTTGATGGAAACTGAACAACTTGCTCTTGAATGTTGACTGGATAAACAATGAAATGAAGGCAGAAATAAAGACGTTCTTCGAAACCAACGAGAATGAAGACACAACATACCAGAATCTCTGGGACACATTTAAAGCAGTCTCTAGAGGAAAATATATAGCAATAAGTGCCCACATGAGAAACAAGGAGAGATCAAAAATTGACACCCTATCGTCAAAACTGAAAGAGCTAGAGGAGCAAGATCAAAAAACTCAAAGTCTAGCAGAAGACAAGAAATAGCTAAGATCAGAGCAGAACTGAAGGAGATAGAGACACAAAAAACCCTTCAAGAAATCAATAAATCCAGGAGCTGGTTTTTTGAAAAGATCAACAAAATAGACAGACCACTAGCCAGATTAATAAAAAAGAAAAGAGAGAATAACCAAATTGATGCAATAAAAAACGATAAAGGGGATATCACCACAGATTCCACAGAAATTCAAACCATCATCAGAGATTATTACAAACAACTCTATGCACACAAACTAATAAACCTGGAAGAAATGGATAAATTCCTGGACACTTGCCTACTGCCAAGCCTAAACCAGGAAGAAGCCGAAACCCTGAACAGACCCATAACAAGGTCTGAAGTTGAGGCAGCAATTAAGAGCTTACCACCCAAAAAAAGCCCAGGTCCAGATGGGTTCACAGCTGAATTCTACCAGACATACAAAGAGGAGCTGGTACCATTTCTTCTGAAACTATTCCAAACAATACAAAAAGAGGGAATTCTTCCCAAATCATTTTATGAGACCAACATCATCCTGATTCCAAAACCCGGCAGAGACTCAACAAGAAAAGAAAACTACAGGCCAATATCTATGATGAACATAGATGCAAAAATCTTCAATAAAATACTGACAAGCCGATTGCAACAGCACATCAAAAAGCTTATCCACCATGATCAAGTAGGCTTCATCCCGGGGATGCAAGGCTGGTTCAACATACGCAAGTCTATAAACGTAATTCACCACATAAACAGAACCAAAGACAAAAACCACATGATTATCTCAATTGATGCAGAGAAGGCCTTTGACAAAATTCAACAGCCCTTTATGCTAAAAACACTCAATAAGCTAGGTATCAATGGAACGTATCTCAAAATAATAAAAGCTATTTATGACAAACCAACAGCCAATATCATACTGAATGGGCAAAAACTGGAAGCATTCCCCTTGAAATGTGGCACCAGACAAGGATGCCCTCTCTCACCACTGCTATTCAATATAATATTAGAAGTTCTAGCCAGAGCAATCAGGCAAGAAAAAGAAATAAAGGGCATTCAAATAGGAAAGGAGGAAGTCAAATTGTCTCTATTTGCAGACGACATGATTGTATATCTAGAAGACCCCATCGTCTCAGCCCCAAACCTCCTGAAACTCATAAGCAAGTTCAGCAAAGTCTCAGGATACAAAATCAATGTGCAAAAATCACATGCATTCCTATACACCAGTAACAGACTTAAAGAGAGCCAAATCAAGAACAAACTTCCATTCACAATTGCCACAAAGAGAATAAAATACCTAGGAATACAACTAACAAGGAATGTAAAGGACCTCTTCAAGGAGAACTACAAGCCACTGCTCAATGAAATAAGAGAGGACACAAACAGATGGAGAAACATCCCATGTTCATGGTTAGGAAGAATCAATATCGTGAAAATGGCCATACTGCCCAAAGTAATTTACACATTCAATGCTATCCCCATCAAGCTACCAATGACCTTCTTTGCAGAACTGGAAAAAACCACCTTAAACTTCATATGGAACCAAAAGAGAGCCCGCATAGCCAAGTCAATTCTAAGCAAAAAGAACAAAGCGGGGGGCATCACACTACCAGACTTCAAACTATACTACAAGGCTACAGTAATCAAAACAGCATGGTACTGGTACCAAAACAGAGATATAGACCAATGGAACAGAACAGAGGTCTCGGAGGCAACACAACCTTTCTACAACCATCTGATCTTTGACAAACCAGACAAAAACAAGCAATGGGGAAAGGATTCCCTGTTTAATAAATGGTGTTGGGAAAGCTGGCTAGCCATGTGCAGAAAGCAGAAACTGGACCCCTTCCTGACACCTTACACTAAAATTAACTCCAGATGGATTAAAGACTTAAACATAAGACCTAACACCATAAAAACCCTAGAAGAAAATCTAGGCAAAACCATTCAGGACGTAGGTGTAGGCAAGGACTTCATGACCAAAACGCCAAAAGTATTGACAGCAAAAGCCAAAATAGACAAATGGGACCTAATCAAACTCCACAGCTTCTGCACAGCAAAAGAAACAATCATTAGAGTGAATCGGCAACCAACAGATTGGGAAAAAATTTTTGCAGTTTACCCATCTGACAAAGGGCTGATATCCAAAATTTACAAAGAACTAAAGCAGATTTACAAGAAAAAAACTAACAAGCCCATTCAAAAGTGGGCAAAGGATATGAACAGACACTTCTCAAAAGAAGACATACGTGAGGCCAACAAACATATGAAAAAATGCTCATCATCACTGGTCATCAGAGAAATGCAAATCAAAACTACACTGAGATACCATCTCACGCCGGTTAGAATGGCGATCATTAAAAAATCTGGAGACAACAGATGCTGGAGAGGATGTGGAGAAATAGGAACACTTTTGCACTGTTGGTGGGAGTGTAAATTAGTTCAACCATTGTGGAAGACAGTGTGGCGATTCCTCAAGGACCTAGAAATAGAAATTCCATTTGACCCAGCAATCCCATTACTGGGTATATATCCAAAGGATTACAAATCGTTCTACTATAAGGACACGTGTACACGAATGTTCATTGCAGCACTGTTTACAATAGCAGAGACCTGGAACCAACCCAAATGCCCATCGACGATAGACTGGATAGGGAAAATGTGGCACATATACACCATGGAATATTATGCAGCCATCAAAAACGATGAGTTTGGGTCCTTTGTAGGGACATGGATGAACCTGGAAACCATCATTCTCAGCAAACTGACAGAAGACCAGAAGATCAAACACCGCATGTTCTCACTCATAGGCGGGTGTTAAACAATGAGAACACATGGACACAGGGAGGGGAGCACTACACACTGGGGTCAGTTGGGGGGAAATAGGGGAGGGACGGTGGGGGGTGGGAAGCTGGGGACAGATAGCAAGGGGAGAAATGCCAGATGTAGGTGATGGGGAGGAAGGCAGCAAATCACACTGCCACGTGTGTTCCTATGCAACAATTTTGCATGTTCTTCACATGTACCCCAAAACCTAAAATGCAATAAAATAAATAAATGGGAAAAAAAAAAATGACATATCAAGCCCTTTAAAAATAATTATTCTCTCCCTACAGAAACCTCTTGTACCAGGTTGAACCGCCAAAGATAGACTAATCAAATATTTTAATTTAGCTGTGTTAATTTCACCTGAAATTATAAAGACAGCTAATATTTTTGCCCTTTTCTACCCTAAAAATGTTAACAATAGCAAATAGTTTTCTCATGACAAAACACATCTGTTCATTATTTTTCCATTCTTTTCACCCTTTTGAAGAAAAAAAAGAAGTCATTCAGAGATTTTTTATAGAGTGAACACTGACTTTATCAACGGAAATATGAAATATAGCAGTTAGTAACAAATACAATTCTGAATGTTTGATATGTAAGACGTTTTGGTATGTAGATTAACTCTAGAACGTGTGGTCTATTAAAAGACTTTATTGGGTCAGCTGGATTTGGAACATGACCTATAAAAATGCAATCAACTTTCAATTATCAACCAATGGATCATACGCTTGCCACTTCTAGTTATATTTTGGGTTATTAATATATCAGTCCTATAAATAACAGCTTCCAATTTAATTATTAATTCTTCTTTTTCAATTTTTGGGCTTTTGTTATGTGCTATTTAACCCATCCCTCAACCTCAGGAGACTTGAGGAAGGTCATTTTGCTTAACCAAGTTAATAAATTAATGCTGGCTATTCCCTACTTGGACTGAGCATCAAGTAATTAGGCAATATGAGCAGGATGAGGAATGGTGAACTTGTGTAACAGAATATTATGAAAAGGATAAAGTACAATTTATAAGCTATTAAATGTCCTCTTCAGAGTGCCTTGCATATATGTGGTAGCTAACATTCAGTAGCAAACTAAAATTTAACAACTCCCAATCATCTACAAGATAGTTCAAGCTCCTTAATAAGACACAAAGGACTTCAGTATTTTAACCATATGTATCCTTCTAGTCTTAGGCCACATCACTTTCTTAAAAAAGAAAAGTAATAATGGTTTAATGGTTTATTTAACACTTTCAATTTACCAGGCACTATATCCAGGCAATTTGTTTGGAAACATTGTAAATATTAATATTTTAAAGCAGGGAAACAGGCTCAGCATTTTAGCCATAATCATAAAGGTAGTATAAAATGAAGTCAACTCTGCTCTGACTGACTCCAAAGTAACACTCTCAGTCATCTTCCTTATTCCAGCCATGATAAACTACCATATGACCTTCGATGTCTCCATACTTTTGCTCAAGTTTTTCTGCTTCTGGAATGTCCTTTTATTATCCTTGTCCACCCAGGTTGTCAAAATTCAAAAAAAAAAAAAACAGTTACTAAAGTGCCTGGCATTGTTACAGGCACAAGAGATAAACTAGTAAGCAAGATAAAGATGCTGCCATTATGAGACTTGCTCTTTCTTTGAGCTCCTGCTCTTCTACTAATACCTGATTCAAAGTCACTGCTTTGATGACAATTCCCTTTACAGGCCTTCTTAATTTTTTCTTGTATTCTCTCATAGAACTTTATATAGACCTTTATTGCAGTATATCATATTGTACTATTATTGTTTATGTATCTATCTCATCTCCCTCTCCAGCCTACAAAATTCTTAGACATAAAAGGACCTTTTCTATTTAGATTTGTATCCTTAGGCCTTAGCAGAATACTTTGTTCATAAGTAAGTGCTCAATAAAAGTTTTGTAAGTGAATAGAAAACTAGACCAAATACTGGTCTGAGACGCCATATAAACTAAACATTACAAATACTTGAGAGAAAATGGGCTACAATTTATAAAATCAGCCACAAAAAAGTAGTAGTCACAAATTTTTAAAGATATATTTACTTTTTGCCTTGGTGCTTTTTAATGATCAAGTTCATATTAGATGTTATATTAAATATTCAATAATAATAGCCTAACTTACATATTTAACCAGATGACAAAAGTATACAACTATTAAGCAGCCTCATAGTTCAATAAGTAAGTTAAATAATAGTATTCACCACAGTTGAAACTTAAAGTTATTATTGAGAGCTCATCTGCACTGCCAATGAAATTGCAGGTATTATTTTTTCAGTGTTTGATTGCAATGGCAAAGAAAATAACTATTGATTAAAAATAAAGGTATATGAATACCAATAATTGTTCAGGGTATAAACAATTTGCATATGTATATTTTTTCTGTGTTAAATCACATTATTTTAAATGTAATCAAATTTAATTTCTTCTGAAGAGGATTGTAATTTTAAAAACTGCAAAGTTAGCCTTAGAACATATTTTATATTTATTTTTAATTGGTTTTTCTATATATTTTGCAAATTCCAAAATATCTTTAAATTGTCTTCACATAATGATATACATATAAAACATCAACTTGCAGGCTAACAGCAAAAGCATAAAACCTGTATGTAAGTTTCCCTTTAAGAATATGAACTATGTAATAATATAGTCTATTAGTCACAGAATCATAGAATTTTAGATCTAAAAGTTCCACTGACTGCCAGCAAACCACCAGAAGCTAGGAAGAGGCAAAAAAAGATTCCCTACAGGTTTCAAAGGGATTATGGCCCTGCCAACACCTTGATTTCAGACTTCTAGCCTCCAGAACTGTGAGACAATACATTTCTGTTTGAAGCCACCCAGTTTATGGTACTTTGTTACAGCAGCAGCAGCAAATCAGGAAATTAATGTACCTACCAAAAGTCTTCAAACAAAACTATTTCAAGTAGCAGAAAAAATGTTTCTTCTCCCTTTTTTGTCTCTTCTTTTTGTTTTTATTTTCCTTCTTTCCTCTCTTTCTTTCCTGGTTGCCTTCCCACTGTTTATAAACATTAATTATGTACTCCCTATACCAAAAAAAGACACTTCCTTCAGTGATCTCTCTCCATTAAGGAACTGCCCAGTCACTTGCTACCTCAGCTACCAACCTCCTTTAGAAAGTGTTCTATTCCTCTACCACTATTTCCTCATCAACATCCTCACAGTGCATATTTTGCCATCTAGCCCTGGTCTTAGCAACAAGCTCCTATTGATAAATCCTCATTCTTCTAATATTCTCAATAGAATTTGATACTAAAACATCAAATCAATACTGATTGCTGTTAAACCACCATGGCACATGTTTACCTATGTAACAAACCTGCACATCTCCACACATTTATCTTGGAACTTAAAGTAAAATAAAAAATAAATAAATAGTGATTGCTGTTGGTCACTTCCTTCTCACTGAAATTCTCTCCTCTTTTGACTTCCATGACATAAAAACTTATTTTTCTCTATTCTTTCATTGATCTTCTCCCTTTGTCCTTTTATCATTCCCCTAATGTTTCAATCTTAAGGTATTCTGTCTCTCAGTCTCTCTCTTGCTCTTTCCCTCTCTCCTTCCCTCCTTCTTCCCTTGCTCTCTGTCTTCAGGGATATATCATCTATCACTCCTTTGCAGGTAACTCCCAAATCTCTATCTCTAGCCCAGAACTCTTTTCTGAGTTCCCTACTCATATTTTCACACCATGTAATTTTGTAGTTAAGAGCACAACATCATGTACACCTAATTTTAAGTCCTGGCTCTGTCATCTACCAACTCTGCAACTTCAGGCAAAATAGTTAATCTTTCTCAGTCTCAGTTTCCTTATCTGTAAAATAGGTTTTGTAATAATAATATCTACTTTACTAGGAGGTTGGAAGGATTAAATGAGAAAATAGATTCAGAGCAGTGAATAATTGTACCTCTTGCATAAGAAGTTTTCAGTAAATGACATCTTGTTGTCTTTTTAACTGTCTTACATCTCCATGTATTGCTACAAGTAGCCTCTTAAATTCAATATGCATGAAACCACTCCACCCTGTTCTTTCCTCAAACTATTATCTATTCATGGAATCCTAGCCTTCTCTGTGAACCAAGCATAAAATCTGGCCAAGAATGTAGGCACATTTAAGAATATAAGGGCCTGGCTAGCTGTGGTGGCTCACACCTGTAATCACAGCACTTTGGGAGGCCAAGGTGGGAGGATTGTTTAAGGCCAGGAGATTGACACCAGCCTGGTCAACATTATGAGACTCCATCTTTACAAGAAATTAAAAAAAAAAAAAAAATAGCCAGCCTGGCATTGTACACTTGTAGTTTCAGCTACTTGGGAGGCTGAGGTAGGTGGATTACTTGAGCCCAGGAGCTCAAGCCTAAAGGGAGCTGATTGTGCCACTGCACTCTGGCCTTGGTGCCAGAGCAAAACCCTATCTCTATATTTTTTTAAGTTAAGGGCCTTAGAAATTCTCTCCTGAGCTATTTTAAAATTAATCTTATTCTACCCAGTATTACAGTCATTATATATTTTCCCATATCCTCATACCCAACCCCACTAGCTTGTAAGCTCCATGAGAGCAGAGACATTTTTGCATACCTTGTAGTACCTAAAAGAGAACTTTATGTATTTCAAGTACTCAAAGAATATCTGTTTATGTGAATTAAGATTAAATCATAAGTACCCACGTTCATAAACTAGGTTTAAATACTAAATAGTTTAGTTTCTCCATCATCTTCTCTTGAGGAAGTCTCCTAATCTCACTCTTGAAATTCAGGACCTATATAGCATTCTACCACAAGAACAGGGCAACTAACATTCAATGAAAGCTTACTATGTGCCAGCTACTGTTCTAAGCACTTGATATGTTAAAATGTTCATTCTTCCACCTGTAAACTACGTACGGGGAAAATTATTTAACTTGTTTCTGCTGAGTTTCTTCATGTATAAAACTGTAAACATAGATACAATGATAACTACCTCAAAGAGTTGCTTATAGTTTCACATGAGACAATTCATTTAAAGTGATTAGTACAGTGTCTGGCATACGGTATATGCTCAGTAAAAGTTGTTATTGTAAAAATATAAGCATATGTGAGTATAGGGGAGGCCTTTTTCTTAACTATAGTCATCAATCAGTAAACAGAATTGAATAAGCCTATAAAATGAGTAAATTTGCCTTATGAAACAAACTTACTAGTATAAAAAGAAGGAATCAATGAGTTTAATGAGGAAAGATAAATCAAATATAGGTCTTTTAGAAGTATGTATGTGTTTGTGTATGTGACTGTGCATATGTATGTGTATACATATATACACTATATATGTATAATAAACTGTAACTTATTTATTTTTAAATGAAATTTAACATATGTAACAATTTGCTTCAATTAAAATAAACAGTATATAGAAATATGTGTAACAGTTTCCTATACATTAATCTGAAATTTTAATAAGAGATTTTTAAAAATTAAAATGACTAAAAACTGACCCTAAGCAACATTTTAAGAGAAAAAAAAATTCAAAACTGGGGAATATTTACCTCTTTTCATTTATTTTTCTAGACACACTGATTGCAGGATCCTGAGATGGAAGCATGTAAAAATGTTTGCAGTTTCTTTCCTAGAAAGAGAATGGAACTAGGTGTATGCAGAATTGGATACATGAGCCGCTTGATCTAACCTAGTCAAGGACTTTCTATGAATCCTTTATTTTGAAGAACATTAGGAATATAGGAAATCTTCAAGTCTTTCTTAGAACCCATATTTATGGTGTATCAGGCTTTAAAGAGAATCTGGTCTAATAGGGATCAGGACCTGATCTAGTCATTTCTGTTGTGGGGTGCTAATGTTTCTATAATATCAGTAAGAAAAAAAAGGGGGGGCCAGATGGGCAGCAGATTTCCCTTCCTTCCCTAGGGCACAAAGGAAAAGTCCATGATCAGGAAATCTGGAGCAAATTGTATAGCCTATGGGCCTAAGAAGGGATCCCCTTGCTCACTCCTTACCTCCTGATACCAGCTCTTACCCTTTAAATGCCACAAAAGTAGTAAACTTATAATAACCTTCTCCTGACAAGAAGTACAGGAGGGCATGTACGTGAATAAGAAGCATATTGTTATGTTCTTCCCAGTTTCCAGCCAAAAGAACTTTTTTTCATCTGGCAAGTATAAGGGAAAGTTAAGACAGAGAGTTTTCATCATTTTCTTCACTGTTTATAATCTAAATCTGACAATAGCCTCCAGTAGATTGGTGGAGAGAATAAAATTAAATATCTAACAGCTGGATGAATAACAGAAAAAATATGGGTAATATTAATGCTATTTATCAGAATAATTATGCTACTATTCACATTTTTCCTATTTAAGTTAAAATGTAAAGGGAGTGTAATGCAGAGATACAGAACCAGATAAACAGAAAGCCTTAATTACAGTCACTCTAAATACAATTCTATTTCTTTTATTTGTTTAATTGTATTTCTATCTTCTATTCTAAGTAGAAACTCATGCGTTCATTTTTTTTTATCACAATAAATAGCCAATGTGTAATGGCATTTATCAACTGCTCACTAAAACAAAGAAGTTGTATCAGGCTGATACAAATGATTGACCTGATTAGAGAAATGTATATAATAGCTAGTTTCACAATAAAGATTATGGATAAAGTAGGTTATTTTGTAATTCCTCTAAAGAATTAGACCTTCCAATTAATCTGAATGAATAATAAGTTCACAGCTACAGTACCAAAAAAATGACTTTAATCCTTTATCTCTGAAAGTACAGCTACTTCCTTCCTGGCAGAGTTCAGATCTTGAGATTCCTATTCCATAAAATTTTATTCACAAGATGTCTTTTCATGATATCATTCCCTGTGTAAGAAACTGAATTTTTACAACTGAAATTTACAGCAGGGAAACACAGTATACAGTTGTCTTTACACAGCAAGATTGTCCCAATAATTCCTACACTGTGTAATTTCAGTTAAAGCTGCCAACCACAGACTCTAATTAAGTTTAACATTCAAGACCTCACTACACCTCTCTATAAAGTGTAAACACAATTTGGCATACAACTGGTATTTCTGAAGTGTCTGGATTCTCCTTCTTTCACACAGTTGAACTGTCTATTGCACACTTTAAGTTCCATATATAGACACCAAGCACTGAAGGAAACAGGAAACACTATGCTAACATGACTATAGCATTGATGAATAAGAAAACATAACCTGGAGGCTAAGCTGCCAAATAAGTAGTGAATTAATTTCTGTAAAGTACTCCAATATTACAAAGGTGTGTTGAAAGGTGTCTGCTCATGTTTCAAATTAAACGCACTGCTGGTCAGCATTAGCACCTCAGCTTTGAACACCAGCCATTTGCCTATAACACTTCAGGGGCTAGGAAAAACGGATTTGCCGTTCACACTGGAATAATTAGAACATGTCAGGAAGAATTAATTTCCTCATTTTTCAAAAGGATACACAGAAATTACCATGTTATTATATGACAGGGTCCCTTGGAGAATTATATTAAATTTAATTTCTAGCGCAGCCCACACAACAAATTAAAGTCATAAATAAGATGGAAAGAAGGGGGACGCAGAGCATATGTTTATGGCAATGAGTGAAGCCAAGGGACCAGAAACAACTATCTTCATTTCATTTTATTTAAATCAGCCAGACACTGTGTATCTGAATGACAGCACTTGTTAATGGTGCTGAGATTATAGGCTCCTTAATTTTAGAAAACAGAAGCAGTCAGTCAGTGTCTAAAATAGTACATTTCCTACAATGCAAAAATTAGTATAAATTTACTTCCCTTTCAAGTCCATTTCTTTTTGCCCTGCAGCAAGTTTAACAAAGATAAACTTATTTTTAATAATACTGTTTCTCTATTTGTCTTCACTTTGGGCAATTTTCTTAGATGAAAAAAAATGTAAGAAGTAAAACAGAAGAGTTACCAGGATAAGTGAAATCTGCAAACACAGTGTTGTCCAGAATACAAGTTTCCTGCTCCATCCTGAAAATACATCTACCCGGGTATTCATGGCTGATACATAAATTTCTCCAAAGGAAAATTTGTTTTTCATATTAAATGAAAAATGACTTTTTCATACTGCCTATCAAATTGGAGTGAATCTACTAAGGGTATGGCTCAGTTACCCTAAAACCACTGGACTTTTTAACTATTCATGAAGCCCAAATATGTGTAGAACAGAAGAGATTCTAGAGCCCATTAATACTATAGCCACCACTCATGTCGCATCCAGAAAATTCCTGCTGCCCTCTCTTCCTGCTTAAGAATCTTTCCTCAGGCACCACC
The DNA here is from genome assembly GCF_009761245.1 of Sapajus apella. Lineage (NCBI taxonomy): Eukaryota > Metazoa > Chordata > Mammalia > Primates > Cebidae > Sapajus > Sapajus apella. The sequence goes on from NW_022436987.1 coordinate 11,621,855, forward strand.
TCTTTTCCTCCCACCTCAGTTAGACATGTGCACTCGGTAAAGGATTCTTGCATATGACCATACCATCTACTCTGAACTCAGCCCAAGCACAGCGTAAAACCATTAATAAAACTAATAAATGTATTATAAAATATTAATGCCATTATTGATGTCCTCCCTTCTCAGTGCACATATATGTACGTTTTTATTTGTTATTTAAATTATGCATAAAATAACCAGACTAGAAGCAAGTATATGTGACTCTTAATTTTTTTCTATATGCTACAAAAAATATTCAAGGTATCCGGTAGATATTGATGCTCTTGCATTGAGAGGTCAGCATCCTCTCCAACACTGAAGGCTAGCATCAAGTTACACCTCCCTACAGCAATATAAATGCTTCAAATACCATTATCAAAACAATTTATATTATTTACTATTCAGAATTTCTTAAGAATGCATAATCATATTGTCTTTTAACATAAAGTATCATCAATGTAGGGTAAATATTAAAAAATTGTAAAGGGTGATGTTTAGTAAACTATTTAAAATGGCTAAAGCAAAAGCAATGAAAAAGCTGTCACAAAAGAGATTATTAATAAACTTATATAACTTTTTTCCTCCTTCTATCATAGATTTAATCTCCACATGTTCCCCTACAAATTCTAAATCATAAATGTTAAGATTACTCACAGCTCCAGAAACATGCTGGTATTTTATCATGCTTAATAACTGAAGACATTCTTAAGGTGAAAAAGGAATTTGTACACTTTAAGAAATGACTGTTGTGAAACTGAGCACTCCCTTGGGTGCAACAAACTTTAAATAATTTGTGAATCAATTAACTGGTGACTCTCTTCATAACACAGATTTCACACTCCCAGGTCACTGCATTATCAGCCTGATACGAATCATAACATTTTGGAGAAAAGTTCATAATTGAAATCATTAATTAATTTAACAGGACTTTTAGTTATGCATTGCATGAAACAGCTGTAAAGGAGCAGAGATTAATTAGTTGTTTCTCTGACAATTTTCACTGCTGCTATTACTTGGTGGAAAACTTTTCAACTTGGAAAGCCCATCATGCTCTCTATAATCTGGTAGTGACCTATCCAAGCAATTTCAAGTTGAAGGAATTATAATTTCTCTAAAATGAAGTCTGGAGCCTCTGAGGTGTTTCTCTGGAAGAAAAAAAATTAAATAACAAATATTGTAAAGCCTGACCTTATGCTTATGTAAAAATGAAAACGGCATCAAAGTATATATCACAAGTAACACAGAAATAAAGAAATCAAAGTTATGCCCAGCTAACATTTCCCTGAAGCTATTAAAATGACATGCATTTACCTATTTTGTGTATTAATCTTTTTATCTTAAATATATAAATATAAATTACTAACCATAAATAAATTGCATTTATGTGCATATTTAGTACCTTTTCTTCTTAGAATTTGAAACCATCTGACTGACCTACATGTTGCTGTAGCAAATTAATTGGCTAGCAAAGTATAAGAAAATTCAAAAAGCTACTCAAAAAGGACCATTTTAAAGAAAAATGATTAGCAATTTTTGCAATACATCATTTCAAATTCCTTTCATATCACATCACACTCCATACAACTTCATCATTTTAAGTTTAACATCTCATCTGCTATAAGAAAGGCACCAAAAGGTATACATCAAGAGATTATGATAAAACAGATAATTCCCTAGAAAAATACACATCTTATTAAAATCAATGAGTTGAAATTAAATATTTTCCAGGTTCATATCAGGAAACAATCAATTGCACCACCAAAATCTCAAGAATACTTTTTTCAGCGTAATCCTTTTCCCCATTCCCTCTGCCCCACATGCAGCAATCATACTGAACTTTTTAGAATTCCTAGAACATACTAGTCCCTTTAAATGTCTGCTTTTACATATACTATATCACCATCTTAGACTATTTTATCTCCATGTCCCCTCCAGATAATTCCCTATAGAAGGAGCTCAAATGTTAACTTACTGAATGAAGCTTTCGCCCAATTCTTCCTGACAAACTACAAATTTCTATGTATCTTTTCTCATTCATATCTCAATTATAAGACTAATGTGTTATAATTTCTTTTTCGCTTATCTCTACATTAGAGCTTTAAGTTTTCACATTTAAATCTCAAAAATGTCTACCTGGAACATTTTAGGCCCTCCATAAATGTCTGTTTATTGAAAGAAAGAAAGAATGAATGAATGAATGAATGAATGAATGAACATGCACACGTTTATCTCCACATTTCATTTTAATAATATTTATTTAGCACCTGTTATAAACCAACCACAGTGCTAAGTCCTTGACAAAAATCTCCACACATTTTTTAAGTTAAAAAAGAAAGATAGTCTTTATTTTTTTCTTTTTTAAAATTTCTTTTTAAATTTTTTAATTGTAACTTTTATTTTAGGTTCTGGGGTACATGTGCAGGTTTGCCACATGCATAAGTTGCATGTTGCTAGAGTTTGATGTACAAATGATCTGTCACCCTGATAGTGAGCATAGTACCCAATAGGTAGTGTCTGTATTTTTAACATTTGCCCTGATCTTTTTTATATAATTTTATTTAAAAATTAGTAATTATTACCTAATGAAATTTAGAATAAGAAGAAGCAAAAACTGTTTAAAACAAAAAATAATGTAAGTTGTTTTAGTATGTTATTTTTTTCTGTCAAAATCCCTTTGCCATCAAGAGATCCATTTGCTAGGAGTCAAATTATACGAAGTGTTAAAAATGGTTTATGTCTGTGGTTCTGCCAACACTACTTTATCTACTTTGGCAGAAGAATGAATCTTTGTCTTTTCTGAGATAGCATGGTATAAAGAAATACTAATTACAGTATTATTTTCTCCCTTAGGTGAATTATTCCCATAATTCATTGTGGAGGTAAGGCAAATGGTAATGGCTCTTGTCTTATCTTTCACATTTTTCACTTATATCTTTACATCTTACTTATTTCTTAGCCCACTATAATGGCAAGGATAAGCTGGCATCTTCTTAAAGTGTTAACCTTTACATAAGAATCTGTGGCAATTTTGTTCACGAAATTCGTCTAAGAATTAAATGAGATAACATATGTATGGAAGTCAATACATGTTAGTTCCCTCCCTCTTACCCTGAAAACACATGTAAACTCATAAAATATGTCCTAAAGCAAGTTGTTATTATAGAATCATTCTGACATAGTGTGCACAATTGGTTTCCACTATGCAGATATTTGATGAAACTATTTAATTAAACGGTTAAAGAGAGAAGTATAATGTGTATCTTTGTTAAAAATAGTTGAATGGATAAAAAAATTAATAGTGAAATTAAGAGTGATGAAGAGTGAGGATGAGATCTGCCTAAGTGGGTTACAGATTGCTGGAAATGTGCAAACTTTCACTCAGCCAGTTCCTTGTGACCAAAAAGGCTGACCATGATTAGATTTAAAGCCCGAAGTCACATAACAAAACAAAGTTAACTTCCACATAGACATCCTACTCAATTTTTTTCTGTACTTGCCCCATCATAAAAATTAACTTGTCACCTTAATAATTAGTGAATCTAAGGTGCTATAGGGAAGAAATAGCTTGATATCATTATATGATTCTAAGACCCAGAAGAATCCTGAATCAAGAATAGAATACATTTCTAAAACTGCATGGGCTTACATTCTACATAGAGATTCACATTAAAATACATAATCAAGGTAACACTAGGGTAACATTAGACCTATTACTGTAGGCTCAATAAATCAGGGAAACTGTCATTTATATAATCCACCAACTCTGCAAATTATTTCCCAACAAATAGCGATTACTGTTCTCCTTCATCTTCAGTCTCATCAGAATATACCAATACTTTATTTCTTGTTCTGCAACTCACTCTACCTACCAACACACTTTGAATTGCCCCGCAATTTGCATATTTGTCCAACATGGTTGCAGCCATGTATCTGTGGGCATTTTTATATCCTTATTCATAAACCATATCTGTGTGCCCACAAAACTATTGGAGAACATCTCAATATATCTCATTTACCTATCACTTGTCATGTTCTTACTGCACTGTATCATCACTGAAAGAACTCCTTATCTTCCTCTGGTCCTCAAGGCATATTTTTGTGCAATACCTTTAATCCAAGTTCATCCTGTTCTTCTTTGTGTGATTACCCTTGAGAAGGCTGGTTTGAGAATCCTGACCTTGAGTTCAATGAAGCTTAAATCTAGTACACCCGCCTGTTTTCCATTCTACTCTGGGTTGACAACACATAGCTATTACATATTGAACAAGTCTATCTCCTTGTATAAAAGTATGCCCACAAAGGTTTATTTATAGTTAATGCGGCAAGAGGTGCCTGGATTAATGCCAAATTTCAGTGTGTAGTCTTTGATTTTTCTCTAATGGTCATATGATAACTACAGACAAATCTTACCCCTGAGAAGATAACAAAGTAAAGGCCATCATTTCAACCTTTTCCAGAAATAGGACAATAGATTTCTTTCTAAAAGTGTGTGTTTGGGATATGGGAGAAAGACAGAGATGCAAAAAGGCAGAATAGATGATATTTTTCTAGATTTATCTTTTTAACGAGCCAAAACAAGGCCCATTAGCACCTACCTTACCTAGAAGATTCAAGAATCATCTTATTAATAAAAGAATAAAGGTTATAACGGAGATTATTATAAGGGTTGTATGTAAGAATGCAAAATGAAAGAAGGGGCAAAAGAGATGACAAGGTGGAGGAGACAGTGTTGGTGAGAGAACAAAAAGAGAGGAAAGAAAGGAGAGGAGAAGAGAAATAGAAAGAAGGGAAGAGAAAGAGACAGAAGGGAAAAGAAACAAACAGTCTATTATTAAATTTAGGAAGGTGGCAGGGTTTGGTGAGAGGAAAAAAAGGGATCATAAAAGCCAACTGCACCCATTACTTTCTTTTTAAAATATTTCCTATTTTACAGAAAGGGACTGGAAAAATGAGGTAAGCAAATTGCCTTCACAAATACCCATTCTTATTTTATTTAATTAGCTTCATAGATGTAATAGCACCACACCTTGGTTAAGAATTTTAAGGATCATATTTCTGCAGAGTCAAAGTGGTCCCAAACAATTTCTCCAATGTATTATACACATAAACAAGATTTTCTTCAGAACCAGACATGATGGTCATTTTTTCCTCCATTTTCTCTTCAACAAATACAGTTATTATAGAAAACGAAAGGAAAATTCCACTCTTCATTCATGTTTGAGTTCCTCTCACTTGCCAAAATATACTGGCCTGTATCATAAGATGTAATCCCATATTATCTATTTCTTTTTTACTTAAAAAGAAGACATATACAAAATTTGATTTTTAAGGTTTTAAAAGAGTAATAAGTTTTTCTATCCAGTGCTCTGGAGGGTCTGGTTTTTTGTTTTGTTTTTGTTTTGTTTTTTCCTTCCTTCTTTCCTCCCTCCCTCCCTCTCTCTTTCCCTCCCTCCCTCCTCCTTTTCCTTCTTTCTTCCATCTTTTCTTCCTCCCTCTCTCCCACCCTCCTTTCCTCGCTTCCTTCCTTTCTTTTTCTTTTCTTCCTTGCAGGGAAAAAAAGTTATTTTATCAAGAAGTTTCAACTTTATTAGAATTATGCAATAATCATCATCATTAAAAGCCTGTTTTTATTTGCTTTGCAATAAATACACTTCACAAAAAATTAAAAATTACTTAAGTAATTTTTAAGCTAACATTAGGAAGTTATTAGGATTTAGGAAAAGAGCATGGTCATTGAATAAGCCAATCCTCAATGTGAATTCTGGCTTTATCATTTACTGTGTTACTCTCAGGAAAGTTTATGCTACTGAGCCTCAATTTTTAAAATGGGTACAGTAATAGTTTCTACCTTACAGAGTAATTATGAGGATTAAATGAGAAAATTCTCTCTCCTTTCTCTCTCTCTCTCTCTCTCTGTCTCTCTCATCTCTGCTATATTCACTTCAGTATACATAAAGAGAGAGAGAGAGAGACCTGGCACAATTAATCACTTAATACATACTGTTATTAATAAATTACACTCTACTAGTAGAGTACAAAATTTATCTTCCTAATGATTTTATCCAAACAGGCAATGAAATTAATGTCCTGTGGAGGAGACCCAGTTCTTTGAAAAGAATGGTAAACCAAAGATTATGAAGATCAAAAAAGGGGGGAAACACTTGTTTACTTTAATGCAATATTTTTCAAACTATGAGTTGAATGAGTGACAAAATGAATTTTTGGAGTCACCCAGCATGAGTGCTATACAAGATAGTGATAGTGACAAGAAGAAGGTGCATATAAGTGGTTGTATTCACTTCAGTCTTACATCCACCAAATCAGTATGGCAGTCAGCTGTCAGCCAAAGAGAACAAGGGCAGGAACAGAGCCAATCAACAATCAAGTTGTGTTAAGTAACTCAGTCATTGCACAGAAATCTGTACAGTTCTTGTTCCCTGGCAGTACAGCTGGCAACAGCACAGAAGTAATTTGAGGGATTTTCTATAGCATGCTTATGAGTTTGATTTCACTGTTGGCTTCCTGCCACTGCAACCTATACACTGGATAACTCTGTTTATGAGGAACCCAACAATGTGCTTAGATGACGAAGAATCAGATTTTTCACTTGGTTGGTGGGCATGAAGTCAGCTGAGTTTTCAGTTTGCCAAATGTTTCTGAATACTTTTTCAAATGCTCCAGGTTACGAAAAATACACGATTTGTATTGCCAAGCACCTTTCCCCTACACTTTGAGCTAATGTGTTTCCTTAGGAAACTAAATTCTTTCTATTTTACTCATAACACATCAAATTGTTTTTTTTAAAACTGATAAATCTTTAGAGCCTTTTAAATATCACTCCTCTCATTTTTCCCCCATTATCCTCCTTTTATTCACCTTTCCACCCTTGGCAATAAAAAAATTTCAATTTTCCAGATTTGAAGTGAAAGAAGTTAATATGATTCAAAATTTCTGAGTTTCAAGATTATGTGACCAAGTAACTTTTCCATCATCTGCTTACACTTTCATATGACTTTCTTCTAATACTCTTAATAGATATAATATAATTAAAGAGTAATTAACTACTATTCTTCATAAAAAGTAATTACTATTCTTCTTTTGAGTGAATTGTCCTATATTTAAGAATATTTAATTTTGGGTCAACCTCAGCTACTTCCTATATCCATATATCACCCTATTTCATATAAGACCTATTAAATAATACATTCCAGGCCAGCGCTCATGCCTGTAATCCCTGCATTTTGGGAGGCCAAAGCAGGAAGATAACTTGAGCCCAGGAATTCAAGACCAGTCTGATCAACATAGTAAGATCCTGTCTTTACAAAAAAACCACATCAAAATTAGCTGTAAACAGTGATGTACACACACCTATAATCCCAGCTAGTCAAAAGGCTCAGGCTTAAGGAACCCTTGAGCCTAAGACCTCAAGGCTACAGTGCAAGGTATGATTGCACCACTGCACTTTACCCCACATGACAGAATGAGACCCTGTCTCTAGATGATAATAATAATAATATATTTCAAAACTATTCTGGTATTAGAAACTTAACCACTTTTACCTGTGCTACCATTAAAAACCAAGAATCAAAATTGTGGAGCATAGGGTGGTAGAGTAAGTAGAAGATATAAAATGAAAGTACTCAGAATATTCTGTGAGGAATGGTGAATGGGCAGAAGTACTGAGTTTCCCCATCCTTTGGCTAATCAGTGTAAAATTATAAAATGCTCTTTCTTCATTTTTAAAATATGTAAACCTCCAGTTGGATGCCTGCCATGTATAAGCAGACATACAACTCCACAATAGGGCCATGAGGATCATCAGTTCCTTCATGTTCCAGCCAGGTTACCCAGTTTCTTTCTATACCTAGGGATATCAGTAAGTCCTCCTTATCTCCCAAATTCCATCTCAATAGGTTTTTTGATTTCCACTGCTAGAATGCACTGTGAATGGCTAGAATGGAGGTAGAAAAAGTTAAATCCCACTACCAAAAATTAATCATAATAATGCTATGAAAGCTGGATTTCAAAATGAGATTTCAAAATCACTTAAAAGACAGTAGTTAACTACTATAAGACTATCAATAATATTATTCAGTCACATTACGGAGTAAATGGGTTTCCGTCGGTTTCTCAAGGAATGAAATCACCATCTATAACTTGGTTTCTGTGAGACTATCTATCCCAGACAGCTAACTTACAACTTTCAGAACTTTACCTATTAGTAAGCTGGAAACTGCCTACAAATAGACCCCTGCACAAACTTCAGAGAAATCTTTTTGTGATATAAAGAAATATTTAAAATCCAGGTAACTATCAGCTGTTAAATAGGTCATATACTTTAAAAAAGGAGAAGCACAATTTTTTTCTTTTTTGTATATCATTTATTGACTTTCCATTATTGTAGGTAAAGATTTAAGCTTCTTTTTTTTTTCTCCCCAACCCCTGGTGTCCCTCCTCTATCCCCCTACCCCCCAACAAACCCCTCTCTGTGATGTTTCCCTCTCTGTGCCCACGTGTTCTCATTGTTCAACACCTGCCTATGAGTGAGAACATGCAGTATGTGGTTTTCTGTTCTTGTGTCAGTTTGCTCAGAATATTTCCAGATTCATCCATATCCCTACAAAGGTCATGAACTCATCCTTTTTTATGGCTGTGTAGTATTCCATGGTGTATATGTGCCACATTTCCTTTATCCAATCTATCATTAATGGGCATTTGGGTTGGTTCCAGGTCTTTGCTATTGTAAACAGTGCCGCAGCGAACATACGTGTGCATGTGTCTTTACAATAGAAAAATTTATGATCCTTTGGGTACATACCCAGTAATGCAATTGGTGGGTCAAATGGAATTTCTATTTCTAGATCCTTGAGGAATCATCACACTGTCTTCCAAAATGGTTGAACTAATTTACACTCCAACCAACAGTGTAAAAGTGTTCCTATTTCTCCACATCCTCTCCAGCATCTGTTGTCTCCAGATATTTTAATGATGGGGATTCTAACTGGCGTGAGATGGTATCTCAATGTGGTTTTGGTCTGTATTTCTCTAATGACCAGTAATGTTAAGCATTTTTTCATGTTTGTTGGCCTCATATATGTCTTCTTTCAAAAAGTGTCTGTTCATATCCTTGGCCCACTTTCAATGGGTTTGTTTTTTTCTTGTAAATCTGTTTTAGTTCTTTGTAGATTCTGGATATTAGGCCTTTGCCAGATGGGTAAACTGCAAAAAATTTTTCCCATTCTGTTTGGTTGCTAGTTCACTCTAAAGAGTGTTTCTTTTGCTATACAGAAGCTCTGGAGTTTAATTAGATCCCATTTGTCTATTTTGGCTTTCATTGCCAATGCTTTTGGTGTTTTAGTCATGAAGTCCTTGCCTATGTCTATGTCCTGAAAGGTGTTGCCTAGGTTTTCTTCCAGGGTTTTTATGATGTTACGTCTTATGTTTAAATCTTTAATCCATCTGGAGTTAATTTTAGTGTAAGGTGTAAGGAAGGAGTCCAGTTTCAGCTTTCTGCACATGGCTAGCTATTTTTCCCAACACCATTTATTAAACAGGGAATCTTTTCCCCATTGCTTGTTTTTGTCAGGTTTGTCAAAGATCAGATGGTTGTAGATGTGTGACATTACTTCTGAGTCCTTTGTTCTATTCCATTGGTCTATATCTCTGTTTTGGTACTAGTACCATGATGTTTTGATTACTGCAGCCTTGTAGTATAGTTTGAAGTCAGGTAGCACAATCTCTCAGACCACAGTGCAATCAAATTAGAACTCAGGATTAGGAAACTCACTCAAAACTGCACAACCCCATAGAGACTGAACAACTTGCTCCTCAATGATGACTGGATAAACAATGAAATGAAGGCAGAAATAAAGATGTTCTTTGAAACCAATGAGAACAAAGCTAAAATGTACCAGAATCTCTGGAACACATTTAAAGCAGTTTCTAGAGGGAAATTTATAGCAATTTAAATGCCCACATGAGAAGCAAGGAAAGATCTAAAATCGACACCCTATTGTTAAAATTGAAAGAGCTAGAGGAGCAAGATCAAAAAAACTCAAAAGCTAGCAGAAGACAAGAAATAACTAAGATCAGAGCAGAACTGAAGGAGACAGAGACACAAAAAAATCCTTCAAAAAATCAATAAATCCAGGAGCTGGTTTTTTGAAAAGATTAACAAAAGAGACTGCTAACCAGACTAATAAAAAAGAAAAGGGCGAGGAATTGAATAGATGCTATAAAAAACGATAAAGAGGATATCACCACCGTTTCCACAGAAATACAAGCCTCCATCAGAGATTACTACAAACAACCCTAAGCACATAAACCAGTAAATCTGTAAGAAATGGATAAATTCTTGGACACTTACACTCTCCCAAGACTAAACCAGGAAGAAGTTGAATCCCTGAATAAACTAATAACAAGCTCTGAAGTTGAGGCAGCAATTAATAGCCTTCTAACCAAAAAGATTCTAGGCCCAGAAGGGTTCACAGCCAAATTCTACCAGACATACAAAGAGAAAGTGGTACCATTCCTTCTGAAATTATTACAAATGATACAAAAAGAGGGAATCCTCCCTAATTCATTTTATGAGACCAACGTCATCCTGATACCAAAACCTGGCAAAGACACAACTAAAAAAGAAAACTTCAGGCCAATATCCATGATGAACATCGATGCAAAAATTTTCAATAAAATACTGGCAAACGGAATGCAACAGCACATCAAAAAGCTTATCCCTCATGATCAACTAGGTTTCATCCCAGGGATGCAAGGCCAGTTCAACATATGCAAATCTACAAACATAATCCATCACATAAACAGAAACAAAGACAAAAACTACATGATCATCTCAATAGATGCAGAGAAGGCCTTCGACAAAATTCTACAGTCCTTTATGCTAAAAACTCTCAATAAACTAGGTATTGATGGAACATATCTCAAAATTATAAAAGCTATTTATGACAAACCCACAGCCAGCATCATACCGAACAGGCAAAAACTGGAAGCATTCCCTTTGAAAACTGGCACTAGGCAAGGATGCCCTCTCCCACCATTCCTATTCAATATAGTATTGGAAGTTCTAGCCAGAGCAATTAGGCAAGAAAAAGAAATAATGGGTATTCAGTTAGGAAAAGAGGAAGTCAAATTGTCTTTTTTTGCAGAGGACATGTTTGTATATTTAGAACACCCTGTTGTCTCAGCCCAAAATCTCCTTAAGCTGATAAGCAAATTCAGCAGTCTCAGGACACAAAATCAATATGCAGAAATCACACGCATTCCTATACACCAATAACAGATGAAGAGCTAAATCATGAGTGAACTCCCAATCACAATTGCTACAAAGAGAATAAAATACCTAGGAATGCAGCTAACAAAGGAGAAGCACAATTTTTTTTTAAGTAGCAAGAATTCAACATAAAAGTTATAAATTATTCCATCATTTACTATATATAAAGTCTGAGATTTTCAAATACAGTACACAGAAGCATGCATGAACAAATGATTATTAGTGGCTATTGCATATTGTTTATATGTTGACAACAAAGAGTGGAAACCATATTGTCAATACTATGTACTGTGGGTAATGAGGAAAATATAGACAGCATCTAAATCTATTACCACTTTCTTCTGACTATAAGTGATTCAGATGATGCCTTCAAAAACTACAAAGTTTAAACTTTCTAACCTGGGCACTAGAAAAGTCACTACAACCACAAGTTGGTACATTCTCATGCAAATTCCAAAGAAATAATTCTCACATTTAACCATCTCCACCACTCAGTACTTTGTTCTCATATATGACAAAACTATATGAATCCGGAAAAACGTCATGTGAGCAGAGTTCTGAACATCTATTATAAGAACTTATCATAAAGTCACCAAATATATTATATTGATATGATGCTTAAATATCTAATAAATACCAATTTCAATTAACTAAGAAAAACCAGATTGCTATAGAAAAGCATAAATGTTCACTGATCCAAAGCGAAGATGCATGGAAATAAATTATGATGGTGTTTGTAAAAAAAGAACACATGAATTTTCAGTAAAAATTAGAACAAAATTTTACTTGTTTAATGATTTTGGGGACGCTGGGTGCAGTGGCTCATACCTGTAATCCTGGCACTTTGGGAGGCTAAGGCAGGTAGATTGCTTGAGCCTAGCATTTGGAGACCAGCCTGGGCAACATGGTGAAACACTGTCTCTACAAAAAATACAAAAATTATCCAGGCATAGTGGCACATGCCTATAGTCCCAGTTGCTTGGGAGGTTGAGGCAGGAGGATCATTTAGGCCAGGGATGCAAAGATTGCAGTGAGCCACGTTCATGCCATTGTACTCCAGCCTGGGAAACAGAGCAAGATCCTGTCTCAAAAAAATAATTTTGAGAAGAGAACTTTCTCTGAGGTAGCATAGATCATACTGAATATATTTTTAATATACTGGATTGAGACTTATAATATGAAATCAGAGTGTTGCCTGTGACTAACTGTGCCCTGACGGTCTCATTTGTCTTAATGATCTTGAAGTCCCACAACAAGTGAAAACTGAATGTCTACTCAGGACTTCCAAAAACCTTCCCCCAGAGCACATGTGCTAGTGAACACTACATAGTACATGTTCCTTACTCATTTTTCAGCCACTCCCTTTGCCATTAGTAATCTCTTTCTTTACCAGCATGCTGTCCTTCAGCCATATAAGTTATGCATTAAAATAAGAGTCCTACTAACCATCCTGCCAGTGCAGCTGGGGATGGAATGTCCACTCATTCAACTGAATGAGGTACTGAAGCAGTCCATCATTCTGGGTATTGTGCACCCTAATGAACTGTGAAGTACCCATTAAAGCAGCATGTTTAAGGTCAGGTGCAATGGCTCATGCCTCCCAGCACTTTGGGAGGTCGAGGAGAAAGGATCGCTTGAGCCCAGGAGCTCGAGACCAGCCCTGGCAATGTAGTGAAACCCGGCCTCAACAAAAAATTTTAAAACTTAGCTGGACAAGGTGTCATGCACCTGGAGCCCCAGCTACTTAAGCCATGGTCATGCCACTGCACTCCAGCTTGGGTGACAGAGCAAGGCCCTATCTCAAAAAAAAAGAAGCATGTTTAAGTGATAGGGCCTTGTTTGTGATGATGGCAAAGGTATGTGTGTGTTGAGTATAGTTGGAAAAAGTTGTAGAGTTGTGTATCTGCATAAGCACATATAAGTGCCATATGGAACTGAATTTATCATTTTCCTCTTGAAGTATGTCACAGAACAAAAAGCTACAGTTAACATGTGATATTTTATCAAATAAATCAATGTCTTTGAAGAGTCTTAATAGGACAACAGGGCAGCCTCTCACATATTAGTTGGGCTTAGAGGAGGCAGGTTTTATTCTTTCTTTGCACCCACAGCAAGAAATTAGAAAATAAAAAATAAATCTATTTGGAAAAATTATTTTAGGTTTTCCAAAAAACGGTGAGTTAAGGAAGTTTGAGGCTTCATGTTAAAAAAAACTGACAGCAAGCCTTCACATTAGACCATATGAGTTTATTCACAAAGATCATACAAGAATGAGAAGAATATTCTTATCAGGAAAGTTAAGTTTAAATGAAATGGTTTTTTTAAGGTTGATTTTGAGGAAGCTTCTGCTGTTTGAAGTTTCCTTCAGTAGTTCTAAAAGAAAAAAAAGAAAAAATCTGCAGTTCTGTAGTACTTTAAGTGAAATAAGGGTAAATGGCATTTCATTGCAATGTGCTGCTATGGCCTATATGACTTGAATTGTACAAAGGAGATTTCCTGGGACTTTGTTTTCCCTTAGAAAAGAAAAGACGAAAAAAAATTTACATAGTCATGAGGCACAGAGCAAAGAAATGGACATATAAATAACTGTTAGCTCAGTGTAAGGGATCCCTGAAGAAAGGGAAGAAGCCCAGAAGATGAGCACATCAAATAAAAATGGAGAATATGGCTATATTTCAACTCAAACCAATATTCCCTTTTCAGGAATCATCCCCTCTGGCTCACTGCTGACAATCCATAGACAGCGAATGAGTGAGATGAGTTCATGAGTAAGATGAACAGGGGTGCTCCACGGCAGGTAAATAAATTTGTTTCCACTGAGATAATTATTCTTGCCATGTGTCACTGCTCTCATGGCATAAACAGGACAGGTGATGACATCCTATAAAACTCAATTTTTATTCCGATACCCCTGACATTGAAACGTATGACTCATTCAGCTCTCATGACTTTTTTCCTCTGAAGCTATGAGTGGGTTTTTGTTACTATTGTTGTTGCTATTTTTGTCTTTTTCTAAAATATCATCATCAACTGTTGAGAAATTAGCAGTGGGGGGAAAATAGGACTGTTTTTATTTTAGGCTACCTAGTCTCATATAAAGGCTATATATATTATTATGTGAGAAAAGTGAATATCACTATCTTACTTGGATTTTTTTAAAGTTAACAACTGCATCTTATAATCCCTGTGTAGTACCTATATCCTCGAATCTATGCCCTCTTCCAAAACTTACCTCTTCTCAGTTCTAACCTAGGCAAGAAACAAGAAATCACAAGCCTTTCTACCAACAAATAATTTTTCCAACTATAATTCATTAGTATCTTATTCCAAAAGCATATGAATACTTACAAGATGGTTAATCCTCATTAAAAACTAAGATTACATGACATAATTACATGTAAATAAGAAAAATGAATTAAACTCTTACCCTTTCCTATGTCGGGCACTAGTTGTGAATCATATATACAATTAGAGTTATATTGCTAAGCTAAAAATATTAGTAAAGATCTAAAAATGACAAACAGTGCCTTTTAAATTAATGTCTTATTAGTTGAGTGAAGTACACTGACAAAGAATAATTTATGCTTATTCAAACTGCACTCGACATCTTCAGGTGTTTCCAAATGAGCTCACAGAAGAGTGATTAAATGCATCTGATAACAAGCCACACATTGCTGAAATTACTTACCGCCTCATTTTATGATTAATTAAACATGTAGATTAAAGTTGCAAAAGAATTTAGATTAATGAGCAAGTTAAGTCTTGCTGATATAAGTGAATTGGGAATTGGATGCTCTGTGGAACTTTATAAACATGCATTTTATAATGAATAAGACAAGGCTACATGCAGAATCGTGGCCACTAGGGCCTTTTGACGATGCAGTCTTTTTTAACATGGTTTGACAGCTTTCAAATAACATGCTTCTATAGACTTTAAACTTTGTGCTTTGCTGTAAAACACAAGACTACATAACTCATGTACCAGGAGTACGATTATTTTTTAACTCTCCAAGGTAATGACCCCCTGTAGCAGCAGCTGTTCAGAAAAAATTACAAGCTCCATTGTTATTTTAATCAGAGATAGTTTAGTAGTTAAAAGCAGTTATGCAACTTGTAAAATTATATGACACCTCATCAGTAGCTTGTCTTCAACATTCCTTCTTCCAAAAGTAAAAGCATCCCAAAAAAGTCATAACTTTCCAAAGGACTTATTAGCAAAGCAGGGTGCTCAGTCATTCATAAAATATTCAAACTACATTTATTAATGTGGTTTCTGTACTGGGAAATGCAATGTTTAAATTTATGATGACTCATCAATTCTAAGAGTGTGTCAAAATATCTGCTAGGGTTTGCTGAGTATCCAATTTTTCTCTTTTAAGATCAGCTTTACCTAATCCAGGCAGCTTAGACTGTGTCAAAAGGCAAGTTGGACTTTATGATTTTCCAGGGAAAGAGAAATTCAGATTGTTAACGGAGTTGCAGTGCATTCTCCTTCACAAGGAATACAGAAGTGGAAAGAAACTGAGCCAAAGTAACCAAACTAGCTTACAGTTGAAAATCGATTCCATTTGTACTACTAAGTTGTAGCACAATGCCATTTATTACTACCATAGCATAAGGAAGACACATCTACAAATTATTTTAATGGATCCAATCTGCTATTTAAAACATACTGATAATTCTTCTCTACTTATTTATAGACCTTATGCATTATTTCTTGGCAAGACTGAGACGTTTATGGTGCTAAATTTTTATTCTTTTAATTTATATCTCTTAGACTCTGAAGACCTAGCAAGAAAACTATAGAAATTTTTACCTATGGGTCAAAGGGATATGCTTCATGACATAGGTGGAAAATTACCATCATTAACCCCACAAATTTGTCATGTGGATATAATTTCCCATTTGAAGATTTATGTTAATAAAAATACAATATTTAAATACAAATATCTGACTACTGAAATTTATTAAAAATTTAAATCAGTTTCATAAGAAGCAAAAACAAAATAGTCTCAATTTGATTTCTTTATTTCCTTTCAGTTTTATTGTCTGTGTCTTTCACCAAGTAATGTAAACCACAGTTTATCACCACAAAAAATTACTTTAAATATTTTAAATGTATAAACCTAACCCCTTGTATTTCAACTTGAATATAATAATTAGGATTTGTAAATAGAAATATGAATTTGAATACTTCAAGGACTTTTACTTTATATAAATACTTTTTCTTTATATAAAAGTTTAAATTCTTTAATTCTACTCTTTAAAATAGAAAATCTGACAGCAAAGTGGTCATATCAACCCGAAAGGGTCTGGGTTAGAGAAAGCTTAAAAATAACTCCTTTGCAATCATAAAGTGTTTTGGTATGTATCAGAAAGACACAAATTATTCAGACAGCTCAACAAATCAAATTTTAAGGAGCAGGATCTTTCCACCGCAGCCACTGCATATTATTTTTAGGCACCAACTAATTATGAGGTGTGTCTGGAGCTATTAATAATTTAACAGAAATTGTATCATTTCTGTGGCATTTTAATACAAGGAGATACATTTATTTCCCCATGAAAGTAATTTTTATAAAATAACTTTAAGTACTAAGAACTGAATATACTTAGCTATTATACGTATTTATTATAATTAACATGTGTTGTTTTTTCTAATAAATGCTTTACACAGTTTACCTGCATAGAGTACACAAATTTACTGGTTATTTAAAGATAAAAGTTATATGTTTGCCTAAAGTGCCAAAATAGGTACTTCACCTGAAATTTTTAATAAATGGGCAATTAAAAATACCCCAAATCAGCCATGATGTGATATAAAAATTCTTAAACTTTATTTTCACTAAATCAAGATGTCAATGTATTATAACACAAATTTTATTTCATAACACATAGTCCAGTGGGCTATGAAACTTGTACGTCTTAGGCAAGATTAACATTTTTTCTATCTCATTTATACGTTGAAAAAAAGTATTAAAATTCTCACCAGAGACTAAATTGAGATGATTAAACTCATTATAGTGACAGGTTTAGTCCATTTTAGTGATTGGGCCAAGGTTTATCAAGGTGAACTACAGATGTATTAATATCCACAGCGCTGCCAAATGCTGAATTATTAACACTGTCGGCTCCTCAGTTTCAGTTCACTCTCTATAGAGGAGTCTTATGAGATTCATCAAAACGTAGTCTTGCAACATGTTTACCAACATCCTGGAGGCAACATGTCTTCAACTGAAAATAAAATGACTCTCAACCAAAGAAACCACAATTGAGGCCAGACTAAGGTTCATAAATGCAAAGAACCAATCTGGAATGAAGGGAGCATATGAAGTCAGGTGACACCTCATGCCAGATCCATGCCAAGTCACTTGATACAGGCAGAGGACTTCAGGTGGCTGTTCATTTGCCAGAATCAACAGCATTATGTACAAAATCTGTTGGTTGTGTATGTCAATGCAAGTATCTGAGGACCAAAAAGAGTGCTGAAAAATGGCTCCAAATGACAATGGTTTATCAATTTTATTCTATTGACTGTGCAAATTCCTAGTTCTCTTAACGAAATATAGTAAGTTAACTGAAGGAGTCCTGAATATTTCCTCCAGTAAAGAAATAAAAGATTTCCTTGTTAAGCTAGAACCATCTTTGAAGTTCCCATATATCCAAATTAGTTTTGTGGGTAAGTGCCCATTAACAGCAGTCTTTTATTTAACTAATTGGAAATTTAATGAATACAAAAGAGTTCAAGACTTGGAAAAACTTAGGATTTCTGATACTCTTCACTATTCATTCAATAGATATGCTGCCTATAAATAGAAGCATTCCTGGAAAATATAGAGTTGTGGTAGTAAAATGATTTAATTTGTGTATAAAATTTAACCAATAATCCTAATATGTTTAAACACAAATCTAGAACATGTGAGAAACCTAGAATATGTGAGAAACTTAGGTATATAAATTATGTAGGCCTCCTTGATACTGGATCATAAAAATACAATGAAATCCTAATTTTCCATGGAAATAGGAAATAAATGTGAACACTAGTTACATTCATGTATATTATACTTGAGCTGTTATACAAAGTGATAAGTAATCACAAAAGATAATGTCTAAAACAACAGAAACTAATAGTTAATGGGCCCACTATCACCAAATATAGAATAAATGTTATTCATTCATCATATAATCTTCTCAAAAACCACATCCATTTAACAGATGAAGGAATTGTGTTCAGGTCAAGTAATTTCATCAGAATCACATCAAGTGAAGCCCAGTTTATTCAACTCCAAGGGCCACCTGTTCTTGTTGCTGTACGTAATACAGTTACTTAAGGCCTACACCATGTTTACATTCATGCTATTTTCTATTATCTAGAATTCTTTCCTGCTTCTTGGTTTATCCATCTTCACTGCTCTCTTCCAAGGTCCACCTACTCCAAAAAGTATGTTGTGTTTTAGCACTTTGTTTAAAAGCCTACACTGGCCCTCACAATTACATTTTGTGAAGTTACCAATGTTACCATTTATATTACAGCATTGTGCTGAAGGTATCACAAAGTTGTTTCATTGACATATCACAATATATCTCTCCCATCTTCCACTCTATATCCCACTATACTCTCTCACCTTCTTAGGAATTTGATGGTGATGATGATGATGATGATGATCATCATCATCATCATCATTATCATTATTATATATATACCATCCAGCTCAGTCAACCATCTTTTGTTGTCATGTTGCTCTCTGGTGCCCCAAAAACTTACTTCCCTTCCCTCTCTGCTTTCATTTTACTTAAATGTTCTCAGGTTTCCAAATCACGTCTCTTTTCTCCCCAATCAAAAATTCTGTTTCTGAAGATTTCATAAAAGGTGTAAGACACCCTTAGTTTTTCATTTATGTAACAAATACCTAAGCACTTGGATAGGAAGGCAGATATTTGTCTAAGAGCTTACAATCTGCCACAAGACACAGAAAGCTAAACCAAAATTTGTAACATAGATTTGTAAGTGTTGCAATAAAAGTATGCTGACACATAAGTATATACACCTTCTGTGTACCCACAAAAATTAAAAAGTAAAAATTAATTTTAAAAGTATGCAAAAAAAAGTAATATGGGTACAAAGAATAAAGAATAAGCAATCACTTGGAAAAGAAGTCGTTCAGGAAGGCTTCATATAAGAGGCTTGATAAGATAAAGCTTCACTGATGAACAGGAAGCAGGAAGAGAAATAGCAATAGTAACCATGTTTTACTGAATACTTTCTATGTGTAAAGCACTCTTAATTAAAATGCATTCTTTATATATATTATATGACATTCCTCACATTTCTGAAGACTTCTGCCTCTGGCCAAGATAGACTAAGAGGGACCAGGTTTATTCTGCTGGCTTAAACTATGAAAAAACTGGGCAAAATATATGAAAACAGAAGAAGCAAAAAACAGTGACTCCTGAGAAAGGTAAAATAAATGAAGATATCCCTACAGTTGTCCCAGCTTACTGCATAGAGAGAGCAACTACTGACTACAATGCCCAGAGGTGAATTCTAATGATTTCAGTGAGTTAAGAAGATGGAGCTTGGAGTCTAGAGGGACCAAGGTGTCTATAGTTTGTAGGGCAGAGCAATGGAGAAAAGAGACCTGCATAGAAAATTCCAGAGATATGCAAACAGTTTCTCACAAAAACTTAGCCAATTATTGATTAGTACACGTTTATGGAGAAACTAACCAAGATTAGGGAAAGATACACTTAAAAGGGACAGAAGGAACAAACCCCAGAGCTCATCCTAGGCCAGGAATATGTCATTTTCCCATTATCAAAAGTGTAAAGCTTCATAATATAAGGAGCATTAATCAGAATATTAGAGTGGTATTGTGTCAGTAGTGAAGACAATGATCCCTATACTAAAGGCCATCCTGGCTCCAAATGACAGAGCTTAAAAGCAAGAATCAAGCTATTTCCACCTTAACTACATCCTAGAAAAAAAGTTCAAAAATATTTATAGAAATACAAAAATACTGAGCACTTAAAAATGTAAAATTTACAGTCTCTGGCATCCAATAAAAATTTGCCAGCCATACCAAGAAGCCATGCAAACAAAATACAACTCATAAAGAAAAGCCAATCAATTGAAACTGATCCAGAAGTGACACAGATAATAAAACTAGTGGACAAGGATATTAAAACAGATATTTTATATATCTATAAATACACAATAGCTGTTATATATATCATTCGTTATATATATGTATGTACAATTTGATATATATATATCATTTGTTCATGGAGCTAAAAGACTGAATATATTAAGCAAAAAAAGCACATGTTTTTAAAGATTCAAATTGAATTTATAATGATGAAACAGAATATCTGAGAAGAAAATTTAACTGGGTAGAATTAAAAGCAGATTAGACACTGCAGGACAAAGATAAGTGAACTTGAAGACTTATAAATAGAAACAATCCAGAATGAAACAAAAGTGTGGGGTGAAAAGATGAAAAAAAAATGAAGAGAAAATCAGGAAGTTGCAGTGAGTTGTAGGAGAACTTCAAGCTGCATAATATACATGTATAATATGGAGGGGTATGAACAAAAATTTTTAAGATGTTATGGCTGAAATTTTTCCAGATATAATGAAAACCATAAACCCACAGATCCAAGCACCTCAAAGAGCCTCCATCTCAAGAAACATTAAGAAAACTGGACAGTGGGGGGTGGGGAGCTGGGGAGAGATAGCAAGGGGAGAGATGCCAGATGTAGGTGATGGGGAGGAAGGCAGCAAATCACATTGCCACGTGTGTACCTATGCAACAATCTTGCATGTTCTTCACATGTACCCCAAAACCTAAAATGCAATAAAATAAATAAATAGGGAAAAAAAAAAAAAGAAAACTATACCAAGGCACATGATAATCAAATGGCTTAAAATCAATGATAAAAGGGGAAAAAAGCAGCCAGAGGAAAAGAGCATATTACATATAAAAAACATATATAAGAATTACAGCAGACTGATTTTTGAAAATAATGCAAACTAAAAGACTGTGAATCAATCAACATCTTTAAAATATTGGACAACCAAAAAGCCCATCTAAAATTACTATGCCTAGTGGAATAAAATTTTTTCAGAAATATAAAATGAGTTTCCCAAGGACGACTTACTAGGTTTTATATCAGTAGCCACAGGTTTCATCTCCACTCACAAACTGATTATAAACTCCTAAGGACTAATACTTCCTTTTTTATTTTGAATCCCACCTCATGTCCAGAAGATTCCTGAATTCATATTTTTACAGAGTGAATGAATAAATGAATGTTAATGTTAGTATGAATGATACAGTAATATGAATGACAAGGATCCCCCACAAGGTCACTTTGACTTTATTCTGTTTTTTTTTAAAGTCTAACTTTTAATTTTTATTTCAATAAGTCTTTTCTCACTTATAAATATGTTTCCCTGCACTATTCCCTCATCTTGAAAAGGACAAGTAGAAGAGAACCTGAATCTTAAGTATAATATTTGTTGCAACCATATCTTCTGTGGACAAGGACAGAATGTGGCAATACAACCAGGGAGTCATTGTCATCACTTTATCTGAGAGAGCTTTAAAAGTAACCAAATTCTGTGTGCACCTGTTCTATTCTTCACAGATGCCATGCACTAATCCCTATGTGACAGCCACCTGATGAAAATGACATAATCTCAAGTATCTTCACTTTTCTCATACTTATGGTAGCCAAGTTTTACCTTACATCTCTGAAATCAACAAGGTGCTGCCTACGCACTTTAGGTCCTAGTGTTAATATCTTTTGTGTTTATGTTATGCCTCTAAATCCTCAAGGCAATTTCATCTTTAAGGATATCCTCGTTCCTTTAAAAATACATCTTTTTCCCAGTCTTCCATGGGAAGAAAAAAAAAAATCCTTAATTTTCAGTGAGGATCTAATTAATGAGATAGAAAAGGATTTGCACATTGACAAGAGATATTTAGTATAATCATTTCCCTCTGCCATTTTAAAAATTCAATACTGTGATGAACAAGAAGAAAGCAATAGGAGTCATTTTAACTCCTTTCCCTTATGCTTCCCATAACATAGAGTCTTACCAGTCTTATTCATCACTTGTTTAAACCTTTTACCTTCTACCTGCAGTAGTCCTCACCAGCTGCTTCTTTAGCTTGTTTTGTTTTTTTACCCTCTAATCAACTCTACTAACTATTCGTTGAATTAATTTTTCAAAAGCAATGCTCTTACCATACTACTGGAGTATTTGATTATGATAGTCCCCTAAGATCTACCAAACACCTTAGCTTAGCCTTACAGATCACGGTGATATGATCACACTAAATTTTCTAGACTATACCTCAATCAACCTGCACATATTGTTTCCTATCCCATACTTATGTGCTTCCATTCATCTGCTGCATATTCCCACACTTGTGCTAGTCCCTTTACTAGTAGAATGCTCATTTCTTCATCTCCTATTCCAATGACAGAATTCCACCCAACTTTCAAAGAATATCAAAAAGTCACTTCCTAATGTACTTCCTCTTAAAGGGATATATCTCCAAGTTTTTTTTTTTAATATTCTAGAGTAGTATTTTTAACTCTCTTAAGGCATTTAACATATTCTGCATAGGAGCTTCCATCTCCTCTCTTCTGTGCATCTCCTCTGCAATAATAAATGCAACCTAATTAACATTTCCTTCTTTGAGCCATGTACTGGTTCACTTAAACACTAGGGACACACACAAAAAGGAATAAGAGAGTTTAATAATTATGTCTAGACTCTAAGGTTCTTGAAGGCAGGGACTTTGTACAATACATTTGCATTTGTTTCCAATGCAGATGCAGCATATAATGCTGTGCTTTGAATAAAGTCAGTAATTAGTATATGCTTGTGGAGCTGAATTAATTTCCAATAGATACAAAGCATTATTCTTGGAAGAAAACATTTGCTACCAAAAAAAGATTTGTCTTAACTGGGAAAACAGACAATCACATCTTTAAATAGCTTTCAGAGGTCAAGTTGGAAATTAGATTGACCGCTGGTTATACCATCCAGAATGAAGATCCTAATGGGGTCAGAACGTTTCTCACTATGCTATTAACTTCCAAGCAAGCCAGACTGCATCAAACAATAAATTACCATATGGCCCAAACTTCAATATTGCAATTTGGTCCAGGTAAAGATAGTTATTACTTCACATGTGTTTCTGGTACTGTCTTGGGAGTTTATATAGAACACCTTAAGTTGACTTCAAGATTTAAATAAGTATCTATTCATTATATCTGGGAGATAGCCACTTCCAATTTGACCTAACCACATCCACAAAGTGTTTACTCTCATCATGCTTACATTTCCTCCTTTCCTGGAAAGAAGACTGGAAAGACACAGTAAAGCTTTTTTAAAGATGGCATAAGGAATAAAAAGACATGAAAATGGGTGTTGAACAATGAGAACACACGGACACAGGGAGGGGAGCATCACACACTGGGGTCTGTCAGGGGGAAATAGGGGAGGGACAGTGTGGGGTGGGGAGCTGAGGAGAGATAGCATTGGGAGAAATGCCAGATATAGGTGATGGGGAGGAAGGGAGCAAATCACACTGCCATGTGTGCACACCTATGCAACAATCTTGCATGTTCTTCACATGTACCCCAAAACCTAAAATGCAATAAAAAAAGAAACATATTTTGTAAAAAAAAAAAAAAAAAAAAAGCAAAGAAAATGAATAAAAGCATTATGGAAAAACAAAACAATTCTTGTCAATTATATTTCTTAATAACAATGAAAAAATCAAGCAGCCCATCTGGGGTCACTGCTGAAAGACCAAGCCAAGCCCCAGTCCCTGGCACCTGCCAGGCTAAAAGCTCATTTGGTTGAGCCCAACTTCTCTCACAGTGACACAGGAAAAAACTGAGCAGGGAAGGCAATAATCACTCTGTCCGTTACTGAAAGTCAACTTAGCAGCCCAAGGACCTAAATTAAGGGTCAGTTGCAGAGAAAGAGGGAGAGAAGTGCACTCTCTTTGAGTTAGAGGAACAGAAACCTAAAAATCCAGGCTCTGACATCTGTATTTCTGGAGAGAACTATCAGCATAAGATGGTTGCAATATTCCAACAGGATGAGAAAAGGATTAGGCAGGCCTTTTTCATGCCATTCAGCCTCAGACTAAAATATAACACTTCTGAGGCCAAATATTTGAGGTGCTCTGAAACAGCTCAACCTATGAAAATTTTATTAGCTAACTTTGTAATTGAGAATATTCTAAATGAAATAAAACCCTGCTGGTGTACTGGAATGGAACAAATTGGTTCCAAACTCAAATCAACTGTTAAAATCCCAGCTCCGCCTTTTTATTTATTTTTATTTATTTGTCCTTTCATTCATTCCTTATCTTTATATATTTTTGTTCATTTACTCATTCTAAACATTTAATGGGAACATACTATATGTCAGGCACTGTGCTAGAAACTCCACATACAAGTTTGAACAAAACAGTCACAGTCTCTGCCCTGACAGAGCTTTTAGACTACTGAAGAGACTACACATTAAATAAATATACAAATATATGATAAATGTCAATCGCTTTAAGTGCTAAGAAGGCAAATAAGAAATCAGAATTCAGAGAAAATAACTGGGTATTGCAGGGAAGGAAGGTATCTTACAATAGTGTTGAAAGGATTAAAAACAACGCACAAGTGCTTAGCGCAATGCCTAGCACATGCAGGTTCTTAACACAAGCAGCAACTGTTTTTTGTTAACTTCTCTATGCCACGTATAGACCCTTGACTGTCTATTCGCTCCCATTCCTCCCCGGCTACAGAAACTGGAAAGTGTTAGAGCACTGTTAGGTACTGTTGTTGGAGAGCTGCAAGCTGTTCCCTCGAGATATTTCAAATTGTTTCACAGCTTGTCATTCTAACAGTCTTATATATAATTATAACTTCAACCAATCCACAACCTTCTTTCAGGCATATTTGGGTTTCATCTTTTGTGTAGCATCCTTGAGATAATTTGCAAACTTTAGCTTTTTGGTTCAATTGAATATTTATCCCTTTTATCCCTACGTTAAATTACACTCAACAAGTGATCAATATCAACAACTAAGATGAACTCATTCTGTGTGGAATATACACCAGAGAAACACAACTAAGGACATCCTGATGGTTATAACTGTATGGTTATATAGGATATCTCACTATAAAAGATCTTTCTAAAAACTTTAAATTCTCCTTTTTAGATCACAATTATTTCTCTATCCTGTTCTTAGAAAGCAACCATTCAATAAGCCTTAAAATTTCACAAATCCTAACTCAAGTTTAGTAAACTGCTGGCCCAATAAAGACTATAATTTCTTTCTAATTATCCTATCTTTGTCACCACAAAATAGTAAAACTAATTCCAACAGTTCCTCAGTTTCTTTGATTGCCCAGAGTGGACTAGAGTGCCTTTAGTTTATATGAGAAACCCAATCAGCACGCTTCAGTTCTTAATCAAAAAGGTGACCCTGCATACAATTTAAGAGACATGTGTTAGGTATTATCATACAACTTGGCGCATAGCATACAGACTAATTAGAAACAAACTCTTTCTAAATGATAAAAAGAAAGTATAGGAGGGAGAGGAGAAAGGAAGAGGAAGGGGAAGTGAAAGGGAGAAGATTCATTACACTGTAAGCCACTTGGCAGAAAAGTGATTCCAAAGAGTTCCCCAACCCCCAAAACTAAAAATATCATATACCATATTAGAAACCTAATTCACCTGACTCTTTGATCTATTAGATATAAGGATGCTTCTTGGTCATAGTTATAATGAATGAGAACTTTCTAAAGGTCTCCCATATACAATGTCAGAGTATAATACATAGATGATTATTTTCATACACATCTATATTAATCTTTACCCAGAGGAAAAAAAAAATTGTTCTCATTGGTTTTTACCAGGCAAGGACACATTCCATAAAATTCCTAAAGTTGTACTTAGAAGACACTGAGTTGAAATCAATAAACTTTACATAAATTAGGGGGTAAAAACCTATAGAGCCCTTTTACATTGCTATTGTCTGATCCAAACAAGTATTTTCACATCTTAAAAAACAGTCCTAAAATCCATTCTGTGATTCTACAAAAATCTCTTATTTCAATCATTTACTGTTTAACTTATCTCTCTGCCTTTTTATCCTCTTCTTAATTACTGCAATGAAGTAGAAGGAACAGGTATTTCCTCCATTTGTTCAACCATATTGTCTCAAAAAGCTTCAAGGCCCTCAAAGTTTTCTGACACTTAACTTTCTTATTTGTACCCATATTTTTCATGTCTCACTTTCTCAGCCTTCTCTCAGATATTGCCATTTAGTTATCTGTCTTGTGACTACAATTCCAGAGAAAAACTCTCTCTAACTAGTCACAAAGTCAACATAATCAGTGGCTTCCACGTACTGCCTCTACCAGGACAAAGCTCAGAATGTTTTAATCCCTTAAAACTGTCAGCCATCCAATAAGCATATACTTACTACTATATCAGATATCAAACTATGTGAGATCAATCTCACCTTTAAAACAATCGATTCTGATTAATGATTCTATAATATACATAATAGTGGAAGAAAAATAATATATCTGGATTTCTTCATTTTGTTCAGTGAAACTCAGAACACTAGTGGCAGTAATTAAAACTAAGTAATAGGCTTGTCACCAGCCTGCCTTAGCTTTAAGGAAAGGAAGGGTCTATATTGTGCCCCGTGTAGGCATTTGTAAGTGTGCAGACTTGGGTTCCATTAATGTGGCAGCTTAATTATCTATGATGTCAGGATAAAAAAGGGACAAATAATAATTAACTGTAAAACATAGCTTTTGTTGTGCTTTTGTGCTCCAAAGGTATAAAATAGCCCAGAGGTGAAATAAAAATAGAAAATCTGCTTTTATTAATGAATTCATTTACCTAAGTATATATCAAAATGTGTGAGCTGAAAAGAAATAGAAAGAGCTAACTCCAGTACAGTTTGTATCCAAAGAAAACTCCACCCACATAAACTCTCTAGTAACATAACAAGTTTTAAGCCCTTGGGGTAGAAACCATCTTTTCGTCTCTTATAAGCACTGTGCCAAGCCTATAGTGCTAAGCAAATAATAATAATAACAAGCATTACATCACATGAACAAACTTTTCTGAATAATTAAACATTAAGAATATTCTCTTTTGCCAGTTATCTATGAAAGGTGATGCTTTGGAAATTAATTTTTCTACACTGTAATTGCCTCATGTCTTTGAATACCTCCAGCAAGAAATATGTTAAGTCATACTCAAAGAGAGAAAGATAATACACAAAATGTTTTACCTTTACTGGAAATCTTTAACTCACATGTTGATGCTTTGGAGCTAGCAACAATTTGGTGAAATGATAATCATTTATACCAATATTCCAAAATAACATAAAATATGGACTTCAGATAAAACTATATGCTCAAAGTGATACATTTTATTTATTATTCCATCTTTATATGCTGAATAGTTACTAAAATATTTGTCTAAATACCTGAGTAATCAATGACTTCACTTTTTCCTGAATGATAGACAGACTATATTTCACATCTTATAGATCATTGTAATAAAATAAAAGCAAAAATTGACAAATAGGATTTAATTAAAGACCTTCTGTGCAACAAAAGAAACTATTAACAGAGTAAACAAATAACCTACAGAATGGGAGAAGATTTTTGCAAACTATATATCTGATAAAGGCCTAATATCCAGCATCTGTTAGGAACGTAAACAAAATTACAAGAAAAAACAAACAACTCCATGAAAAAGTGGGCAAAGGACATGAACAGACACTTCTCAAAAGAAAACATACATGCGGCCAACAAGCACATGAAAAAAAAGTTCAACATCATTGATCATTAGAGAATGCAAATCAAAACCACAATGAGATGCCATCTTATATCAGTAAGAATGGTTATTATTAAAAAGTCAAAAATAACAGATGCTAGTAACATTGTGGAGAAAAAGGAATGCTTATACACTGTTGGGGTAGTGTAAATTACTTCAACCATTGTGGAGGAAGACAGTGTGACGACTCCTCAAAGACCTAAAGACAAAAATACCATTCAACCCCACAATCCCCCAAATTACAGGGTATAGACCCAAAGGAATATAAATCATTCTATTATAAAGACACATGCATGCATATGTTAATTGCAGCACTTTTCACAATAGCAAAGACAATGAATCAACCTAAAAGATTATCAATGATAGATTGGATAAAGAAAATGTGGTAGATATAGGCTACGGAATACTATGCAGCCATAAAAAGAAAGAGATCTTGTCCTTTGCAGGGACATGGATGGAGCTGGAGGCCATTGTCCTTGGCAAACTAATGCAGAAACAGAAAACCAAATACCGCATGTTCTTACTTATAAGTGGGAGCTAAGTGATGAGGACACCTGGACACATCACACTGGGGCTTCTCAGAGGGTAGAGGGTAGGAGAAGGGAGAGGATCAGAAAAAATAACTAATTGGCTTAATACCTGGAGGATGAAATAATCTGTACAACAAATCTTCATGACGCAAGTTTACTTGTGTAACAAACCTGCACATGTACCCCCAAACTTAAAAGTTAAAAACAAAACAAAACAAACAAAAAGACATGCTAACAGTTAAATAACAACAAAAAAGCCAGCTATACCCAATTAGTGTATTTATTGACACTTCTTCACTTCTTTATATGTGAGACCACCATTAAGCTCAAATAATGGCTTTATTTCCCCTTCTCTAAATGCATTTAGTTCCTTTCAATATTAATGAAAGCTATGTAAGAATACTAGAAGGTGATTAAGCTTATCTTCTTGGTTAAAAACAAGTTCAGAGAGCAGCTTTTTGGGGAAATATTCAAATTTATTAGCAGCTCTTAGAAAATTGCCCCCAAGCCCCACATTGTTTTCAATCTCAAGTTAAAAAGAATTTTTCTCCATTGGGCACTGAATCACTTTAATGTTGACTCTTGTGCAACTCTACTCCACCTTCAAATGCATCCAGTAAATTCAACTTTACTACAGTACTATAAAAATGTGAAAGAACCATAATAGCATCTAAAAAAAAGAGTTGTTGGTACTATATTAGTTTAGAGAAAACCCTAAACTGAATACTAATGCAAAAATTTAATGATAGTTTGCCTAGTTGCCAAAAGAGTTACAATAATTATTTTGCTATAATGTAGAAGTTATCTTGAAGGCATCTGAGAACACCAATGTGTGGGATTCAGAGTAAGTCCCCAAAGTGTCATTTTTCTTGTTTGTTTTTCAGAATCAATCAATCATCAATATACGATCTTCACTGTAACACTGTCCTCTGATTAGAGGATTGCCTTATGAGTGAATAAACGTTATAAACAGATTATTCTGCTTCTTTAATAAGTCAGCTTCCTTGATTGGCATCCAACATGGATCCACCTCACACCAATTCCACTTTAGGGTGAATATAGGATTGTGAGGTTATTCAGACAGAATCAATACAGTTCTACTTCCATTTTCCTTTATAAGCCACGACCAAATTTTTAGAGTTGAAAAGTAAACCAAGATCAAATTTAGACATGTTGTTTGAAATTAGCGAAGATGAAACACTTCAGTGCCAGACAAAAGCCCTGATTTTAAGAGTAGGTTTTTGCTTTCCTGAAATGCCTAGCTCAGGCTGTGTATTTTTATGCCTGCAGATATTGGCATGTTTCACATTTAAGATTATGACACACCAACTTATTTTGAAATTTTGAAAATCTTCCACTGCGCATGTTTCAAATGTTTCATGACTATCACTGATAATTGAGCAATTAACTTGAAATTACCAAATGTGCTGTGGTGGCACAATATGTAGTAAGCAACATGAAAGCATAAAGAACAGAGGAACAGTGAGAAAAAAAGTAATAAAGGGTAAAATAGGCCATAATAATAATAATAATAATAGTACTGAGTAAATTTTAATGGTTCCAGGTCTCAGTGGTTTAATAGTGCCAGTAAAATGGTTTAATGAAACAAGACCAGAGTATTAACAAACTTTTCAGAGCAGTTTGTTCTGCTGCTACAAAAATGAAGCCTCTTTCTGACTGGACTTGTGTAATATTTAGGGACTGGTCCAAAAAGTAAGTGTGGGAATTTCATTAGACAACAAACACAAAACAATTAGTTAAAAATCCTGACAGATTCTTAAGAAGTACAAGCTTACAAAAAAAATAGATGGAAGGTCTTACTTTAAGTGTAAGACAGACAAAGCAAAAATTCAAGGGTTAAAGATGACCTCAAGAAGTCATCAAGCTATTGTGAATCTATTTGCAAGTCAAAAATTAAGACACATTGCTTGACATGAAGACTGAAAGATGAAACTCAGCTATACTGGAAAAACCAGAATGCCTCTTCACTGTTCAGTCCATTAAGGTCTCTAATACTGGGCTTTTCTGACTAAAACGATAGTGCGACAATAAAGAGTAGCTTTTTTGTGCTTAAATACAATCAGTGAAGCAAATTCCATAAACCTAAATCCTACCTTATTTTGGTGGCAGGCCATTTTAAAGGTTTACAAGAAAAAACAGTAATTTAGAAAGTCAGAGAGGGAAAAAAAGATTCAAAATTACAGCTAATAAAAAGCACTATTAAAAATATTTTTTTTCTCAAAATTCCATCAATACAGCTCCAAAACACCACTAGGAGATTAAAAATAGGCCAGGCTGTCCTTTCAGGTATAAATTAGAAACAGACATAGAGAGGGCAGAAAGAACAAGTATCTAAGGGCTCTAGTATATAAAATTTAAAAGCTTAAAACGTAATGGGTACACACATTCAGATTAGCAAACTCCTTTCAATTAAAGTAGATTTCTGGCCACAGTTCACAAATGTATAGTAGCTGTGTGTATTAATGTAGATACTTCAAATGTCAGTATATCTCTAATTAACATGAGCACACAACTGTAAAACTGAGAAGGCACAATTTTAAATTCCTTACATTCCCAGCATTAATGCTTTCATGGGGCAGCTCCCGTTGTCATGGAAAATGGCATTCAAGCCCTATTTGTGGATTTTCACAGCTCATCTTTTTTATTTACCTGCTCTATGTCAAGATTAGCCTGGAATAATATTTTTTAAAGATAACGTACTTAGACCTACTTGTCCTTAAAATCACAGATGTTCTCACTGAGGGATCTTTGGTCTGGGCTATGCTCAGTTTTAAACAGGTTTCTTTCCATTTTAACATGCCACACAGACATGAATTTGTGATTTTTGTTTGTTTTTTTCCTAAAAATCTATGTAATTCAAAAAATTTCAGCTGAAGCACGACATGTGGCAGTTTTGGAATAAAGGAGTAGGAAAATATCAGAGAGGACCAAATGGTCCAGGAACCCGAGGAAATGAAGTAAGTGGTAGAAGTGTCTCTATAATCTCCTCCCTGATTTAGTCTATCTCAAATTTTCAAAAATATTCATACAGCAACCAAGTGAAGACTGAGATAGTGATCAAAAACAAAAGAGAGCTGAAATTCTCCCTGAAAGAGGACAGCACAGTGTTATGAAAGGAACACTAAATTTATACCATGAATTCCAGGTTTGAATCCTGCTACTCTACAAAAATAAAGATAATTTGTACTCATTCCACAGAGTTTTTGTGAAATTCAGCCAATTAAATGTTTGCAAAATCAAGTGTTATACTATCTTAATACTCTGTTGGTATTATTATTCCCTCACGCCCGAAGTTAGGCAATAATCACTTTTTGTAGTAGATAATAAAATCCTTGTCAGAGACCTGAGGAAAAAGATTGCTATTAGAGACCAGAAGCAGAGAGAGAATTTTTAAAAAAGGAATTCATTATCAAATTTCCAGAAAGACTTGGGTTACCTGAAAAAGCAGAGTAGCTAATAAACTATGTCTGCGTTTTTTGTTTGTTTGTTTGTTTTTTTCTTTAGCCAATCATTTATTGTTCTGGTAAAATTACCAGATCAAAATTACATAGTTATTTTTCATTAGAGATTTTTAAAAAATCAAATGTGAGATAACAACATGCAAAACAAGGCAATCTTCCACAATGTCTACTTTAGGAAAAGGAAAAAAAAGAAGCTTTATATTTTGAAAAAAAAAAAAAAAAAGATTAAAACACTAGCATAAGATGTAGCTTCTGAAGAGATAGCCATTTTTCTTCACAGTGTTTTCCTCTTCTGGCCTGGGTAGTTGATTTGAGTAGGAAAGATTCCAATCGGTTCTCACACACTCTTGGTGTGGCCCATTAATTATGGATGTGCAAAACAATATCCCATCTTCCTTATCTCACAGACTGGCTTGCACGCCTTACTAAGAAACCTTCCCATAGCCATGAGGTATAACTTTCTGCCTTAGATCATGTAGCAAATAAGCAGTTCTAGGACATGGAAATTACGATTCATAAAAAGTCATCATCGCTACACCCACTTGCCTATTCTTAGGCCTGAGTAGATAAA
Organism: Sapajus apella; assembly: GCF_009761245.1. NCBI lineage: Eukaryota > Metazoa > Chordata > Mammalia > Primates > Cebidae > Sapajus > Sapajus apella. Next base: position 11,654,634 of record NW_022436987.1, read on the forward strand.
TATTTCTATTGTTTTAGATGCCTCATCTTTCAGTATAAGTAGTGGACAGTGGACAATTTCCACATCAAGTGAGAGAAATAGAAACTCAAGAATTTTGGATGCCATGTTAATTTTGCCTGACTTATCTTAGTCATAGTATCTGGCTATATTTCTCTAATCAAAAGGTTCTGTAGTCAGGAGACAGCCCTAGCAAAACCTGAGATGACTGACCAAAGTAACACCAAAGTCCATGCCCTTAAATAAGCATATAGAAATTCTCAAGACTAGAAAATACTTGCCTTAGGATGACTTCTGCCTAAGTGGCCAGACAAAAACTGACTAAAGGCTTTCTGGGTTTTTTGTTGTTGTTGTTTCTTCGTTTTGTTTTTCAGTGGAACTCCAAAAATAACCATACAGAAACTACTCAACAGTGTCCCTTCTAATTTTAGCCTTTCTCTTTGTTAAATCAAAAGAAAATGCTCAATTACTTGGATCACCACCATTCAAAGTTAGTCTAAATATGTCTTGGTGGAGGGAATAAATTGAATTCAGGAAACAGCGCCTTTGGGTGATAAGAAATGTAAACTATGTTTTAATGAAGGCCATCTTGGTTGAAATGCTGGTAATTGTATTTATCACTTCAAAAACTTTACTCATCCTAAAAACTTACTAAAGGGAATGACTAAATATTATGAAAGAAGAGAGAACAGAAGTAAAGAAGAGACAAAGCAACTAAGATTTGGGCAGCTCAAAATTATTTCCCTTCATTCAGATTTCCAATAGAATAAGTTCAGTTCCTTAGAATCTTCTGTTTTCACAAAGAGCCCTTCAAAGATACTTTATATTTCTTTCTCTATCTTCTTTGCCTCCTAATCCTCACCACAATATCTTGTATAAATTAACAGCTTATGTTTAATGCAAGTGACCCCACAGTTTATATAATTTTGTGCTTTACATAAGACTTAAGTATAAAAATAATAAAAAGCAAATTGATAGTTTCATAAAAGACCTATTTATTATTAAAGCACTAAAAATACATAAAGTGTGTTAAACTATATTAAACATGAACATCTATTTTTTTTAACTGGTTCAAAATGCCTGTCCTAATCAATACTACTATTAAAAGAAAGGTAAAGATGATATTATATACATTTTCAGTAGCTCTGCTTAAATACAGAATCACTTAAACTCTAATTTATAACACTGCTTATTTCAAATAATTTCCTAGAAGTATATTCTTTAAAACTCCTTTGGAGCAGTACCCTAACAAAGGAAATGTTTCCTAAGTCTTTTCTGTTATCAAATGTAAAAAGGCCCCTTAAATACCAATAGTTTACAACAATGTATACATACACATATATTTTAAACTCAAGTTATTTAAATATAGGTTTAAATACACACAGACATTTTAAATATCTGCCACATACTCTACACCACTTCTATATAATAAATATATATCAATTAATTTCAAGTACTTTAACAGATCTTTAAAATTCATTCAATTTTCTTCTTGAAATTTGCCTTCTTTACTTATAAAAAGTACCTTTGTTCTTCAAAATATTATTGAAAATATAATGGTGTTTTGTGGATGGGGAAGAGTATAGTATGCCTTAGTATAGGCATGCCTTGGGGATATTGCAGGTTTGTTCCAGACCACTGCAATAAAGAAAATATTGTGATAAAGCAAGTTACACAAACTTTTTGGTTTCCCAGTGCGTGTAAGTTATGTTGACACTATACTATAAAGTGTGCAATGCATGATGTCTAAAAAACAATGTATATACCTTAATTAAAAATACTTTCTTGCTAAAAAATAATAATGATCATTTAAGCCTTCAGTGAGACATAATCTTTTTTATGGGTGGAGGCTCTTGCTTTGATGTCAACGGCTGCTGACTGATCAAGGTGGTAGTTGCAGAAGGTTGGGTGGCTGTGGCAATTTCTTAAAATGAGACAATGGCATTTGCCTCATTGATTGACTCTTCCTTTACAAAATACTTTTCTGTAACATACAATGCTGTTTGATAGCATTTTACCCACAGCAGAACATCATTCAAAGTTGAGTCAAACTCTCAAACTCTGCTGCTGCTTTATCAATTAAGTTCATGTAATATTCTAAAATTTTTGTTGTCATTTAAACAATGTTCACAGCATCTTCCACCAGGGTAGATTGCATCTCAAGAAACTACTTTCTTTGCTCATGTAGAAGAAGCAACTTCTCATCTGTTCAAGTTGTATCATGAGATTGCAGAAATTCAGTCACATCTTTAGGCTCCACGTCTCATTCTACTTCTAATTCGACTTCTCTTGCTATTTCTACCACATCTGCAGTTACCTTCTCCAAAGAAGTCTTGATCCCTTCAAAGTCATCCATGAGGGTTGAAATAAATTTCTTTCAAATTCTTCTTAATATTGCTATTTTGACTTCCTCCCATGAATTACAAATGTTCTTAATGGTATCTAGAATGGTGACTCCTTCATAGAAAGTTTTCAATTTACATTGCCCATATTCATTAGCAGAATCACTATGTATGGCAACCACAGCCTTACAAAATGTACTTCTGAAATAATAAGACTTGAAAGTTGAAATTAGTCCTTGATCCATGGGCTACAGAACAGATGTTGTGTTAGCAGTCATAAAAACATTAATCTTCGCGTACATCTCCACCTGAGTTCTTGATGACCAGGTGCATTTTCAGTGAGTAATAATATCTCTAAGGGAATCTTTTTTTCTAAGTAGTAGGTCTCAACCATGGGTTTAAAATATTCAGTAAACCATGCTATAAACAAGTGTGCTGTCACTCAGGCTTCCTTATTCCACTTATAGAGCACAGGCAGAGTTCATTCCTAAAGGCCCTAAGATTTTCAGAATGTTAAATAAACATTGGCTTCAAGTTAAATTCACCAGCCACATTAGCCTCTAACAAAAGAGTTCACCTATCCTTTGAAGCCTTGAAGCTAGGTGTTGACTTCTCCTCTCTGGCTATAAAAGTCCTAGATAGCATCTTCTTCCATTATAAGGCTGTTTCATCTACACTGAAAATTTGTAATTTGATGTAAACTTTCATCAATGGTCTTACCTAGATCTTCTGGATAACTTGCTGCAGCTTCTCCATTAGCACTTGCTGCTTCACCTTCACTTTTATGTTATGGAGACTGCTATTTTCCTTAAACCTTGTGAACCAACCTCTGCTAGCTTCAAACTTTCTTCTGCAGCTTCCTCACTTCTCTCAGCCTTCATAAAAATTGAAGAGAGTTAGGGCCTTGCTCTGGATTAGGCTTTGCCTTAAGGGAATGTCATAGCATATTTGGTCTTCTATCCAGACCACTCAAACTTTGTCCATATCAGCAGTAAGGCTATTTTGCTTTCTTATTATAGTTGTAGCACTTTGCATTTCCTTCAAGAACTTTCCCTTTGCATTCACAACTTGGCTAACTGGGACAAGAGGCCTAGCTTTTGACCTATCTCAGCTTTCAACATGCCTTTCTCACAAAGTTGAATCAGTTGTAGCTGTTGATTTCATGTGAGACTTTAATATCATTCTCCTTTCACTTGAACACTTAGACATCATTGTAGGGTTTTTAATTGGCCCAATTTCAATATTTTTGTGCCTCAGAGAATAGGGTGGCTCGAGAAGAGGGAGAAGGATGGGAGAACAGCCAGTCGGCGGAACAATCAGAATACATACAATACACACAAGTTCACCACCTTTTATAGGCCTGTTTGGTGGGGCCCCATAATAATTACAACAGTAACATCAACATCACTGATTATGGATCATCATAACAGATATAATAAGACAGTTTGAAATATTGTGAGAATAACAAAAATGTAACAGACATGAAGTGAGCACATGCTGTTGGAAAAATGGTGCCAATAGACTTGCCCAATGCAGGTTTGCCACAAACCTCTAATTTGTCTAAAAAAAAAAAAAATGCAAAGCACAATAAAACAAAGTACAATAAAATGAGGATTGCCTGTACATAATCTCCTCATGTGCTGACAGCTCTTTGAATTCTTTATCATCCCACATCTTTTCTATGGGCATAGATAGGCACATGGCACTTTTCAAGTACAGATAACCAGAAGACTATCAGAAGTTATCAGGGTAAATTATTCATGTGTATATAGATTATACTCTTTAAGATAACTCATTCCTACAATTGAGCCCTATTCTCAAAGAGTAAGATAGCTATTCTTTAAGTTTATTATAACAGGCCCTGCATTGTGTTATTTCACTTGAAATTACAATAAATTGAGGCTTTTTATTACCAGCTCGTACTTCTTTCTATGCTCCTCCCAAGAAAACACTTATCAAAAAATAATAATTACAAAATGATTGCAGAACAACTAATAAAAATTCACACACACTAGGAGTTAAGAACTTGTTATAAACTATAACTGTATCATTACACAATGAGGAAAGTGATAAATAAACCAATACTTACAAATATGCCCAAAAAATATCAGCCCCAGCACCCAGAAATCACTGGTAAATTGCCTTTGAATTCATGAAAGTGACCTGAAATTTTAATAGAAAATGAAATAAAAAAGGATAAGTAAATTGCATTTATATGCTTTATTAAAGAAGTATATTTTCTGGCTAGAAATCATATTATTTTTAATTCAGGCAGTTGTCCCAATCTACTATAACAACTTTTTCCAAGATGATAATGCCAAAAAAACCAATTATTTTATTGTCCTACATCTAAGAATGCCACATCTCCTTCCAATATTGCTTTTTTAAAAAAAATTGTTGGTAATAAAGTAGATGTTGAAAGCACAAATAAGTAAAAAGAAAAGGGAAAAATATTAAGAGAAAGAAAGACATAGGCTTATAATTAATATTTGAAAAACACGTTTAATTTATGTCTGCAAGTTGAAATGAATTAGCTTCACACAGAATATCTTAAATGTGTTAGACAGGGATATCTTGTAGGTAGAATTAATAAGAAAGGATGGAGTGTTTGTTCTACCTAAGGTGTGGAACTCATTAGATGCTTAGGCTATATACAGTGCATTCTGTATAAGTCATAATTCAATCCAAAATTATTTTGCTCACATACACTTTAGTTCTGGCTGAAGAGGTAACAGATGCAGCTCAAACACACAGGGCTAGCCTTATAAAATTTTTTAACATACAAAGAGTCATTTTATGTCTCTAAATATCTATTATTTCCTCTATCCAGAACCCCCATGCATTAGAAGGTAGTTTGGTAGTTTATTGTTTTTGTTTGGTCTAAATACAGCATATTTTTAGTTCCATTAAAACAAAGAAACTTTGTAACAGAGGCTATATTCTTTCAGAAATGTGAGGATGGCTGTGAGTAGTAGTCAACTAAAAATAATAATAGAGCTTGGGTTCCTAATTTAGGTCAGAAACTTTCCTAGGCTTTGGGGATTGGTTTGATTCAATCTGCAGTTTTTAAATATAGCCAGTAAATATCTAGGCTAGTTACAGCTGACTAGATTTAAATAAAATCTTTCTGAAAAAACAATGGATCTTGATCGACATCATTTGTAGGGACCACTGCACCCAACTTTGCAATTACAGCACAAATGACCTTAATAGATTAGGTATAGGCATCTGAAATTAAAATTAAATATGAAATAAATATCTAACTCAGCCCTCTCCAACCCCCAAAATATGCTTTTGCCTAAATGATCCAGATAATTTATTCCATTTTCTAGTCAAGATTGACAGATAATAGAGCTGGGTGCAGTGGCTCATGCCTATAATCCCAGCACTTTGGGAGGTTGAGGCAAGTGGATAGCTTGAGTCCAAGAGTTCAAAACCCACCTAGGCAACATGGCAAGACCCCAGCTATAAAAAAAATTTTTTTAAAGATTGATAGATGACAAAGGTCTGGGGATTTGGACAGCTTTAAGCATTGACAGCTAACAAACCCACTAGACTTCTTCATGACACCTTCTTTTCTTTGTAGGAAATGGTGTCTCAGGGCTTCCCCACTCAACTTTCACCAGTTTCCAGCAACTCTGTAATGCCTATTTCCACAGTGCAAGAAGTACAGGATAGTCTGGCCAAAGGGACATATCTCTGTCATTAATTTTTGGTATTATGTCTTTTTCATCCTCATGGCTTCGCTGTTTGGGGATCTGGGAGAGTAATTTTATCTGGGACACCACACAAGCCTACCTGGACATACTATGTGTAGTATTCAAAACCATCAAAGAGTTCTAGTTCTGATACAAACCATCCTGACATTCTATCCCCCACTGAGTTATAAATTATAATTTCCTTATAAATAAGTTACCCACAAAATAAGTTTTACAGCAAAATGCTGTATATCCAAAAGTTTAAATTCTAGAATCCAAAAGAGTTTTTAGTACTTATACATTTTAAAATACCACACCTTGTTTTTCTGGCAACTACTTTTTTTAAAGCATTAATTGGAATTATGCTATATGCATAATACATCCTATTCCTTCACTTCCACATAATGAATGGGAAGCTAAAAGAAAATGCAGCCAGAAAAATATTGTGATCAGGATAGATTTAATTTTTTAATCAATGAACTGTCTCAAAATTAAGATCTCTAACTCTGAAAATATTTTTAATTTTGGATAAAGTCAGATTCCAGACATTTAAAACAAATAACATTTTAACATACAACATACAAAGTCAGTAAATCTTATTCGTCATATCAGTGAAGTCCTGCTACATATGGTAAAAGCAATTGTGAATCTCATTATCAACTGATTTGCACTATTGGTGAAGTTTAGAGCAAAGAATTTAAAAATAATAAGTTCCTATGGTCAAAGAGTGCATTATTATATAATTTTAAAAATGACTTTAATGCATACTTCCGCATGCAGATAACTGAAGGCTAAACAAGCAACATTTTATGAGGGGCAGAGTTAAGAACTGATACACACACAACTTGAAGTAAGGTACATTTCTAACAACTAGAAAACTTTATTCTTAAAAAGACATTTCCAAAAATAAAACCAGTCACTATGGTCCTGAAGGCAGCACAAATGTGAGAAGATAGAAAAGGAAATGCCAGAGGAAATCATTACATGTTCTGGAAAATCTCAATGTTTAGCAAAATGAATCCTCAGATCACCCATTTACCCAAGGACTGTTCCAGTCCTCTATTTGCTCATTTATACATTCAGCAAATAGTGACCAGGGTTAAAGATCACACTGTACAGTAAGAACACAAAAATTTACATTTAAAAAATACGGCCTTTCCCATCAAGGATTTCAAACAATCAATAGTCCAACCTGAGTCACAGTCTATTACACATCTGACCATGGTGGTAATTTGCTCCATAAAATTTAGACATCAAGTCTTTGACATATTGTTAACGTACTAAATAAAAAATATATTGCTACAAATGCTTAAATATAAAAATGTACAAGGGGCACGTGTGGTGGCTCATGCCTGTAATCCCTACATTTTGGGAGGCCAAGGAAGGCGGATCACTTGAGGCTAGGAGTTTGATACTAGCCTGGCCAACATGGTGAAACCCTATCTCTACTAAAAATAGAAAAATTAGCTGGGCATGGTGGTGCATGCTTGTAATCCCAGCTACTCAGGAGGCTAAGACCTAAGAATTACTTGAACCCAGAAGCCAGAGGTTGTAGTGAGCTGAGATTGCATCACTGCACTCCAACCTGGGTAACAGAGCAAGACTCTATCTCAAAAAAAAAAAAAAAAAAAAAAAGAACAAGGGATACAAAGAAGAAATGTACAAATGAAGAAGTGCAAATTTCCAATAATATAAAAATGTGTGTAATCTACCAAATAGCCAAAGAAATGTAAATAAAATATATTCACTCATAATATTTGCAAAAAAAACATGTTATAAACTGGATAAAAACTGGTATTTGTAAGAGTGTCAAAAATAAGCACTTTCATGTACTATGGATGGGATTATAAATGTATGACTTCTTAATGGTAATTTTACAATAAGTTTTAAAACTTTTACTGTCCATATCCTTTGAGTTTGCAATGCTATTTTCAAAAATTATCTTAAGGAGCTCATTACAAATATGATAAAGATGTACACATTTAATATGTATATTCATTATAGTTTTTTATAATAGCCAAAAATTTGGAATAACGTATTGATTGAATAAGTAAATTGTGGTACATACATATGACACTACTCTGCAACTATTAAAAAGCATTATATAAATCTATATTTATTGACAGAAAAGATGGCCACAATACATTTTTGAATAAAAAATACATGTATGATAAAAGCCCATCAATTTATAGAATAGCAAATATTTATGTGGAAATCAAATATATATGCATGTATAAGTTTCATGAAATTTAATTTAACAAAAATGTTAACATTGGGTAAGGTGCTGTAGGTTATTTTTACTTTCTTACTCTTATGGTTTGATATTATTTAGATTTTTTATACTTAACATGTCTAACGTGTCCCAAAACAAATAAGCTATTTATAAAATTCAGTATATCACTTAGACATTCAAAAGAAATCACCCAGACCTAGGATAACTTGCTATTAGTCTGGGAGCCAAAGCCAAATATTAATATTAGCTTAAAAAACTCTCAAAATTACAGGGCAACTTCAAATGAGTATCTTAACATCAAATGAAGAAACCATAAATATTTTCACAAAAGCATGTCCCACTCTACCAAAAATAGGTAATATATCAAAGGTAAATAGCAAATAAAAACACTGCCACCTCCCTGTATAATTAGGCTATAAAAGCTTTCAAGCTAGATTTTTAAATCCTGCTTAAAGCTTTCTCTTTAAGCCACACCCATTTCTGTTTTGAGTTACTCCCCCTTACCTTCTTTTTATTATTTGAGTTAGCAAGAAAGTTCAAGCATCAAATAGGTGGTTGGATTAAATGACCTTATAGCCCTGAGATTAAATGATTCTAATGTATTATTTAAAGTACTAAAGTGCTTCCAAAACACCTGTAACAAATTTTATCCATTTTTACATTAAATCATAGCACTGCATGATTAAAACTGATCATTAATTAAATAACTTTTTTAAATTATTGATGCACTGATTTTACTATTATACATAGTGAGTCACTGAATTAAACCAACTGTCTTAAAAGCATTTATTTTCTCAACTAACTTTTGGGACAAGATCAATGCCTGGTATTTTATATATGAAAATAAAAATTCACATTAAAAATATCCTGTATGCAAATTCACGTGGGTTTTCTGGGACATGTGATTGCTGCATTAAAACTATTGTTATTAGAAAAAGGTGAATCGAAGATGGCCAAATAGGAACAGCTCTGGAGTGCAGTTCCCAGCCAGAACACAGAAGGGAGTGATCACCGCATTTCCAAAAGGAATTTTTACTGCTCACAGACCAGGAAATTTCTGGGCGGAAAAACACCACGAGTCTCCAGCATGGCTGTTTCAGCTGGCACAGTGGGTCTCCACACAAAAACGCACACAAATCTGGGCAGCCATTTCAACTGGCGCCTGGAATGCCTGGGAGACAGAGTCACCCATTCAACTTAATAAAGAAGGGCTGAAACAGGGAGCCAGGTGATCTGGCTCGGCAGGTCCGATCCCCACAAAGACCAGCAATCTGAAATGCTCTGGATTGAGAGTTTCACAACAAGCGAAGCTGAACCAGGCACAGTCCATCTCTGTGGAGGGAAGGGCATCTGCCATTACTGAGGCAATCCGCAACTAACAAGGCAGCCCACCATTACTGAGGCAGTCCATCATTACTGAAGCAGTCTGCCACTGCAGAGGCAATCTGCCATTACCAAGGCAGTCCTCCATTACAGAGATAGTCCGCCATTACTGAGGCAGGCTGCCGTTACTGAGGCAGTTCTTCTATAAACAAAACCACAAAGAAGCTCACACAGGAGCTGGCCAGAGCCCACAGCAGCTCAGCAACACCGCTGCTGGCAGACTGTGACTAGGCTATGTCATTGCTGGGCAGGGCATCTCTGAAAAAAGGCAGCAGCATGTCAGGGACTTATAAATAAAGCCCCACCTTCCCAGGACAGAGAACCTGGGGGAAAAAAAGGTGGTTATGAAGTCTGCTGCAGCAGGCTTAAATGTACCTACCCAGCAGCTCTGACCAGAACAATGGAGCTCACAGCCTAGCACTTGAGCTCCAATAAGGGACAGACTGTCTCCTGAAGCAGCTCCCCAACCCCCATATATACAAAGAGACACCTCATAAAGGAGAGCTCAGGCCGACATCTGGTGGGTATCCTTCTGAGACAAAGATAACAGAAGAAGAAACCGGCAGCAACCCATACTGTTCTGCAGCCACCGCAGGTGATCCCCAGGCAAGCAGGGTCTGGAGTGGACCTCCAGCAGTCCTACAGCAGAGGCGCCTGACTGTTAGAAGGAAAACTAAAAAACAGAAAGAAATAACTTCATCGTCAACAAAAAGGGCATCCACTCAGAAACCCAATCCAAAAGTCACCAACTACAAAGACCACAGGTAAATAAATCCACAAACATGGGAAGAAACCAGTGCAAGAAGGATGAAAACATCAAAAACCAGAATATCTCTCCTCCTCCAAGGGATCACAACTCCTCACCAGCAAGGGAACAAAGGTGGATGGAGAATGAGTCTGATGAATTGACAGAAACAGACTTCAGAAAGTGGGTAGTAACAAACTTCTCTGAGCTAAAATAACAGTTCTAGCCCAATGCAAATAAACTAAGAACTTTGAAAAAAGGTTTGACAAAATGCTAATGAGAATAAACCACTTAGAGAAGAATATAAAAGACTTAACGGAGCTGAAAAACACAACATAAGAACTTCACGAAGCATACACAAGTTTCAATAGCTGAATTGACCAAGCAAAAGAAAGGATATCAGACATTGAAGATCAACTCAATGAAATAAAACAAAAAGGCAAGATTAGAGGAAAAGGAGTAAAAAGAAATGAACAAAGCCTCCAAGAAATATGGGATTATGTGAAAAGACATAATCTACATTTGATAGGTGTACCTGAATATGATGGAGAGAATGCATCCAAGCTGGAAAACACTCTTCAGGATATTATGGAGGAGAACTTCTCCAACCTAGCAAGGCAGGCCAATATTCAAGTCCAGGAAATATAGAGAACACTACAAAAGTATTCCTCAAGAAGAGCAACCCCAAGGCATGTAATTGTCAGATTCACCAGGGATGAAATGAAAGAAAAAATTCTAAGGGCAGCCAGAGAGAAAGGTGGGTTACCCACAAAGGGAAGCCCATCAGACATACAGTGGATCTCTGGGCAGAAACCCTACAAACCAGAAGAGAGTGGGGGCCAATATTCAACATCCTTAAAGAAAAGAAATTTCAACCTAGAATTTCATACCCAGTCAAACTAAGCTTCATAAGTGAAGAAGAAATAAAATACTTTACAAACAAGCAATTGCTCAGAGATTTCATCACCACCAGGCCTGCCTTACAAGAGCTCCTGAAAGAAGCACTAAACATAGAAAGGAACAACCAGTACCAGCCACCTCAAAAATGTACAAAATGGTAAAGAGCATTGACACAATGAAGAAACTGCAGCAGCTAATGGGGAAAACAACCACCTAGCATCAAAATGACAGGATCATATTCACATATAACAATATTAACCTTAAATGTAAATGGGCTAAATGCCCCAATCAAAAGACACAGACAGGCAAATTGGATAAAAATTCAAAACCCATTCAGTTGTGCTGTATTCAGGAAACCCAACTCACATGCAAGGACACACATAGGCACAAAAAAAAAAAAAAGAGGAAGAATTAACAAGCAAATAGAAAAAAAAAAAAAAAAAAAAAAAAAAAAGCAGGAGTTGCAATTTTAGTCTCTGGAAAAATAGACTTTAAACCAACAAAGATCAAAAGAGACAAAGAAGGGCATTACATAATGGTAAAAGGATCAATGCAACAAGACCTAACTATCCTAAATATATGCACACCCAATACAGGAGCACCCAGATACATAAAGCAAGTTCTTAATGACCTACAAAGAGACTTAGACTCCTACACAATAATAGTGGGAGACTTTAGCACTCCAGTGTCAATATTACACAGATCAATGGGACAGAAAATTAACAAGGATATCCAGGACTTGAACTCAGATCTGGACCAAGTGAACCTACTAGATATTTACAGAACTCTCCACCCCAAATCCACAGAATATACATTCTTCTTAGCAACACATCACACCTACTCTAAAATTGACCACACAATTGGAAGTAAATCACTCCTCAGCAAATGCAAAAGAACAGAAATCATAACAAACAGTCTCTCACACCACACTGGAATCAAATGAGAAGTCAGGATTAAGAAACTCACTCAGAACCGCACAATATCATGAAATGAAATGAAGGCAGAAATAAAGATGTTCTTCGAAACCAACTAGAATGAAGACACAACGTACAAGACTCTATGGGACACATTTAAAGAAGTGTCTAGAGGAAAATTTATAGCAATAAATGCCCACATGAGAAGCAAAGAAAGATCTAAAATTGACACCCTATCATCAAAATTGAAAGAGCTAGAGGAGCAAGATCAAAAAAACTCAAAAGCTAGCAGAAGACAAGAAATAACTAAGATCAGAGCAGAACTGAAGGAGATAGAGATACAAAAAAACCCTTCAAAAAATCAATAAATCCAGGAGCTGGTTTTTTGAAAAGATCAACAAAATAGACAGACTGCTAGGCAGATTAATAAAAAGAAAAGGGAGAACAATCAAATAGATGCAATAAAAAATGATAAAGGGGATATCACCACCAATTCCACAGAAATACAAACTACCATCAGAGATTACTACAAAAAACTTTATGCACATAAACCAGTAAACCTGGAAGAAATGGATAAATTCCTAGACACTTGCACCCTCCCAAGCCTAAACCAGGAAGAGGTCAAAACCGTGAAAACAAGGGCTAAAGTTGAGGCAGCAATTAATATCCAACCAATAAAAAAAGCCGAGGTCCAGATGGGTTCACAACTGAATTCTACCAGACATACAAAAGAGAAGCTAGTACCACTATTTATGAAACTATTCCAAACAATCCAAAAAGAGGGAATCCTTCCTAAATCATTTTATGAGACCAACATCATCCTCATACCAAAACCTGGCAAAGACTCAACAAGAAAAGAAAACTTCAGGCCAATATCCATGATAAACATAGATGCAAAAATCTTCAATAAAATACTGGCAAACCAATTGCAACAGCCCATCAAAAAGCTTATCCATCATGATCAAGTAGGCTTCATCCCAGGGATGCAAGGCTGGTTCAACATACACAAGTCTATACACATAATTCACCACATAAACAGAACCAAAGACAAAAACCACATGATTATCTCAATAGATGCAGAGAAGGCCTTTGACAAAATGCAACAGCCCTTTATGTTAAAAACTCTCAATAAACTAGGTATCAAGTGAAACATATCACATAATAATAAAAGCTATTGACGACAAACCCACAGCCAAAATCATACTGAATGGGCAAAAACTGGAAGCCGTCCTTTCACATCTGGCACTAGACAAGGATGCCCTCTCTCACCACTGCTATTCAATATAATATTGGAAGTTCTAGCCAGAACAATCACGCAAGAAAAAGAAATAAAGTTATTCAATTAGGAAAGGATGAAGTAAAACTGTCTCTATTTGCAGATGACATGATTGTATATTTAGAAGACCCCATCATCTCAGCCCAGAATCTCCTGAAACTGATAAGTAACTTCAGCAAAGTCTCATGATACAAAATCAATATGCAGAAATCACAAGCATTCCTATACACCAATAACAGACTTAAAGAGAGCCAAATCAAGAATGAGCTGCCATTCACAATTGCTACAAAGAGAATAAAATACCTAGGAATACAGCTAACAAGGAATGTAAAGGAACTCTTCAAGGAGAACTACAAACCACTGCTCGATGAAATAAGAGAGGATACGAGCAGATGGAGAAACATTCCATGTTCATGGTTAGGAAGAATCAATACCATGAAAATGGCCATACTGCCCAAAGTAATTTACACATTCAATGCTATCCCCATCAAGCTACCAATGACCTTCTTCACAGAACTGGAAAAAAACACCTTAAACTTCATATGGAACCAAAAGAGAGCCCACATAGCCAAGTCAATTCTAAGCAAAAAGAACAAAGCAGGAGACATCACACTACCGGACTTCAAACTACACTACAAGGCTACAGTAATCAAAACAGCATGGTACTGGTACCAAAACAGAGATATAGACCAGTGGAACAGAACAGAGGCCTCAGAGGCAACATAACATATCTACAACCATCCGATCTTTGACAAACCTGACAAAAACAAGCAATGGGGAAAGGATTCCCTGTTTAATAAATGGTGTTGGGAAAACTGGCTAGCCTTGTGCAGAAAGCAGAAACTGGACCCTTTCCTAACACCTTACACTAAAATCAACTCCAGATGGATTAAAGACTTAAACATAAGACCTAACACCATAAAAACCCTAGAAGAAAATCTAGGCAAAACCATTCAGGACATAGGCATAGGCAAGGACTTTATGACCAAAACACCAAAAGCATTGGCAACAAAAGCCAAAATAGACAAATGGGACCTAATCAAACTCCACAGCTTCTGCACAGCAAAAGAAACAGTCATTAGAGTGAATCGGCAACCAACAAAATGGGAAAAAATTTTTGCAATCTACCCATCTGACAAAGGGCTGATATCCAGAATTTACAAAGAACTAAACAGATCTACAAGAAAAAAACAAGCACATTCAAAAATGGGCAAAGGATATGAACAGACACTTTACAAAAGAAGACATACATGAGGCCAACAAACATATGAAAAATTGCTCATCATCACTGGTCATTAGAGAAATGCAAATCAAAACTACGTTGAGATACCATCTCACGCCAGTTAGAATGTCAATCATTAAAAAATCTGGAGACAACAGATGCTGGAGAGGATGTGGAGAAATAGGAACACTTTTACACTGTTGGTGGGAGTGTAAATTAGTTCAACCATTGTGGAAGACAGTGTGGCGATTCCTCAAGTACCTAGAAATAGAAATTCCGTTTGACCCAGCACTCCCATTATTGGGTATATATCCAAAGGATTATAAATCGTTCTACTATAAGGACTCATGCACACGAATGTTCGCTGCAGCACAGTTTACAATAACAAAGACCTGGAACCAACCCAAATGCCCATCAATGATAGACTGGACAGGGAAAATGTGGCACACAAACAACATGGAATATTACACAGCCATCATAAACGATGAGTTCGTGTCCTTTGTAGGGACATGGATGAACCTGGAAGCCATCATTCTCAGCAAACTGACACAGGAGCAGAAAATCAAACACCGCATGTTCTCACTCATAGGTGGGTGTTGAACAATGAGAACACATGGAAATGGGGGAGGGACAGCGGCGGGTAGGGAGTTGGGGTGGGGGATGGCATGGGGAGAAATGCCAGATATAGGTTAGGGGGACGAAGGCAGCAAATCACACTGCCACGTGTATACCTATGCAACAATCTTGCATGTTCTTCACATGTACCCCAAAACCTAAAATGCAATAAAAAATAAAGATATAGAAGAGGGAAAAAAAAAAAGACACATGCATACATATGTTCACTGCGGCACTGTTTGCAATAGCAAAGACTTGGAACCAACCGAAATGCCAATCAATGATAGACCAGACAAGGAAAATGTGGCACATATACACCATGGAATACTATGCAACAATAAAAAATGATGAGTTCATGTCCTTTGTAGGGACGTGGATGAAACTGGAAACTGTCATTCTCAGCAAACTGACACAAGAACAGAAAATCAAACACCATGTGTTCTCACTCATAGGCAGGTGTTGAACAATGAGAACACATGGACAGAGGGAGGAGACCATCACACACTGGAGTCTGTTGTGGGGGACTAGGAGAGGGACAGTGGGGGGTAGAGAGTTGGGAAGGGATAACATAGGGAGAAATGCCAGATATAGGTGATGGGGATGCAGGCAGCAAACCAGATTGCCATGTATGTACCTATGCAACGATCCTGCATGTTCTCCACATGTACTCCAGAACCTAAAGTGCAATGAAATATATACACATATGTAACAAAAAACTATTACTATTTCCTCCAAAACTGCATCATTTAAAAAATTTCAATTTTTAAAGCTATTATCACTTTTTTTGTTTACAGCTTTACTGGATTAAACCCATGTTTACTGAACTTCATAATGCTTAGTTTTCTTTTTTCGTTAATAATTATATTAAATTATGCAGAATTTGAATTGACTATAAATAACAAAATGTGAAATTTGACTTTCAGTAGAACTGACATTAAGCTAACATCCAACTTTTTTTAATGCAGTTGCTAATAACTAAGAACATCACAATACTGTATAGAAAAGGAGGGTTTAGTTATTCGTATTTATGTCTTCTAATGTAAAGGGTTAGAGTATTTGTGAGGCATCAAGGAAGACAACTTAAGATGCTACCTAGTCCACCACTCTGCTTTTCTGGAAGAACTTGTTTCCTCAAATAAATAGGAGTTTCTCCTATTCTCAAAAGTCTCCAAAGGTAGTTATTATTGAAGCCACCTCATAGTAGCCTATTATGTATTCTATGCTGCTCAACGTATATCTCTTCAATGTTATTTTCGTATTGAGCACCACAACTTAGAAGGCACATTGACAAAGCATTCAGAGGTGAATGACTAGAAAACATTATAGAAACCACATTAGAACAGAATGGTTGCATGTTCATTCCAATTATGGTAGTTGAAATGAACTTGGAGATTATCTAGCCCAGTGAGATTATCAAACTCTTTGGTCTCAGGACTCCTTTACATTCCTAAAAATTAATGAGAGTCCCAAAGAGCTATTGTTACACTTAATCAATATTTACTATATTAGAAAATAAAACTTTAAAATTTTGTTATTTTAAATAACAAAAATAAACCTATTACATAGTAATATGAAGTATTTTATGAAATATAAGTGCATTTTCCAAAATAAAAAATAGAAAGAAAACTAGCATTGCTTTACATTTTTGCAAATCTCCTAAATGTCTGGATTAGAAAAATACAGCTAGATTATCATAGGTGCTACTGCATATGTTGTGATATGTTGGTTTGGTGGAAGTATGTGGAAAGTATCCATTTTCACACAGATAGGTAGTTAGAAAGAGGCAGAATGTTTTAATGTCCTTTTAAAATAATTGTGGCTATTCTTTTATATTATATCAAAATTTGACAAGTAATTTCTCAAAAGTTAATTGCAATATGGAATCTAAACTTTGAATATCAATAAATTTTTTGTATTCCATTACTCTAAAATCAAATAGCCTTTGAATGGATCTTTTAGCCATGCATGACTTTGTAACATCATACATTATTAGTTCATTTGAGAAATATTGACTCACTGAGTTATGCAGATCTTTAAAACATTGACATATTTTATTATGTGATATTGTTATAACCACATTTCTTAATATTACCACTGAATCTTATCAGAAAAGTTTTTAAGTATTGGGAAGCCATCATGTTTGTGGTGGTGAGTAAAAGCTTTCCAAACTATTAATTTTCTCTTGGAAGCTCAAATTTTATTGACAAAAAAAAATCACTTATTTTCCTCTAAATAGGCAGGCTCACTTTGTCCATTTTTGAGAATATGCCTGCCAGGTTTTTAAGTCTAAATAACCATTGCGTGTTTGTTACTTGTTCTTTCAAGTAAAAAATGGCCTTCTATGAAAAAAGTAGTTAGTTCAACTCAACTACAAGTGATTTTCCTCAAGATAACCATTGTACTTGAATATGTAGTATAAGTTCTTTATGTATACTTCCCATTTCAGCACACAGAGAATTAAAGAAAGGTCAAGAGTTAATAAAATTAATAATTTTACTGTTTCATCTACAATATTCTTAAGTGAAACTGGCATTTTGTTTGTTTTTTTCTGTGAGTGGTAAGGATAAAGGAATTCAATGACTACTAATAACAATTTTGTGCCACTGTCTTGATGTGTGCTAAGGCACCAGCAGTTTTAACCCAAAATTGCTATGTCTCCTCAGTGCAAATGTCAATACAGTGAAAAAGACAAGTAACAATTTCACATTATGATGAAAATAGTTTTGACAACAAATCCTCTGAAAGGGTCTCAGGGATCCTCAGTGTTCACAGGCCACATTTTGATAACCACTGGTCTACTCTGATACTCCATTTTGCAGCCAAGGAAATTAACCTAGTTTAATATTTTCAAGCACACAAATAGGAGGCAATGATACCTAGCACAGCAAGTGTAATATAATAAATGCTGATCAAAAGTAGGTGGAAATTACAAAGTGGTAGGTTTTAGTTCAGTCCAAGATAAATCTTCTTTTTTCAAGCTCACAAAAGCACTTTTTATTTGAGGCAAAGAGAAGTCTTGCTGAAAGGATTACAGTTGCAAGCAATCAAAACTCAACTGTTAGTGACACTATTTTGACCTGATAGATTTTGCTTCTCTTTGGTCAGAAAAGGGTATTTAGGTTATACTTTTCCCAGTGGGACAAAAAGAAGAGCAAGGCAAACTGAAAGAGACTTCTGCTCTGCTGACAGGTCTCTTGAGATCCAACATCAAGCTAGACATGCCCTCACTGGCCACTCCACAAGTTGCTATTCCACTGCTGAGTAACACAGGCCATACTATATTTGCAAGGAAAAAACGTAGGCAGGCAACACAGGTATAGGTCACTTAGGGACAAGCAGGCATCCACAGCTTCAAAACTCTTCATGAAAGGAGTAATCCTTGTGGGAGGCACCGCTTACCAAG
Source organism: Sapajus apella (assembly GCF_009761245.1). NCBI lineage: Eukaryota > Metazoa > Chordata > Mammalia > Primates > Cebidae > Sapajus > Sapajus apella. The sequence goes on from NW_022436987.1 coordinate 11,673,362, forward strand.
GCACAGGCCCTCCAGTTCCTGTTGAAGCTGAGTAAGGTGGTCATATCCTGGCTGCTCAGTTCAAAGTCAAAGACCTTAAAGTTCTCAGCAATGTGTTCTGCTGTCACAGACTTAGGGATCACCATCAAGTTCCTCTGCATGGGGAATCGGATCAGGACCTGGATTGTACTTTTATTGTGTTTGGCTGTGATCGCCTTGATCCTGGGATCCTCCAGGAGGGAAAGAAGGGTCCTTGGACTTGTCCCAGGGCCTATTGGGAGAACCAAGAGGGCTGTAGGTGGTCACCACAATGCCTTTGGACTGGCAGTACTGGATTAACTTCTCCTGACTGAAGTACGGGTGGCACTCAATTTGGTAAACTACAGGCTTATACTTTAAGCTAAGGTTGTTTAAGATCCTCTCCACCTGGCGATGGTTGAAGTTGGTGATGCCAATAGCTTTCACCAGCCCTTCATCCACCAGCTCTTCCATGGCCACCCATGTGTCCAGAATGCTGTTGTCACTAGGAACCACGTTGCCCGACTCATCCAATGGGGAAAATTCCTTCCCAGGCTTAAAGCCAGTCAGCCAGTGAATAAGGTGGAGGTCCAGGTAGTCCAGCTTCGGGTTGCTGAGCATTTTCTGGCAGGCTCCTTTCACCAGGCCCTTCTCCTGGTACGTGCACCACAGCTTGCTGATGATGAAGAGCTCCTCGCACTTCACCACCTGCTCCCTGAGCTTCTCCTAAATGGCCACCCCACCTCATTCTCATTCTGGTACATGTGGGCACAGTTGATGTGGTGGTACCTGACGTCAGTGGCCACCTTCACAGTCTATCATCTGGCCTGGAGGAATCTCCAGGTGCCCAGCCCCGGGATGGGCATCTTGGCACCATTGCTGAGCACGAGGTAACTGGCCATGGCTGCTGCGCTCCGCTACCCCGCCCAGAATTGTGCCTAGTTCAGTCCAAGATAAATCTTTTAAAGCAATGAAATAAGTTGACTCATCAATAGAAGTTGTCAAAGCTGAGACTGCATGACTCTTTACCAGGAATGTTGTAGAAACAATTCTTAGAGTTGAAAGTTGTACCAAAACTTAGCTGATTATATAATCACCTAGAAAGATTTTATAAAATTCAAATTTCTAGGTCCCACTCCAGACCTCCTAAACCGGATTCTCCTTGAGTGGACCAGGAGTTCACATTTTTTTAAAAGCTTTGGAGGTGACTGTTACAGCTCATTTGGATATAGATTGGTATTTAGGAACTGCTATGTCATTTCTCCTCTAAAGCAACTACCATCCTAAGATTCTACAACTTTATACTATCCACACCCACTAGGAAGAATATCTTTACACTTTAATGTAACATATCCTAATCCTACTTTAATAAATTAAATGGTCAGAATCATGTTTTTTCTGGGTCAAAAGAGGATGCATTATTTTTGCATTTCCTTAGGCCCACCATTCACCTCTGCCAACATACGTAGCTGAATTGTAAATCAGAGATAGGATTGCATAATTTCGACACATTTTCACAATTGCCAACACTTTACTGCTATCCTGAAAGAATAATTCAATAAGAGCTATCTGTGAACAAAGATGGTCACTATAAAAATAGTATGTACATAAAACAAAAAAAAAATGAGCGCCAGGTGCAATGATTCGCATCTGTTATCCCAGCACTTTGGGAGACTGAGGTGAGAGGGTCGTTTAAGTTGAGGAGTTCAAAGCCAGCCTGGAGAACAAAGTGAGACCCTGTATCTACACAAGAAATTTAAAAATTAGCCAGGCAGCCGGGTGTGGTGACTCACACCTGTAATCCCAGCACTTTGGGAGGCCAGGGCAGGCAGGTCACGAGGTCAGGAGTTCGAGACCAGACTGGCCAACATGGTGAAACCCCATCTCTACTAAAGATACAAAACGTTTGCTAGGCATGTTGGTGCACACCTGTAATCCAAGCTACTCAGGAGGCTGAGGCAGGAGAATTTTTTTGAACTCGGGAGGCAGAGGTTGTAGTGAGCCAAGATCATGCCACTGCACTCCAGCCTGGGCAACAGAGCAAGATTCCAACTCAAAAACAAAAAAAATTAGCCAGGCATGGTGACACACATCTGCAGTCCCCGCTACTCAGGAGGCTGATGCAGGGAGGCTGCTTGAGCCCAGGAGGTTGGGGCTGCAGCGAATTATGATCACACCACTGTATGCTAGCCTGGGCAACAGAGTGAGAACCTGTCAAGAAAGACAGAGAGACAGACAAAGACAAGAAAGAGACGAAGGAAGGAAGGGAGGAAAGGAGGAAAGGAGGGAGGGAGGGAGGGAGGAAGGGAGGGAGGGAGGAAGAGAGAGAGGAAGGAAGGAAGGAAGGAAGGAAGGAAGGAAGGAAGGAAGGAAGGAGGGAGGGAGGGAGGGAGGGAGGGAGGGAGGGAGGGAGGGATATTATTTAGGTTACAGAATGTCAGTATTTTATAAAGGTATTTTACAAAGACAGCTTATCACTATGATTCAAGATCAAAATATAGACCACAAACTTCCAAAAGCTATTTACAAAATCACCATGTGACTTAATCCACAAAACTTGTATTTTGACATCTTGACTACAGAAAAATTCCACATACTTCATAAACACAAGTCAGCAAGGCAACCTGACTAAAATCAAATAAAAATTTGGCAGTGGGTAAAAAAGAATATATTTTGTAACTTTTCACTCAATAAACTTGTTCTTTATTGCTTCATGCCCCTTGCTTTTCTTATCAAAATACACTTCCTTGAAATAACACTTATTATTGTGTTTTTTTAGAATCTTTCTTCTTACAGCCTGATTTCATAGATAACAGCTTAATAGTAATAGTTTTTTAAAAGGCAAAGAGGGTCTTGTATGAGTAGGACTAGAGAAAAAAAGTCATCATCAAAACATAATCCACAGACTATCAGAACTGCCTAAAGTGCTTATTAAAATAAAAAATGTGTTGCCAGGTGCGGTGGCTCACACCTGTAATCCCAACACCTTGGGAGGCGGAGGCAGGCAAATCACTTGAGGTCAGAAGTTCGAGACCAGCATGGTCAACATGGTGAAACCCCGTCTCTATTAAAAATACAAAGATTAGTTGGGCCTAGTGGCACAGGCCTATAGTACCAGCTACAGGGAAGGCTGAAGCAGAAAAATTGCTTGAACCCTGGAGGTGGAGGCAGCAGTGAGCCAAGATCTCACCATTGCAATCCGGTCTGGGCAACAGAGCGAGACTCCATCTCAAAAAATAAAATAAAATAAAATAAATTTAATCATTATTAAAGCTCCACCCAAACCAATCGATTCTGAGAGTTGGCCCATGAATCTAATTTTAAGCATTACCTGTGCTCAGGTAATTCCTAGCATACTAAAATTCAAAAACTCCTGGGCTAAAGAGTAACTGAGCTAAATGTAGGTATACTCACAAAAACTTTTCTGGAAAAATGAAAATTTAGTAACTCTATAAAATGTCTTATATTATTGAAAAGATTCTCAATGATTTCAGAGTTCTTGTTTTTTAAAAATAAAATAACAATGTTTCCTTAAATGTAAGGAGGTATTAGAAACTAGACATGGAATTTAGCTCAATAATTAAGCCTTAGTTATTGCAGGGTGCTCTTTTTAAAAATCTGAGATAAAGATACAAGCAATTCTTCAGCAATTCAATTAACATTTCGAAGAGCCCACAGGATACACGGCATGAATAGGGATATTTAGTGATACAGGACAATAAAGTATAATCTCAGACCTCCAGAAATGACAATTGGATTCATTGTAAGATAGATGCTATAGTTAGAATAGTCTTGCATTTGCAGTGCACTATCATATCCAGAAAGGGGAGAGGATTCCTATCCCTGCTGAATTTTCTCTTTCTGAGTTCTGCTCACAAGATAGAGTAACAGTAGAGTGTCAGAGCATTTAAAAAGCAATCATTTAACAAAATCTTGCAAATAAATTCTAATTTTTAAGTCCACACCTCTTTTTAATCAGTGTAGTATTTTATATAGAGTAAACATATAGAAAAAAACTGAGGCAGGGCCATTCTTCATACTTGTTCTAGATAGTTAAAGCAAGATAAATTTAAAGACAGCTAAAGATGGCCAACTTAATCCTCATTTTTTAAAAGTCTTCTTGTTACCACTCTCAGTACCACTCCCTTTTAACCGCAAATAATGACTTCAGTAATGGAGCTCCGTAATTTAAAAGTATCAGGCAAATAACAGCAAGTAACTTAGAGGAGTTGACACCGCCTGTTGTGCAAATATGTACTTAGACTACTATAAAAATAACAGCTGCATTATCAACTGGATACAGACCAGAACAACTTATGGGACTGCAGAGTCAACATAGTCTGAACTTGCGTGTATGTGGCACTTTACATTTTTCAAGCATTTCTAAATTCATGGTAGAAATTAAAAGGAAGAGAGATGCTGAAAGAAGAAAAAAATAAAGGTTTGGTAACTATGGGCTAATTACCTAAGAGTCCTAATTCTTAGAGTAAATCATCCTTACTCATCATTTACTGGATGTTTACTCTGTGCCAGGCACTGTGTTAAGCCCTGAGAAAACAAAAATGAACGCAGTAGAGTTGGTGACTTCAAGGAGTTCACAGCCTAGTAAAGAAGACAAATAATTACAGTTTTGTGTGAAACATGTAAAGAGAATAAAGCAAATTATAAAACTATATAATCTCACTTTCTAAAATAAAGAAAATGATTTTAAAGATGAGGATGTTAACATTTACCTTCCAAAGTTTTTGTGGAGATTCAACATATAAAAATGCCTCCTAGATGGAGGGGTATGCGTTCTGTAAATATAACTCCCTTTTTGCTTTTTCCCTAAGACTCAAATGAAATGTGCTCGAGTCACATCTTAGGTGATGTGGTGGCTAGCATAGTCATCCACTTTTTAAAGAGGAATGCCTTAAGGGTATAAGACCCTACAGTTGTGTCCTTGCCAATGCTACCACATGACCATACCTAACAAATAAACACTGTAGACCTACTAGGAGCTTAGTTGCACACTACAAGTTAGTCCTTCTCAGCCTTAATTTGGTCACTCTCAAAAACAAAGAAACAAAGAGGATCATGTGGAGAGATCCTGCTTATCATTTTACCGTATCTTCTTCATAACAATTTGAAGATTTCACCTTAAGTCTAGACAAGATCTGGCCTAGCCTCAGAGGTTGCCTCACATCCTAAGTAAAAATATCAGGGATAACAGAATGAGATGTGCCCAAGTTTACAGGCAAGGAAACAGACAAATAACTCACTCAAGAAAACAGACATATAGCCCACTTAGGACCACGTGACAAACTGCTGACAGCTTTCATTTTAAGTCAGAGTTTCCCATTACTAGGCATACAATGTAAAGCCAAAAAGGAGGGATAAAAATTATATTCACATACTTTTTTAAAAATAATAAAAGACCATGTTTTTAGGAAAAAGACTGAGAGGAATAAGCTGTTAATAAAGGCTGCTACTGGGCATGGGACAATAGGTAAACTCTTTCCATTTTTCACACTTTCTTAATTTCCGTAATGCTGAACATTTTCAATTGGGAAAAAATTAAGCAAAAAAAAGGTTCTACTATTTTATACAGAGTTCACACTTGCATAGGTCACAATCTTGAGCAACATTCAGAGTATTTGGTTGTTCACTCCTCTCCACAAAGGATGTGAAAGACCTCTTCAAGGAGAACTACAAACCACTGATCAAGGAAATAAGACTGGATGCACATAGATGGAAAAACATTCCACATTCATGGTTAGGAAAAACATCTATCCATCTGACAAAGGCCTAATATCCAGAATCTACAAAGAACTAAAACAGATTTACAAGAAAAAAAAAATAAACAAACCCATTCAAATGTGGGTGAAGGATATGAACAGACATTTTTCAAAAGAAGACATTTATGCAGCCAACAAACATATGAAAAAAATGCTCAACATCACTGGTCATCAGAGAAATGCAAATCAAAATCACATTGAGATACCATCTCACACCAGTTAGAACGGTGATCATTAAAAATTCTGGAGACAACAGATGCTGGAAAGAATGTGGAGAAATAAGAACACTTTTACACTGTTGGTGGGAGTGTAAATTAGTTCAACCATTGTGGAAGATAGTGTGGCAATTCCTCAAGGATCTAGAAATAGAAACTCCATTTGACCCAGCATTCCCATTACTGGGTATATATCTAAAGGATTATAAATCAATCTATTATAAAGACATATGCACACGTATGTTCATTATGGCACTGTTTACAATAGCAAAGACTTGGAGCCAACCCAAATGTCCATCAGTGAGAGACTGGATAAAGAAAACTTGCCACATATACACCATGGAATACTATGCAGTCACAAAAAAGGATGAGTTCATGTCCCTTGAAGGGATATGGATGAATCTGGAAACCATCATTCTCAGCAAACTGACACAAGAACAGAAAACCAAACAAAGCATGTTCTCATTCATAGGCGGGTGTTGAACAATGAGAACACATGGGCACAGGGAGGGCAACATCACACACTGGGTTCTGTTGGGGTGTGGGGGGCTAGGAGAGGGACAGCATTGGGAGAAATGCCTGATGTAGATGACAGGGGAATGGAGGCAGCAAACCACCACTGCATGTGTGTACCTATGCAATAATCCTACAAGATCTGCACCTGTACCCTAGAACTTAAAATATAATTTTTTTAAATGCAACTAAATCTCCTAATCAATAATTTGAGTTCTATATCCTACATCCAAAAATAAGGGAAAGTTTAAAATACAGCTCACTCACTAGGCATAATATTATGTCAGTATATGGTTATTAAAACTTTTATTTGGAATCCTAGACAACAGCATGAGAAAACATTTGTAGTGTGTATCTGCTGTATTATATAATAGAAATAGTCAAGAGTTATCTAACTTTCTTTAAATTGCAATATTCCTCTGAAAGTATGGTCTGAGATAGATTAACTACTTTTTCCTTAAAGAATAAATTCAATATCCTCATCTATAAAATGCACACAGATTCACTGCTAAAATAGAATGAGATAACATGTAAAGCAATTAGTACAGTATCCTGGCACTTAACAGGTATACTTCACAAAGCTAAACTCCTAGAGTAACAATGGCACTACAAAGTATGAGTTTTTAACCTTCTTTATTATTTATTCCATTACTTCACACTCTACCAAAACAATAGGAACCAGAAGGCAGTCTAGTATAGTGACAATGTGAAGGCTAGGAGGTAGATCTAGTTTCAAGCCCTGGTTCTGACATTTACTAGATATGTGACCATGGGCAATTATTTAATTTCTCTGCATCTTAGTTTCCTCATTTGCAAAATAAACACAATTATCTCACCTACCTTAAGAGATTTTTAGGATAATAAAATGAGACTATCTACATAAAATATCTAGCAACATATTGAGCCCACAAAGTAATAAGCATTCAATAATTTTTGGCAATTGTTTGGCAGGACAAAAATTGTTAATTTTTCTGTAAAAGGCCAGATAGTAAACAATTTAAGCTTTGACAGCCACATGGCCTCTCTACTCAACCCTGCCATCATAGACAAAAGCAATTATAGAAATTACATAAATAAGTGGGCATAGCTATATTCCAATAAAATTTTATTTACAAGAACAGGTAGTATGCCAGATTGGGCTCCCTGGATATAGTCTGCTTAGCCCTGCTTTAATAAACTCCCCATCTGGAAATATCTAAATAGCTCTCTCATCTATGACCCCCTAGGTATACTCTTTCAATAATCATATCTTTTAGATCACTATTTTACAAAGTATGTTTTATATACCACTTGTTTCCCGAGATATTAATAGATATTATACCTTGATAAAATTCTATGTTCATATGAGTTTAGAAAATTCTGAGTTAAATAGATTTTAGTTTTGGTACAAGCGCTAAGCAAAAGAAAACTCTAATCTCAGACAAAAAAGGGTAAAAGGCAAATAGCATTATTAGAGATAAAGATAATAGTAACAATAATAGTAACAGTAATAGTAATGATTACAAAGTCAATTCATCAATAAGATATAACAGTTCTAAGTATGTATAAATCTAATGCCATATTCTCAAAATATTTAGCTAAGCTTGACAGAAATATAAGACAAGTCCATAACTGAAAGTAAACATTTTAAAATACTCTCTGGATAAATAATAAAATAAGCAGATTTTAAAGGCATAAAAATATAAAAGACTTAATTATTGTGACCAACAAATTTGATATAATTGACAGATTTATACTGGTACACCCAACAACTGCAACAAGTGCACAGAAAAACAGTATTTTTAAGCAAATATCATGCCATCATTCTTAATGATAAAATGTCAACAGCATTTTCTTTGAGATAGTGAATGCAATAAAGATGTCTACTACTTCTATTCTCAACATTGCAATGGAAGTATTAAATAGTATAATAAGGCAAGAAAAATACATTAAAAATATAAAAATTTAAAAGAAGAAATCAAATTGTCACAATGTGCAGATGATATGATTATATAGAAAGAAAATTCAAGAGAACCTACAGATAAAGAATTATAATTAACAAATAGGTTGGACAACTTTGTTTTATGCAAGAGCATTGTACAAAAAATATATATTGCTTTTCTACATACAATCCCAAGCAAAATGTAATTTATAAATATAATTTATATAAAACTATCACAAATATCTAATCCCTAGGTAAGATCTATAATGAAAGATATTCAAGGCCTCATTGCAATAAACTATATAACATTTTTGAGAATAAGTTAAGACTTAGCAAGTAGAGAGCTATACTATGTCATGGATTTGAAGGCTCAAAATTGTAAAGAAGTCAATTTCCCCAAATTAATCTAGAGATTAAATGCAATTCCAGTCTGAATTCCAACAGTCTATGTGTTGGTGTGTGTGTGTGCATAATATGCTAAGTTCATTTTGAAATTTATATGAAAATCCAAGCATCCAATAAAATCTTGAGCACAAAAATAGACTTGATCTATCAGATATAAAGATAACTATAAAGCAACAGTAATTAATACAGAGTAACTGGCACAAGGGGAGAAAAACATTCCTTTGGAACAAAATAAGGAGCACAGAAGAAGGAAAAAACTAAGCAGGTATATGTACTTGATTTATAACAAGTTGGCTCTACTAAACAATGAGAAAAAGATGAGGTTTTGGTTTTTGTTTTTCAATAAATGATGCTGGATCAATTAGACATCCTTGTGAAAAAATAAAATAAAACTTGCTCCCTATGATACAAAGATCAGTTTCAGGTGATCTATGGGTCTAAATTTAAAAGACCAAACAATGACTAGAGATTCCTAACTTGTGATCAATAAAATACTAGGGGTTCTATGGAAGGGCTTCAAAAGTTCCACAAACACCTTAAAGTTATACAAAATGGTTTGTATTTTTCTGGAGAAATTACTCATATATTTCATCACCTTCTCAAAAAAATACAATACCGAAAAACGTAGCTTAGGGTTATGTCCTCACTAATTCAGAGTAAGAAAAGATTTTTTAAACAAAATATTGAAAGCATTGCCAAAAATTGAAAAAGTAGATCCATTTTATTTGATTACATAAATAATATTAAGCATTTCCATTCATCAAAAGACACCATAAGAGAGTAAAAGGCATCTTTTAGTGTGGAAAAAAGGTATCTACAACACAGAAAGGATGCCATTGGTGCTGCTACTTAAGAGTTCCTTGGCTAGTTCTGATTTTAGACAGAGCTGCAATGGACAGTTCCATGTGAGCACAGACTCACCTTGCAAGTATCTCATCTCAAGCAATCACTGAACATTCTAACGCCTTCTGCTTCGGGACCTCCTCTGAAGGCCATAGAAATATGTTTAGCCCAGCACAAGCTCAGCATGGGAGACAGGGGAGTAAACACCACTGGAAAAAACTCTTAATTAGCATTAAATAAGTGCTTCAGATTCTCCCTTAGGAAGGCTTTCTGTGCTTCTCAGAGGTTCTAGAAGAATCCAGTTCCCGTTGCCTATAGTGTGACCTTAATAAGAAGGTGACCTTTTAATTCTTCCAAACATCACTACTCCCTCACTTCTACTTCCTGAGATTATCTCCCTAACGGCTATCTGTACCACAGTCCTCATCACAAGGCTCTACTTTTGTTGGAATCTAAACTAAGACTATAAACTGAATGCATTAAAACTCCAGTAAGAAAAAGACAAAAAATTGAATAGAAAAATGGACCTAAAAAATGGATTCATAAAAGAGGATTTATATATGGCCAATAAACATCAAAATGTGTTTAACTTCATTAATATTTAAGGAACTGAAAATTAACATTAGGAGTTGTCACTTTATATCCACCAGAATGTTTAAACTATAAAGACTGATAATATGAATAGTGGGAGAAAGTATATGATAACAGGAACTCTCATACTTTACTGGTGGAAGTATAAATTAGAAGAATTTGTAAAACAGCTTGACATTATCTAATATAAATAAAAATACTCCATCCTATCATCCAGAAATTCTACTTCTAAGAATTTACCCAAGAGAGATGCAGGCACTTACACACCAAGTATGCAAGAATGCATTATTCATATTATTCCCAAACTGGAAATGTCTGTCAACAGCAGAATGGACAAACTATGATATAATCATAGACTGGAATATAATAAAACAATGAAAATGAGCAAATTACCACTACACAAAATAACAAGAATGTATCTCACAAATATATGAAATGAAAGGACCCAGAAACAAAAGGATATATAAAGTTCATTTATATAAAGTATATAACAGACAGATCCAACACTGTGTTGTATGCTCTGGGGGTGAAAGTATAAAGAAAACAAAGATGTGATTATTATGAGAGAGAGGTAGTAATGTTTTTCCCTTCGGAGGAGGAAAGGGAGTAATGGTTGGTATAGAAACAAGAAAGGCTTCTGGGTGATATAAACATTCTATTTCTTAACCTGGGTGGTAGTCACACAGATATTCACTTTATGATAAAATTTCTTCTTTTGTACACATTTCTATTTGGTATTTGGACATTATAGAAAAACAAGTTTTTCTCAAATGCCTAATATTTAAACATAATATAAACAATCTAATTCAAAATGATAAAAATGCAAACTAAAACAATGAGATATCAGTTTTCACCTGTATGGTCCAGGGTATACAGAAACAGGCACTCTCAAACATTGTTAGGAGTACAAATTGACACAGCAGCTATGAAAGGCAATTTCATAATCTTTATCTCAGATTTAAGTTGAATATAACCTTTAACCCACAATTCCATCTCTAGAAATTTTTCCTACATATAGACTTGTACAAGAACAAAAAGGAGGATATACAAGAATATTCACTGCAATATTGTTAGTAATACCAAAAGATTAGAACCAATCAAAAAGTCCATTAATGAGGATGGGTTAAATACGTTATAGTACACCCAGACACAGGGATATAATGTAATCATTTAAAAGAAATGAGAGGTCAGGCACAGTAGTTCATGCCTGTAATCCCAGCCCTTTGGGAGGCTGAAGTGGGCAGATCACTTGAGGTCAGGGGTTCAAGACCAGCCTGGCCACATGGTGAAACCGCATTTCTACTAAAAATACAAAATTAGCTGGACATGGTGGTGTACGCCTGTAGTCCCAGCTACTCAGGAGGCTGAGGTAGAAGAATCCCTTGAATCCAGAAGGCGAATGTTGTAGTGAGCTGAGATCCCACCATTGCACTCCAGCCTGGGCAACAAAATGAGACTCTGTTTCAAAATAAAAAAAAAAAAAAAATGAATGAGAAAGCTCTACACATGTTGATACATATATCCTCAATATGTATTGTGAAATTTTTAAAAAGTGATATACAGGCAAATATGCATAATAAAGTAGCATTTGTGTTAAGGAAATAAAAAGGGGCTTCAAGATGGCTGACTAGAGACATCTGGTAGGCCTCCTACACAAAGAGGAACCAAAGCATGAAGTAGATAATCACACTTCAAATAGATCACCTAAGAGAGAACACTGGAATTCAAAAGGGAAGTAATAGGAAGCACCTAAGGCAAGGAAGAAGAGGGAAACCAGGCAGTCTGCTTGGCACTATCAGCTGGGAGCTTGGAGAGGTTCCCCAACGTAGGAAAGTGGAAGTGGAAGATTCTCAGTGGTCCATATTCCCAGAGTGAACTCTTGTAATCCTAATCACAGGGGAACTTGTCGACCATGGCAGGCACTGAGACTAACATAGGAAGCTGCCAGGAGACTGTGTGACAACATTGCTCCAAAGAGGGAGCTCACATTGGCTCTCACACACTGCCCCAAGTCCTAAGCAACTACAGCAAGATGCCATTATGAGAGACCAGCACCCACCAGACTGCATCCTGCCTTGGAGTGCAATAGCCCCTGCATCTCCACATCCCTGGATCCCTATTGACACCCTCAACCTGCAGCCAGTCACTGCTGCTGGCTGCCACTGCCAAAGCTGAAACATAAGCCACTGGCAGCAACCCCACCATTCCCAGTAGCAGGGCCATAGTTCACTTACAAGCATCCTAAGGACAGACAATTCTGCCCATAGCCACTACCTGGAGCCGAAGCACATGCTCCCAGGCCACCTGTCTATACCTGCTGCCACTGAAAACACCCCCAAACTCCCCAAAAGTAGGGCGGCAGCAAGCCATTGTTGTCCTCACTTAAACATTCTGCCATGAGTCTGGAAATCATCTTGCCCCTACCTATCAAAATCAGTGCTGCCAAGGAGGACTTGGGACAGTTCCACCTGGCACAGCTCTGCCCCACCAAGTACCACATCAATTGGGTGCTTGGGGATTTCTCTGCCCTATCCACCATGATTGGCTCCCAAGCACTCCTCCTGGGAACCTGAGGACAAGCCTACCCAATATACCACAAGTACAATAGCTAGCACACACCCACATGTGCCACCTGTAGTCCGACTGCCTACCAAGCCTGTCATAGCTACTGCCAACACAAGCACAGATCTATTGAGAACCAAAAGGTTATTCCCCCTCTGCTACTGCCATTGCCTACATGACACCCACTGGCCAGGGGTCCAAAGACCCTTCCACCCACCCAGGCCACCATTACCACTCCTGACACCCAAGAAGCTACTTGAAGGCCTAAGAATCAGCCCACCTAGATCCACTAGCACCAGTGTCAATGTATAACACTCTGGGGCCCTAGAACAGGCACGCTTAGCCTGCCACAGTAACCACTGGGGAAAATAACTGGCTCATCTGGTGTCCCTGTTTCCATAAAATATCACCACGGCCTCCACAACAACCACAACCTAAGCCATTGAGGAAATCTCAGACACCATTGACACAGTTTACAGCCAAAGAAATCACACAGAGACTATACGAATGCATGTACCCAGTATCAAAGCCAAAGTGTTCTATTCAACCAACTCAATAGGTACAGCTTCAAGAAACTGTATGAACTCTGCTATGAACGTAAATTCAGAAAATTATTAGTAATTATTAAACCAGATGTGCAGATATCAATGCAAAGACACAAAAACATGAAAAAGCAAGAAAATATGACATGTCCAATGAAACACAATAATTCTCTAGCAATGTATTTCAATGAAAAAAACTTACAAAATCCTGGAAAAATAATTCAAAATAATAATATTAAAGAAGATCAATGAGGTGCAAAAGAACATGGAAAACAAACAAGCAAACAAACAAACAGAAAAAAAAACCAGAAAAACAATTCAGGATAGAAATGAGAAATTTATCAAAGAGATAAATATCATTTTAAAAAATTCCATAACTGAGGAATTCATTAAATAAAAAATACATTTGAAAACTTCAATCATACACTATATCAAGTAGAAGAACCAATTTCAGAACTCGAAGATAGGTCTTTTAAAACAACCCAATCAGTTGAAAATAAAGAAAAAAAAATCTTTTAAGAATGAAAAAAGAGTATGTGACCTGTGGGACACCATAATGTGACCAAATACTCAAATTTTCAGTGTTTCAGAAGCTGAAGGGAAAAAGAACAGCATAGAAAACGTATTTAGCAAATTAATAGCTAAAAACTTCTCACATCTAGCAAGAGAATTAAACATCCAGATATAAGAAGCTCAGAGATCCTCAAATAGATGCAAGTTAAAAAGGTTTTCTCCACAGTACATTATAGTCAAACTGTCAAAAGTTAAAGAGGGAGTTCAAAAACAGCAAGAGAAAAGTGCCCAGTAACTTATAAAAGTACCCCCATCAGACTAATAGCAGATTTATCAGCAGAAATCTTACAGGCTGGAGGAGAATAGGATGATAAATTCAAAAGGCTAAAAGGAAAAAGAAAAAAAAAAACCTGCCACTAAGTATACTATGCCCAGCAAAGTTATACTTCATAAGTGAAAGAGAAATAAAGCCTTTTCGAGATAAGCAAACGCTGAGAGAATTCACCACAAGACAAGCTCTACAAGAAATGCTTATGGAGTTCTACCCACTGAAGTGATAAGGCAATATCTACCATCATGGGGGAAAAAAAAAAAAAAACATGAAAATATAAAACTGGTTGAGCAAATACATAAATAAGAGAAAGAATTCAAAGGTTATCACTACAGAAAACTACCAAACCACAACATTAAACAACAAGAGAGAAAGAAATGGTAGACAAAGCAAACAGAAATCAATTCATAAAATGACAGAAGTAAGCCTCCACATATCAATAATAACCTTTAATGTAAAAGGATAAACTTTCTTCTCAAAACATACAGACTGGTTGAATGAACACAAAATATAGCCCAAGTATATGCTGTCTACAAGAAACTCACATCATCTGTGCAGACACATAGAAACTGAAAGTAAAAGGATGGAAAAGATATTCCATCCAAAGGAATATCAAAGTGAGCAAGGAGTAGCTATACTTATGTCAGATAACACAGGCTTTAATTCAAAAACAGTAAGCAAAAAGAGACAAAAATATCATATAATGATAAAGGGAACAACTCAGCAAGAGGGTGTAAGAATTCTAAACTTACATGCGCTCAATACCAGAGCTCCCAAATATATAAAGCAAATATAAATAGATTTAAAGAACTTTCTTCTATAACTAGAACAAGACAAACATGCCTATTTTTCACCACTCCTAGTCAACATAATACTAAAAGTTCTAACCAGAAAAATTAGGCAAAAGAAAGAAATAAATGGTATACAATTTGAAAAAGAAGTCAAATTGACCCTCTATGCAAAGGACATAATCTTATATCTAGAAAAATCTAAAGACTACCAAAATTCTTACATCTGAGTACCAAGTTTAGTGAAGGTGCAGGATATAAAATCAATATATAAAAATCAGAAGTAATTCTATACACCAATAATAAATCAGCTGAGAAAGAAATCAAGAGGGTAATACTATTTATAATTGCTACCAAAAAAAATACCTAGAAATAAATTTAATCAAGGATGAAAGACCTCTAAGGAAAACTGCAAAACACTGATTTAAAAAAAAAAATTGAAGAGGACACAAACAAATAGAAAGACATCCCATGCTCATGGACTGGAAGAATTAATATTGTTAAAATGACTGATATGGTTTGGCTCTGTGTCCCCCACCCCAACCAAATCTCATTCAAATTGTAATCTCCAGTGTTGGAGAAAAGGCCTCATGGGAGGTGACTGAATCATGAGAGCAGATGTCCCCCTTGCTCTTCTTGGGTTAGAGTTCTCCTCAGATCTGCTTGTTTAAATGTGTGTAGCACATCCCTCCACTCCTGTTGGCCATGTGAAGATATGCCTGCTTCCCCTTCACATTCCACCAAAATTATAAGTTTACTGAGGCCTCCCCAGAAGCAAAATCCTGTAAAGCCCACAGAACCATGAGCCAATTAAACACTTTTTCTTTATAAATTACCCAATTTCAAGTATTCCATTATAGCAATGTGAGAATAAACTAACACAGAAAACTGAAAGCAGGGAAGTGGGACATTTCTATAAAGATACTTGAAAATGTGGAAGCAGCTTCAAAACCGGGGAACAAGCAGAGGTTGCAACAGTTTGGAGGGCACAGTGGAAGGTAAAAAGATGCAAGAACATTTGGAACTTCCTAGAGACTCCTTGAATGGTTGTGGCCAAAATGCTGATAGTCATATGGACAGTGAAGTCCAGGCTGAGGTGGTCTCAGATGGAGATGAGGAACTTATTGGAATCTGGAACAAAGGTCACTCTTGCTATGCTTTAGCAAAGAGACTGGTGGCATTGTGCCCCTGCCCTAGAGATCTGTAAAACTTTGAATTTGAGGGAGATGACTTAGGTGTCTGGCAGAAAAAACTTCTAAGCAGCAAAGCATTCAAGAATTAACCTGGCTGCTTCTAACAGCATATGTTTATATTAGTGAGCAAAGACATAATCTCAAACAGGAATTTATATTTAAAATGGAACCAAAGTAGAAAAGTTTGAAAAATTAACAGCCTGGCCATGTGGTAGAAAAGAAAAGAAACATTTTCTGGGGAGGAACTCAAGCCAGCTGCAGAAATTTGCATAAGTAAAGAGGATCTGAATGTTAACAGCTAGGACAATGGGGAAAAAGCCTCCAAGGCATTTTAGAGACCTTCATGGCAGACTCTCCCATCACACACCTGGAGGCATAAGAGGGAAAAATGGTTCTGTGAGCCATAACCAGGGTCTCCACTTTTCTATGCAGTCTCAGGACACAGCACCCTGCTTCCCAGCCGCTCCAGATCCAGGCATGGCTAAATGGGCCCCAGATACATCTCAGGCCACTGCTCCAGAGGATGCAAGCTGAGAACCACCAAAGCTTCCATGTGATGTTAAGCCTGCAGGTGTACAGAGGGCAAGAATTGAGGCATCAGAGCCTCTGCCTGGATTTCAGAGGATGTATGGGAACAACTAAATGTCCAGGAAGAAGTCTGCTGCAGGGTCAGAACACTCATAACGAACCTCTACTAGGGCAGTGTGGAACTATTGGAACCCCTACACAGAGTCTCGACTGGGGCATGGCCTAGTAGAGCTGTGAGAAGTGGGCCACTGTACTCTATACCCTAGAATGGTAGATCCACCAACAACTTGCATTGTGCACCTGGAAAAATCACAGGCACTGAACACCAGTTCATCAAAGCAGCTATGGAAGCTGCTTTGGGTTGGAGCTGCCCAAGATCTTTGGAGCCCATCTATTGCATCAGTGTAGCCTGAATGAGAGACAGGGAGTCAAAGGAGATTATTTTGAAGATTTAAGATTTAATGACTGCTCTGCTAGGTTTCAGACTTGCATGGAGCCCTTTATTTTTGCCAAATTCTCCCTTTTGGAAAGGGAATATTTACCCAATGCCTACACCCCCATTGTATCTTTGAAGCAACTACTTTGTTTCTTATTTTACAGGCTCATAGGTGGAAGGGACTTGCCTTGTCTCAGGTGAGACTTTGGACTTCGAGTTTTGAATTAATGCTCATATGAGTTAAGGCTTGGAGGACTGCTGACTTGGAGGACTGCTATTTGGTATTTAAGAAGGCCTGATTGTGATTTGAAATGTGAAAAGGACATGAGATTTGGCAGGAGCCAAGGACAGAATGATATGGTTTGGCTCTGACCAAACCTCATGTCGAATTGCATTCCCCAGTGTTGGAGGAGGGATCTGGTAGGAGATGACTAAATCACAGAGGTGAATTTCCCCCTTGCTGTTCTTGTGGTAGAGTTCCCCCAAGATCTGCTTGTTTGAAAGTGTATAACAGTGCCAAGCACAGTAGCTCACATCCATAATCCCAGCACTTTGGGAGGCCAAGGAGGGTGGATCACTTGAGGTGGGGTGTTTGAGACCAATCTGGCAAACTTGGTGAAACCCCACCTCTACTAAAATTACAAAAATTAGTTGGGCATGGTGGCAGATGCTTGTAATCCCAGCTACGCAAGAGGCTGAGACATAAGAATCACTTGACCCCAGAAGGCCAAGGTTGCAAATGAGCCTAGATCATGCCATTGCACTTTAGCCTGGATAAGAGAGGGAAACTCTGTCTCAAAAAAAATTAATAAATAAAATAAGTGTGTAGAACCTCTTCCTTCTCACTCACTTTCTCCTGACAGCCACATGTGACTTCTTCCTCTTTGCCCTTTCACCATGATTGTACATTTCCTGAGGCCTCCACAGAAGCAGAAGCCTGTACAGCCTGCAAAACTGTGACCTGATTAAACTCTTTTCTCTATAGATTTCCCAGTTTCAGATATTTCTTTACAGCAGTATAAGAACATGTTAATACAATAACCATACTACCCAAACCGACCTGCGGATTCAACGTAATCCCTATCAAAATACCAATGTCATTTTTTCACAGAACTAGAAGAAAAGACTCCTAAAATTTTTATGAAACTAAAACAAGGCTGAAATAGCCAAACCAATACTAACCAAAAAGAAAAAGGCTCAAGGCATAATGCTACCTTACTTCAAAATATATTACAAGGCTATAAAAAACAAAACAGCATGGTACTGATATAGAAACACACATAGAAAAATGGAACAATACAGAGAACCCAGAAATAAATCCACATATTTATAGACAACTGATTTTTGACAAACATGCCAAGAACATACATTGGGGAAAAGACACTCTCTTCTAGAAATGATGCTGGGAAAATTAGATATCCACACACAAAAGAATGAAATGAGATCCCACTCTCTCACTATATACAAAAATCAACTCAAGATGAATTAAAGACTTAAACATAAGACCTGAAACTATAAAACTACTAGGATAAATACTTCAAGACATGGGTCTAGGCAAAGATTTTATGGCTAAGATTTCAAAAACAATGGAAATGAAAACAAAAATAGACAAAACTGACTATGTTAAACCAAAAACCCTCTGCACAGCAAAGGAAACAATGAACAGAGTGAAGAGACAATACGTGGAATGGGAGAAAATATTTGTAAACTAGTAATGTGACAATGGACCAATATCCAGAATTTACAAGGAACTAAAACAACTCAACTACAAAAAAAAGACAAATAATCCTACTAAAAAGTAGACAGAGGACATGAATACAGAAATAACCAATTCTCAAAAGAAAACATACTATCAGCTAACAGATACATGAAAAAATGTTCAACATCACTAATCAGCAAATAAATACAAATCAAAACCACAATGAAATATCATCTTACTGCACTTAAATGGCTATTACTTAAAAAGACAAAAAAATAACAGATGCTGGTTAGGAGGATGTGGAGAAAAGAAGACTCTTCTAAATGGAGAGTTCTCAAAAAGCCAAAAACAGAACTACCCTACCATCCAGCAATCCAGCCACTAAGTATTTATCCAAAGGAAAAGAAATCAGTATATCAAAAGGGATACCTGCACCTCCATGTTTACTGCAGCACTATTCACAATAGCAAAGTCGTAAAATCAACTTCAGTGTCCATCAGTGGACAAATGGATTTTAAAAATGGTCTATGTATACAATGGAATACTTTTTGGCCATAAAAAAGAATAAATCATGTCATTTTCTGCAACATGGTTAGAACTGGAGGTCATTATGTTAAGTGAGATAAGCCAGGCACAGAAAGAAAAATACTGCATGTTCTATCTCATACATGAGAGCTAAAAAAATTGATCATGATCATGGAGACAGAGGGTAGACCAGTGGCTAGGAATGATGTGTGGGTAGGAGGGTGGAAGATATTAAAGGCTGGTTAATGAGTAGAAACATATAGTTAGAAGTGAAAAGTGCTATGTTCAATAGCAGAGTAGGATGACTATCATTAACAACAATGTATGGTTTATGTCAAAATAGCTAGAAGAGAGGACCCAAAATGTTCTCAACACATAGAAATAATAAATACTTAAAGTGATAAGTTTTAAATACCCTGTCTTGATCATTATACATTCTAGGCATATAAGAAAATAACATGTATACTCCATAAATATATACAAATATTATGTACCAATAGGGCAATAAAAATTAAAAAGAAAAAATTAATAGAACATATTTAGACAAAGACATTAAAAATTGGTAATGGACATGGCTTCCAGGGAGAGAACCTGAGAACTAAGGAAGTTGCAGGAAATAAATAAGAGACCTGTTTTCACTTCATAACTATTTACCTTTAAAAATGTTTACCATATATGTGTATTTATTTATTTGTATCTATTTCATTGAATTTATATATTTATACATATATTCAATTACATAAACAAATTTGTTTCAAAAACAAATTTCAGAGAAGTCCTCACAATTCTTGACACATTATTATTTAATCTATTTAATAACAGTTATATAAAGGTTATCTGGCAAGGCTTTATGTTTCAAGTACTTATAATATGCACAGTTAATGTGATTTATGCTACAATATGCACAGTATATTAATTGCAAGCATCTTTTACATTCCCCTGGAGTCAGTACAACTGACTAAATCAAAAATAAAGTGTTAGGATTGATATTTCTGGGATTGTGGTCTAAGCATAATGGAAATACTTTTAATATAACATGCTATTTTTCAGATATACAACAAAATATTATTAGACCAAAAAATATGAGAGGTATTTTAGTGGTGTGCTAATAAACACCACAGTAAACACCACAGAACAAGTTAATATAAGTGACAGGAGAACAACTCATGATTATGCCCAGATAGGTCCACAGAAAATATATTCCCTTTTTAAATTTTTAATAGTTTTTAAATTTTATTTTAATCAGTCATATTGAACAATAAACAGCTTTTTGTTCCAGCTAACTTTGCCCACTTTCTGGCATATATATCCATTGGGACTATTTATCCATTTATACAAAACTAAAATGGTTGCTATAAAATAGGTTGAATCAAGCAGATAATTTCAACTTAACTCCTTTCTCTGTAAACACAACTCAATAAACATAACAACACTCTAGATATCATTTTTACAGGACATTTCATTTTAATGCTCTTGAAATCTAACTTTATGGTGGCTTTTATGAATATCTCTTTCATTTCAGTTAATCTCATATCTGTCTTTTAAGATAATTCAATATCTACAGACCTCATTTGTATATAATCATGAAAAGTGTGAAAGATTTACCAATCTAATGTCATATCAGAACAAACAGAAATGAATGACATCTGAGGAAGGAAAAGGTTACCACTCTCAAAATTCAGAAGCTGTTAATTCACAAATTAGGACACTGCATCATGATTCCACCCCATTTGTTTGTGCACTTCAAAGACTAGAAGCTCCTGAACTTACATTTAAACATATAGGTAATTTTACTTATTTACTTCCTTTTTAAAATCAAGAAAAATTATCATTCTGAACTAGTTGGAGTCAATGGCCTATTTATCTTAATTCTATACCTGCCTTTTTTTTTCCTTCAACTTGCATTAATTGAGTACCTGATCCTCGCCTACATAAATGGGGCAACTCTTAGATTGTTTCAGTACTCATTTCTTCAGACTATAAAGCCTCTTAAGGGTTATTTTCTTTTTCCTTTTACAAATTTATGCACTAACTTAGTATAAAGTCTTCAATAAATTTTGATTACATCACATTTGTAAAGCAAGAACAATTTAGTTAACCTACTTGGTTAAAAAGAAAAATTTCATTGTATAGTATATCAACTTACTTATCAAAGTCCATTTTTTAAATAACCCAACTTTTATGATAAATTGTGATTATTATTATTATTTTTTTTTTTTCTTTTTTTGAGACAGAGTTTCGCTCTTGTTACCCAGGCTGGAGTGCAATGGCGCGATCTCGGCTCACTGCAACCTCCGCCTCCTGGGTTCAGGCAATTCTCCCGCCTCAGCCTCCTGAGTAGCTGGGATTACAGGCACGCGCCACCATGCCCAGCTAATTTTTTGTAGTTTTAGTAGAGACGGGGTTTCACCATGTTGACCAGGATGGTCTTGATCTCTTGACCTCGTGATCCACCCGCCTCAGCCTCCCAAAGTGCTGGGATTACAGGCTTGAGCCACCGCGCCCGGCCAATAAATTGTGATTATTAACACCCTGGCTCTTGCTTCCAATAAGATATGCTGAAAGGTAGGTTGTGCTGAACTTATTATGTTGTCAGAATTGTTATTATATGTGGTTACATCTTAGAGACTGGTACCATCATTGCTTTAGATTTGGTGTCAATTACAGAGACATTTCTGGTGTAGCAATTATTTTTATTCTCCATTTTCCATCTGAGTAAACTGATTGGGGAGTGGGTGATAGAGGAAAGCAACCAATCCTTGCAGGCTAACTGAAGGCAAATATAATAAAACTCCAATTTTTTTAATCTCAGTTAAGAATTTGATCTTGTTGAATAAAAAAATTAGTTTGCAATTTGAAATTATTGTTAGGGAAAAGGGAAAGACAGGAAGAAACTAAGTTTTCAAGGAAATATATATAAACATATTTCTTTAATAATTAAAAGAGGAGCTTCATTCTAATTGCTGACTTCTTAACTGCATGACAGACAGTTTACAAGCAACCTAAACTCACTCTTCAGAGGTGAAAGTATTTTTTACCTATAAATGTTATTTGTTTGTTCTTCTGTCTCAAAAGCACATGGATGTATTCTATAGATGATGATGATCACAGAGCTACAAAGTTTACCAAAGCTTCAGTCATCAGTGCTCCCACCCATAGAGTGTCATCCTCAGAAACCATCTGGTGCTCCTTCTGCATAATTAGTAAAATATTGACTTAGCACTTAACACTCCAGGGAGGATTAAACCAATTTTTTTAAGCAATAAAAATTCCAGCCAAGTCAAAACAGAATTGCAATGTATCAAAACTTTCTCTAAAGGAGATTTTTTATATGCCCAGGCTTTACCTGTTTTGTTTTGTTTAATGTAATAACTGAATTCTACAAATAGATATTCAGTGAGTAGAATGCTGGCAATGCAAATGTTGCCCCTTGCATCCACCCACTGAATTCTTATTCCCAATTTGGTTGTCTGCAGTGGTGAATCAGAGCAAGGTGACTCAGTCAAACTAATGACAAGAAATTTAAGCTACACTTGCCTCACAGTGTTTACCTTGAAATAAGACTATTAAGGTACTAAAACTTAAAAGCACAGGAGCTAGCCAAGTTGCAAAATAACATGCAGGATGAGACCACTGCATCATAATTTCTCTAATTGTTGCTCTTAGAGCAGATGTCTAAGATGAGTTCCACACATGAAAAACAAAAGGAAGGAGATTAAGGTTTTGAACTATGGCTCTGACAAGCCCATTTGAGTGTCTTACAGTCATCAGAATTCATTCAAGAGGAAAGCAATAAGCATAGCAAAACATAACTAAACAAAGTATTACACTTTAAAATGTCCTGTTTCAGAACAGCAGATTGTATACATGTTCTTTTTTTGTCCCAACTTCTATGAATCAGACATTTGCCTAAGTACAATGGAAACCAACCAAAACCTACCATCTTCCAAACACTTGATGTACACCAGAAAACACGATGTCAAGGTAGACAAGAAAAAAATACTAAGGGCTATATGTGTCAAATTATGTACACGGCACCCGAAGACACCATAAAAAAGTCATAGAAGGACTGTGGGATATCTTAACTTCTTAAGAGAGACAGTAACACATGATATTTGTTGATCACTTAGTGAACTACAAACACAAGTCAGTTTACGGTTTCAACATTACATCACACTACATTTCTATGACACCACATCTTTGCAAAGCTGGGTTTTCAGTAGTTCCTGAGATAAAAAAACAACTATGCTAAAATCGATGCGAAAGAAGAAAAGAGGAGGGCAATATTCAATCTGTTCGCAGTGTCTGAAAAGTCTGCAGTGCTCAAGCACACACATCTCATTAATAACTGTGATTATTTAAGAATGAAATTAAAGGCCGGGCGCGGTGGCTCAAGCCTGTAATCCCAGCACTTTGGGAGGCCGAGGCGGGTGGATCACGAGGTCAAGAGATCAAGACCATCCTGGTCAACATGGTGAAACCCCGTCTCTACTAAAAATACAAAACATTAGCTGGGATGGTGCATGCTTGTAATCCCAGCTACTCAGGAGGCTGAGGCAGGAGAATTGCCTGACCCAGGAGGCGGAGGTTGCGGTGAGCCGAGATCGCGCCATTGCACTCCAGCCTGGGTAACGAGAGTGAAACTCCGTCTCAAAAAAAAAAAAAAAAAAAAAATGAAATTAAATTAGTGCTTATGGTTTCAATATATCTGTATTATTTATTCAAAGAGCTACTAAGTTATTAGTATATAAATATTGAAGTTCTTTTTTTATCCCAACCATGTAGTGAAATAAACTGTTAGGTATTTCTTTTGGACCAAAATCACTATAACAAAATTGCTGACACACTAAAGACACCGTGAACCAAGAAAATTTGACAACTCTGGCACAGGACCTTAAAGCCTGCTTGATCATGAATGTTAAAAACTCAAGTAAATAAATGCAAATCACTGGTGATAAGTAAAGGAAAATAACAAAAGTATCTGAAAATGCACTTTTCTAACCACTGCCTGAGAAATCAGGGTCCAGAGGAAGGGAATGACTCCAGGAGTACCATAAATAAAATCAATAGTCTCAATGTCAGTACCAAATAAATCAGTTCCTTGAAATGTACATGCAAATCTAGAAAGGAAACATATGGGAAGGAAGCAATGAGACAACCTGAAAAAAGTAAATCAGCAACACTTTACATACTAAAAGAAAAACTCACTTTCTAGTTTCTAGTTTCTACAACACATTGTTAGGTTAGAAAGTGATAGAGACAAAAAGAAGCATTTATGCAACTTCGCACTGAAGAGGTCTCCTGGCAGTAGTATCTGGTGGCTTTTTCTGATCCCAAACTAAAATGTAACTAGGAAAATGCACATGAGCTAATAAGAGAAACCGATAATTTAAAAAGAAATAAAACAAAATTATAGGGCTTTAAAGTACTCACACACTCAAAAGAGAGGGACACAGGGGATAAAGCAAAACAGCGGAAAGAGGCCGGGTTCAGTGTCTCGCACCTATAATCCCAGCACTTTGGGAGGCCAAGGCAGGTAGATCACTTGAGGCCAGGAGTTGGAGATCAGCCTGGCCAACATGCTGAATCCCCTTCTCTACTAAAAATACAAAAATTAGCCAGTGAGGTGGTGTGTGCCTGCAATCCCAGCTACTTGTAGGCTGAGGCAAGAGAATTGCTTGAACACAGGAGGCAGAGTTCGCAGTGAGCGGAGATCATGACATTGCACTCCAGCCTGGGCAACAGAGCAAGAATACTTCTCAAATAAATAAATAAATAAATAAACAAAGAACAAACAGTGTAAGAGTAAGAATCATCTCAGAATATAGTAATGTTGCTTAGAGGATGTTGTTGGAATCATAGACCTTGGCATTACCTGAACTGTGATTCAAACAAGAATACCACTAGAACATTACAGCAAAACACAATGCCAACATATACAAAGTAATGACTCTTATTCCACAAATAAAAAACATGAGACTCAAATCTAATTGAGTTTTACATTCTTAATAGGTACACAGATTTTTAGTGTAAAAGCAAAAATGCCATCTAAATGTAAGACTGTAAACTGCTGGGATTACACCTATAATCCCAGCACTTTGGTAGGCCAAGGCAGGAGACTTGCTTGAGCGCAGAAGTTCCAGAACAGCCTGGACAACACAGTAAGACCCCGTCTCTACAGAAAAAAAAATTTTAATTAGCCAAACATGGTATCACATGCCTGTAGTTTCAGCTAGTCGGGAGGCTAAGGTGACAGAATCATTTGAGCCCAGATGGTCAAGGCTGCAGTAAGCCAGGATCGTAACACTGCCCTCCAGCCTGGGCAACAGTGCAAGCCCATGGCTAGAAAAAAAAAGGGGGTGTGGTTTAAAAAAAATTTTACATATTGTTATATGCTCTTTAAATGAATTAGAGGCAACAGAGGAGTTATCTGTGACATCCATGCAGTTATTTCACTAAAACTAGGTCAGCCCAAAAGAAAACTGATAAAAGTAGTAAAAGCAGAGTAACATTGGTAGAAATAGTTGTCACTAGAACAAAAAAGTACACTATCTTGCTTTCCCTGCTATTAGCTAACTGTGTAACCTCTGAAATGTCACTTCATCTTATGGTTTCTCAGTTTCCCCAGATTTATAAAATAGATGATATATACTATTTATTTATTATGTCAGGGTTATTGTAAGAATGGGATGTGATGATAGAATGAAAATTCTTTGAAAATATAAAATTTTACAGTCAAGACATCTATAACCACTCAAAACAGTACTTTTGCTTTCATTCTCATATGAATTTACGAAGAGCCAGACATGCTAGCAATGCAGTGTCTTTCTTACATATAACCTATACATTTAACATCTGTGTGTATATATATATATTACAACCAATGTCAAGACTTAAACTCGTGGCCACATCAGATACCTGGGCATCAAAGATCAAGAAAATATAACCATCATGAGATTATTTTAAACAGTCCATTAAAAGTATAACTAGTTACCTAATCTTCTGAATAACTAGTTACCTAATCTTCTAATCTATATCTAAAAAATGCATATTGAGTCAGAAAACTAATCTGTCATTAGGTTCATTTCCAAATGAAATATTTGTCATTATTTATGACATTTCCAAAATGATTCTCAAATTTAACTACCTTCTGTTCTCTCTCACTGCCTTTGACTAACCCCTTATTGCCCCTCAACTAAACTTCTAAGCAGCCTAATTGATACCTCTAAGGCCAATATCTTCTCCTGTCAATTCATTGCTTACCCCATCCATAATCTTTCCAGTTATCTTCCTTAAATATAAATATGATCATGTCACTGCTATGTTCAAAGTCTATTTGGTTCCACAATACTCCTACCCATAAAGCCTGAAATCTTTACTGTCCTGTTATAGGCCTTCATAAATCTGGCCAAAATTTCCTTCACAGCTTCATCTTGAAGAAGACAGACAAAAATTCTGTCTAATAAGATTGTTCATTGCTTCCTCAAAATAGACTGCATTTTCCTACTTTCAGGTTTTTATTCATGTTCTTTCCTCAAAACAAGTGAAATGTCATCCCCCTTCAACTCTACCTATTAAATACAAAATGCTACTTCTTCCATGAAGAAGTTAAAACTTTCCCAACTGGAGTTAATCTCTTATTCCTTAGCATAATGATAGCATGCGATTTATACTTTGCTTGGACAGATATATTTTGCTTTACATTACAATAATTTATACAATATCTACTGTCTCCTTCACTAGGCTATAAGTTCATTCATGAGAGAATACTTGTCTTATTTATTTTAATTTTCCCCATAAAGCCTAGAAGAGTTCTCTGAATATCCACAGCGCTGTAATAAGTTAAAAACGGAAAATTGTTATGCAAAAAAACTTTATCCAGAAAAAAATCATAGCTAAGAAATTAATATGAACACATTCCCATGATAGTTGAAAGGAAATATCTGCTGTGCTATGTGCCACATCACATTTTATATCTTGTCTATGTAAGGTCTTTTAGGCTGACTGATGACACCATGGATGCTGTGGTGACCCCTGTGACCTGCACGTACACATCTGGAGAGCCTTCCAGAATTAGAAAACCTGAAGTAACTGGAAGACCATGAATAGAGGAAGAATGATCAACCCCTGTGGTGCCTAACTAACTTGAGACATTCTTCTATTGTTTCTTATTCTGGCCCCAAATGATAAGGCCATTGGACTTTGTAACCGACCTTGGTCAACCTCGTGACTCCAGACCCTACGACACCCTCCCAGCTTGCAAACCTATGACCCCCTCCCAGCTTGCAAAAAAACACCCTAAACTGTAACTTCTGTAACTTTCCACTGCTTACTCCAAACCTATAAAACCAACTCCTATGCCACCACCCTCTGCTGAATCACTTTTCAGACTCAGCCCACCCGCACCCAGGTGAATAAACAGCCATGTTGCTCACACAAAGCCTGTTTGGGAGGGGGTCTCTTCATTCAGAGCACGTATTTCAACAGTCTGCTTCAATCACTGGCAACTATTTTCAAAACAAAACAAAAGAAAACCTTAAATAAGCTGTACTTATAACCTTTATTTTCGAAAATATAATAGTGGCTTATTCAATAATTGTTTCATGGCAAAAAAAAAAAAAAAAATGTGTCTGCCTTTCAAAAAACCTCTATTTCTTGAATTCAATTCCTGAACATAAGTCATTATCCTTCAAAAGCTGGAAAGAAAAGTAAATTCACTATTCAAAGTATATACTATTCATATCTGAGCAGACCTCTCCTTTCTACTTATGTTACTAACAGTACTCCTGTTATAACTTTCTTCTGAAAGCAAAGTGCTTTCAAATCTACTAGTACATGTCCCAGTAAGAAAGACAGAAAGGCTATTGATCTCCACTTAGCAGATTTTGAGACAATGGTGATCAATGAAGAAGAAAACATAAATGAACTTTCATTTTCAGTGGGTAGAATACAATTCCAATTTTTTTTTTAAATTCAGGGGGTACATGTGCAGGTTTGTTACCTGGGTATATTGCATAATGATGACATTTGGGATCCTGTTGATTTTGTCACTCAAACAGTAAACAATGTACCCAATAGGTAATTTTTCAGCCCTTGCCTCCCTCCAACCCTCTCCTTTTTGGAGTCCCTTGTGTCTATCATTTCCATCTTTGTGTCCCCATGTGCTCATTGTTTAGCTCTTGATTATACATAAGAACATGCAGTATTTCTTTTCCTGAGCTATTTCACTTCGGATAATGACCACCATCCAGCTCCATCCATGATGCTACAAAGGACATGATTTCATTCTTTTTTATGGTTGAGTAGTAGTCTATGATATATATATGTATACATATATATGCCACATTTTCTTTATCCAGTCAACCACTGATGAACGCTTAGGTTGATTCAATGACTTTGCCATTGTGAACAGTGTGCAGTCAACAGATGAGTACAGGTGTCTTTTTGGTAAAATGATTTCTTTTCTTTTGGGTAGATATCTACTAGTGAGATTTCTGGGTCAGATAATGGTAGTTTTATTTTTAGGTCTTTGAGAAATTTCCATACTGTTTTCCATAGAGGTTAATTTACATTCCCACCAACAATATACAAGTGCTCCCTTTTCTCCATGTCCTCACCAACATCTGTTGTTTTTGACTTTTTAATAGCCATTTTGGCTGGTATGAGATGCTAACTCGTTGTGGCTTTTAACTTGCATTTCTCTAATGAATTAGTGATGTTGAGCATTTTTTCATGTATTTTTTGGCCACTTACATGTCTTCTTTTGAGAAGTGTCTGTTCGTGTTCTTTGCCCAAATTTTAATGGAGTTATTTGTTTTATTCTTTTGATTTCTGTAAATTCCTTATAGATTCCAGGTATCTGTCCTTTGTTAGATGCATAGTTTCCAAATATTTTCTCCAATTCTGTAGGTTCTCTGTTTAATCTGTTGATTGTTTCTTTTGCTGTACAGGAGCTCTTTAGCTTCATTAAGTTCCATTTGTCAGTTTTTGTTTTTGTTGTTGTTGTTGTTGTTGTTGTTGCATTTGCTTTTGAGGTCATAGTCATGAATTCCTTGCCTAGGCCAATGATGAAAAAAGTTTTTCCTAAGTTTTCTTCTAGAATTTTTATAGATTCAGATCTTATAAGTCTTTAATCCATTTTGAATTAATTCTTGTATATGGTGAGATACAGGGATTGTTTCTATCTTCTTCATATGGCTAGCCATCAATTTATTTATTTATTAACCATGTCTTCCAAATTCTATTCACTAGGTTCGACTTCTTCTTTTTTTTTTTTTTTTTTTTGAGACAGAGTCTTGTTCTGTTGCCAGGTGCCAGGCTGGAGTGAAGTGGCACAATCTCAGTTCATTGCAATCTCTGCCTCCTGAGTTCAAGCAATTCTCCTGCCTCAGCCTCCTGAGTAGCTGGGACTACAGGTGCACACCACCACACCCAGCTAATTTTTGTATTTGTTTTAGTAGAGATGGGGTTTCATCATATTGGCCAGGATGGTCTCGATCTCTTGACCTCGTGATCCACCTGCCTCGGCCTCCCAAAGTGCTGGGATTACAGGCGTGAGCCACCACGCCCAGTCCAGTTCAACTTCTGAAAGTAAACCTCTCTCCTAAATTTCATGATGTGATACTAAGTTTAAAAGGTACTAATTTACCGAAATATTAATCCATCTTTTCCATATCAATTTTGCTTAAAATAAGACCCAGATATTTTTAAACTGGCAGGAAAATAGAGACATAGAAACAAAAGAGAAATTAAGGTCACAGAATGAACTTAAATGTGCCATTAAGGACTACAATCCTCTTAATTGTATAAATTTTGAAGTTTTTCCCCAGACACCTTCTAAAATACTCTTACCCACATCTACATGCATAAATGTAGAGAAAAGGATCTATGGCAGGTTATATAATTAAAATACTTTTTAAATGAGCTTTCATGCCCTAATACAGTGGATGCCAGTCCAAAGAAGAAACTCCAATGGCCAAAAGGACTTTTCACGCAGGAGCAACAACCAGATTGCACATATCAGCTGTTCATTGCAAGTATCCTGACTGGCATCTCAGTTACTTTAAAAAGGCTCATAAAAATTCCTAGAGCACTAAGGAGGGGAAAAAAATCAACCTAGGCAATTAGTCAAAAGAAAAGGGTCACTGCCACAGACACTTCATTTTAGAATCCTGGAAACTGACAGCTTCATAAAATTTCATTTCTAAGATGAAAAATTTCCCCCAATGCTTTCTGGAAATCATAATCTGCATGGATCAAATCCACTTTCTAATATTTAACTATTTCTTTACTCTTTTTTATTGCAACCCTCAGTTGGAACCTGCTCTGGGAACATTATTTAATGTCTACTTTGGGTGAAATTAAGTTAATCTAATTTATCTGTCCCAGATGTATTCATATTTTATACCTGCTCAGTAATCCTGAAATGGGAAGATAAGTGCTGAAGAGAAAAGGAATCTAACATGTATTAGAAGCCTAACACATGTGGTAGGTTGTATTATGTTCCAAATTATCTTTTCCCACCCTTTACCATGTGACTTCTCGTGCCTCCCAGTAGATTAAATATATTTCTTTGCGCCTTATCACAAGGTTTAGACGTATGACCCGGCCAATAGAATATGAGAAGATGTAACATATGCCATATCTGTATGAAAACTATAAATGTATTTGCATGGTTTGGTTCAGGCTTTTGTATTCTTGGCCTCTGTTTGGAGAACAGCATGTCCTATATAGGAGCTGCTCCTTGAATCCACATCACAGACTGAAATTACATATAGCCAAGCAGAGCCAAGCAGAGCCACAGCCAGCCTGCAAACCCATCACTGAGAAATAAATGTCTGTTGTTTTAAGTTACTGGGGCTTTGGGAGTCATTGTGACTGCAGCAAATCTCAAAAATACAGAAATTGGTAAAAGAAATGGTTTTATGGTGCATAACAACCTCAAAATCTTAGTGACTTACAATAACAAATATTTATTTCTCAGGTCGTATTATATGGTGGTGGATGCAGCTCAGTTTCTGTGTCTCTGCTAAAGACTGTGAGTCAGATTCAAGTCTGCTCCATTCTTTTCTTATTCTAGATATCAGTTTGCAAATACATCCCATGTATGAAACATGCCCTTCTTGTAACAGAGGGCACAGGAATAAGAGGCCTTGTAGACACTTACAATGCTTTTAAGAGTCTGTTCATAAATTACATGACCAAAGCCCAAAATCAATGGGAAGGAGGCAATATACTTACTCTATAAGAAAAGAAGAAATAGATAATTGTGATAAATAGTACAGTATGTCACACTATGTTCTAGTCATTGTACTTGCTGTGTTTTACCTAAGTTATCTCACTCACATCTCATACCAATCTTTTTCTTTCTTTCTTTCTTCTTTTTTCTTTTTTTTTTTTTTTTTTTTCATTTTGAGACAGTCTCACTTTATTGCCAGGCTGGAGTACAGTGGTGTGATATCAGCTCACTGCAACCTCCGCCTACCAGGTTCAAGCGATTCACCTGCCTCAGCCTCCCGAGTAGCTGGGACTACAGGTGAGCACTACCATGCCCAGCTAATCTCTGTATTTTTAGTAGAGATGAGGTTTTGCCATGTTGACCAGGATGGTCTTGATCTCTTGACCTCATGATCCATCCACCTCAGCCTCCCAAAGTGCTGCGATTACCGCCATGAGCCACCGCACCCAGCCTCATACCAATCTTCTAAGGAAAACATTATTCTCATCTTTTAGAAAACTGAGACTCAGAGAAGTAATCTAACTTCTCCAAAGCTATTCAGAAGGTGTGTGAAGGGAGGGCTAGTGTCCCAGTCCATGAATATGTGACTCCAAATATTTGCTCTTACCTCCACCCACACTCACACAGTTTTTCTCTGTCAAGTTATAAGCATTAACTTAACAGATGGGATCAGTCCTTGTGTCAAACCAGTATTGGCTATAACAGACTTCAATAATAAGTAACTCTCTAAGTGAAATAGGAAAATGTAAGGGTAGTGAAAAAGAGGATAACATCTATGAAAACAGACTTATGGAAAGATAGGCAGAAATGAGCACAACAATGAGAAGATATGAGAATGAGAACCCAAGAACTGGAAAATAAGAAGAGAAATTGATAGCACTTCTCTGGGCAAGAGCACTTTCAAAAATAGCTTGCCTCAGGGGAAAGCTTTTTAGACTCTGATTTCACAGGCCATAAGAAAAGCACTTGGGTGTTTCCCTTTCCTTTAAAAAGTACACACCCAGTTTTTTTTGCAGCTGCCTGAATACTACCATGTATTCACTCTAGTGACTGTTTTGAGACTGGCGGTCTCCTAGATTATGGGCATGGAGTGCTTTTTAAAAATCTAAAACCCGTACCATCCTGATGCACCTGGATGGGCTGCTCTCAACACATTTTTCATCTGAGTCACATCTTTGGAGCTTCAGACCATGATATGTCTGCCAATTTCTACCACAGTTTTAATCTATTTGAAATATTAACGTACTATAATAGCAATGTAACTTCTAAGTTGTTATTGTTGATATCAATAATTCAAGAATTAAAACACCGAATATATTATTTTGCCAGCAGAAAATTGTCTAACCATCAGGTAAATAATAATTAGAGTTCTAGAATCACCATAGGATATTAGTACTTGAAACAGAAGGCTGGAAAATCTTAGAGTAGGCTTCCAAGCCAGATAGCCAGACTGCCAAAATCTCCAAGTGATACAATACCTTACCACTAATTAAGTCTTGTACAAGCATTCCATGCTATTTTGTTTGGCTATATCGGAAGATCCTGTTACTCTAACACACAATGGAGAATAAAAAGAAAAATGGGAAAACATTTTCCCAGGCATGAGAAGAAAACTGCAGCAGTCAATCCTTGTCCATGCAACTTGGCCTAACTACTCTCCTCTTCAATCCCCACATTTGTCCCCAAATGTTGCTATCCAGCTAACCACTCATAATCTTCCAACAAAATAACTAAGCTGTATTTAACTATCATGGCTTTAGATGTTTTTCTGTAATTCGGAATGTTAAATAAATTACATGGTAGATTAAATAAGAATGGAATCAATTGGTGCATAAATAATGTATCTCAGAAATATTACCTTGTTCATTCTCAGGCATCAGTGGACTATAGTTGGTGGCACTCAGACCCAGAGTTCCACCGATCCCTTTAACAGATAATCCAAAGGAGAGAAAAATCTTACTAATGCAGTATGTGTCTATGCATACTCAGATGCAAACCATCAAAGTAAATTTATGACCTATTATTATTGTTGCTTATATGTGTGGGTGGATAAATGTACAGAAACATTTATTAAATCTAAATTAGCCAAAAGGTGGCAGTAGAAAGTCTAACAATGAAACACAGCATAAAACCTCATTTGTCCAAAATTTGTGATTATCTAAACAAGGACTGGATGAAATGTAGCAGAAAAAAATACAGCTTTGCAGTCAGATAGATCTAGCTTCTAATCCCAGATCTATTACTGTGTGAGGCTGGGCAATCAGCTTCTCTGAGCCTCAGATTTCTAATCTTTAAATGAGACAACATTGAAAATATACAGGATTTTTAAGGATCAAGAGATATAATATATGCATAAGCCTCATTGAACAAGGCTTAACACATGGCAGATACTAAGTAAATGCTAGAAAATGCTTGACATAAAAGGAGTAGAAGATATAAACTTTTTTTAAAGCGACAGTTCAGAATTCTTGTTAAGAAATAATAGCATTTTTTTCTTTACTCTTCTTCGGAAACAACTAAAAAGAATGAAAAATGGGAGATGGAAGACTCTTCAATGATACAATGAAACACTACAAGCTCAAACCACAATATGAAGAATATCTGCCAAATACATTGATATCTGAGCCAGAATAAGGGAGAATACAAGCCAACAGCAACCACTTAATATTCAAGTAAGAATAAATTTATCTAAAAGTATGAAAGGACATGAAATTATCCTTTTATTAAAGTGATAAGATTTAGGGACATTAGAGACAACTGAGCTACTAGGAAATATCCCTGTGAAGAAATATCCCAACTCCACACTAACAAATTGCAGGTAAAGTAGAGCTGAATAAAGAAGAAAATGCAGACAGATCATCTTGTCTATAATCTAATCTCCTAAGACACTGTCTGAGGTGAAGGAAAGGAAGCAGAGATGACAAGATCACAACACAGATAGCCTGACTTAAGGTGCTTCATTGTAAGCCACACCAAACTTCTAATGCCAAAAACTAAGGTGAGATATAGGAAAATAATGTAAATATATATGTAGAGAGAGATAGAATGTAAATATACAATGTTAAAAATATATTTATATATGTATTCCTATATGTATATATTCCTCTGTAGATATATAAATAAATAGATATACATCTCTATATAGATATACAGATACATATTTCAGTTTAAACTTCTGTACATTTTTGTGATTGTTGTAATAAGGACACACCAAAGAAAGGGAAGAGAATGTTTCTTCATGTATATATATATATATATATATAGAGAGAGAGAGAGAGAGAGCGAGAGAGAGAGAGAAAGAAAGAAAGAGAGAGTAAAAATATACATACATGAGGATTTTTAAAAAGACAAATCCCAGTTAAATCTCCTGGGACTTTCAAAAGCTGCCCCTACACAACCCCTCCTAATATTTTTTTACAGCAAATAGCTATCTAGTATTAAAACATCCCCATTTGAAGATAAGCAATATGAAAAAAAATTAGCACTGGACCCATATATACATATATAATAAAAATTGAACATAATTTAAAGACAAGAGATGGGCATATATTTAATTCAAGCTGAATGTATTAAGTTCTACTGTGTCATGTTTTTTTACTCGTGTCGTAACAAATTTAACCTTACTTTATATATATCAACCTTGTGGAATAAATACTAGATTCTTACTTTTTTTTTTTTTTTTTTTTTTTTTTTTTGAGACGGAGTCTTGCTCTGTCGCCAGGCTGGAGGTGCAATCACGGCTCACTGCAACCTCCACCTCCTGGGTTCAAGTGATTCTTCCATGTCAGCCTTCCTAGTAGCTGGGACTATAGGCGCACGCCACCACACCCAGCTAATTTTTGTATTTTTAGTAGAGACGGGGTTTCACCATGTTAGCCAGGATGAAAACCCATTATCTCTTGATCCCATGATCCGCCTACCTTGGCCTCCCAAAGTGCTGGGATTACAGGCGTGAGCCACTGCTACCAGCCTCTATTTTTTTTTTTAATGAGGAAACTTGAAGTCTAAGGTCTACTTGCAGCTGCTAAATGTTAGAATCTGGATATAAATCCACGTCTTTTGAATTAAAAGCCCATACTCTAAATAAACCTTTCATGAGTATTTACACGTAAATAACATCCACTCTCAGACTTGGTCTTCCCAAACTAAACGCTTACATTATGTGTAGTCTATATTAATGTGAATTCACTCATACTCTAATGATTTTCTTGATTTCTTTTGATCTCTATTTCCTTCTGAATACACATTTTAAAAAAACCTGGTTTTCCAGTTTGCTACTACATTATTTTGCCTAAGGACAAGATTCTATTGTATTTTGTTTCTAATATTTTTCCCCATGGCATCCAGTATTTCTTCTGAGTCTTTGGTCACATGCAAACAGAAATCTCTAAAATAATTCTGCCTAATTTAGGTAGTAAGAGTTAAACTTTGTTGTGTTGGTCTTAAATATAAATAAAAATGAAAATAATCTCCCCTTGGGCAAGTGAAGATTTTTTTTGCCATTTTTTTCTTATTTTCCTATCTTTGGTATTCTTTTAATATTATCCATTCATAACTAGCATTTTTCTACCTGAAAAAGCTTGTAATATGCTTCTCATTCCAAGGAAATAAGAGATTTCTTTATACTTCCTCTTCAAATTCATTTTTTTTAAGTGACTAGTCTTAGAACGAATCCCAAAGAACCCTCTCTGTTAACACTAATCTCTTTAGGAAAGGGCCTATTTATCCTTACTCTTCAGTTTTTTAATCCACTATATGATCAAGAAATGAGACAGAGCTAGCTAACTGGCTTATAATCCTATGACTTTATCTCTTCTGCACTGGGCTCTAAATTCAGTTCTTCAGAAATCATAAAAACTTATTCAATTCTGTAACGAATGTTCAATCCTGGTGTTTAATATACAATTATATCTCATAGTAATCTTGTTCCCTTAATAATAAAAGAAAACTTTGGTTTCTTGCAGTCTCCTTAGCAAATCTCAACTACTGAATCCTACTTAGAGCATGTCCACTACATCATGATTCAAAACATTTTAAAATAACAATATGTATTCCAGAGTGATTGAAGGAAAATCCTTTATAAAAACAGACCTAGACATAATATATCTTAAGGTTTAAGCCCAAAATAAAATGCAGTCTAAATATCAACTTCTGGTCTCAATGATCTAATGACAAGGTTCAAAAATACCCTAAATGTCTTTTGAAGCATGATAGGCCAATACTTTCAGGCACTGAACCCACAAAGCAATGAGTTGTGAATTACAAAGGTCTTAAAACAAATTTACAAAGTATAATCACCCTTCATAGGTGAGATATTCTGTTTATTCTATGGAGAAATATTTCAGTTTAAATTAAATATCTGTGTATTTTGGTGATTGTTGCAATAAGGACACACCAAGGGAAAGAGAAAAGAATGTTTCAGCATGTTTAGCGTAATGCAAGTATAATGTGAATTTCTGATAGAAATATTTTCAAGAAAATGAAATCACTAAATTAAAATTTCATTTAATATTGATGCCCTGTATCATCAAAAAAAATACTTAGACACAAAATTACAGATTGGCATCTTTTTAAAACATAATACTTAGCATACTGATTATATTCATTCAGCAAAAAAATCATTAAAGTATTCAACATAAATCAAAAATATATAATATCAGTACCTTGCAATGGAAACATAATATTTAAAACTAAATGAATATAACTTTAATATTTTTGGCATACTTTAGTGTATGAAGCTGAGTAAGATGATAGGTAACCAAAAAACTGTATAACTCCTAAAAACTAAAATGGAGAATTAATATAAATCTCAATAAAGAGAATTAAAGCCAAAAAAATTGTATCTTGAGATCTGAGAAGTCATATTCTGAAATTTGAATTCTGAAGACATTGAAGGTAGAAAACATGCTTAAAAGACACCTATTAACTCCTTGTCATTCCTTTGCTGAAGAAGCAGATGCTTGCTACATTTTTCACTCTAAGTTGAAGATACTTAAAGTGAGAAAAGTTTCTTTTCAATTATTGTACTTTAAGTTCTGGGGTACATGGGCAGAACATGCAGGTTTGTTACATAGTTATACACATGCCATGGTGGTATGTTGCATCCATCACCCCATCATCTACATTAGGTATTTCAAAGTGAGAGAAGTTTTAAAGGTGGTAGACCCTAATTGAAAATATGAAATTTTGTCTTCTAGTAAAAGAGTAATATTACTAACTTTTAACTTTGTTTTATTGGGAAGCATGTTTGAACAGGAGAGAGAGATAATATGAAACACCTAAATACTAACATGAAAATCCCCAAACACAAGAATCATCATGTTATATCATTTGGTGACAATACATTTGTTTGTGTCATTTTTAAAAATAAACATATATTTTCTTCTTTTTTATTTATAAATAAGATATAAAATAAAAATTTACATAAAAATAAAGTTCACTGTTCCAAACAAAGATAATTTTGATGATGATTTATTTATTTATTTTTATTTTTAATTGTACTTTAGGTTCTGGGGTACATGTGTAGATCATGCAGGATTGTTGCATAGGTACACACGTGGCAATGTGGTTTGTTGCCTCCATTCCCCCATCACCTACATCTGGCATTTCTCCCAATGTTATCACTTCCTGACTTCCCAACCCCCATGCTATATCTACCTTGCCTGCCACAACATATCCCAGTGTGTGATGTTCCCCTCCCTGTGTCCCTGTGTTCTCATTGTTCAACACCTGCCTACGAGTGAGAACATGCAGTGTTTGACTTTCTGTTCTTATGTCAGTTTGCTGAGAATGATGGTTTCCAGATTCATCCATGTCCCTACAAAGGACACGAACTCATCGTTTTTTAGGGCTGCATAATGTTCCATGTTGCATGTGTGCCATATTTTCCTTGTCCAATCTATAGTCTATGGGCATTTGGGTTGGTTCCAGGTCTTTGTTATTGTAAACAGTGCCACTGTGAACATACGTGTGCATGTGTCTTTATAACAGAATGATATACAATCCTTTGGGTATATACCCAGTAATGGGATTGCTGAGTCAAATGGAATTTCTATTTCTAGATCCTTGAGGAAGTGTCACACTGTCTTCCACAATGGCTGAACTAGTTTACATTCCCACCAACAGTATAAAAGTGTTCCTATTTCTCCACATCCTCTCCAGCATCTGTTGTCTCCAGATTTTTTAATGATCGCCATTCTAACTGGCATGAGGTGGTATCTCAATGTGGTTCTGATTGCATTTCTCTCATAATCAGTAATGATGAGCATTCTTTCATATGTTTGTTGGCCTCATATATGTCTTCTTTTGAAAAGTGTATGTTCGTATCCTTCTCCCACTTTTGGATAGGTTTGTTTGTTTTTTTCTTGTAAATCTGTTTTAGTTATTTGTAGATTCTTGTTACTAGCCCTTTGTCAGATGGGTAGATTGCAAAACTTTTTTCCCATTCTGTTCGTTGCCAGTTTGCTCTAATGATTGTTTCTTTTGCTGTACAGAAGCTCTGGAGTATAATTAGATCCTATTGTCTATTTGGCTTTTGTTGCCAGTGCTTTTGGTATTTTAGTCATGAATCCTTGCCTATGCCTATGACCTGAATGGTTTTGCCTAGGTTTTCTTCTAGGGTTTTTATGGTGTTAGGTCTTTTGTTTAAGTCTATAATCCATCTGGAGTTAATTTTAGTGTAAGGTGTAAGGAAGGGGTCCAGTTTCTGCTTTCTGGACACTGCTAGCCAGTTTTCCCAACACCATTTATTAAACAGAGAATCCTTTCCCCATTGCTTGTTTTTGTCAGGTTTATCGAAGATCAGATGTTTGTAGATGCGTGGCATTGCCTCCAAGGCCTCTGTTCTGTTTCACTGTTCTGTATCTCTGTTTTGGTACC
Source organism: Sapajus apella (assembly GCF_009761245.1). Taxonomy (NCBI): domain Eukaryota; kingdom Metazoa; phylum Chordata; class Mammalia; order Primates; family Cebidae; genus Sapajus; species Sapajus apella. The sequence continues at coordinate 11,712,857 of NW_022436987.1, forward strand.
AGTACCATGCTGTTTTGATTACTGTAGCCTTGTAGTATAGTTTGAAATCAGGTAGCATGATGCCTCCAGCTTTGTTCTTTTTGCTTAGGATTGTCTTGGCTATGTGAGCTCACTTTTGGTTCCATATGAAGTTTAAGGTGTTTTTTTTTTTTCAGTTCCGTGAAGAAGGTCATTGGTAGCTTGACGGGGATAGCATTGAATGTATAAATTACTTTGGGCAGTATGGCCATTTTCACAATATTGATTCTTCCTAACTACAAGCATGGAATGTTTCTCCGCTTGTTTGTGTCTTTTCTTATTTCCTTGAGCAGTTGTTTGTAGTTCTCCTTGAAGAGGACCTTTACATCCTTTGTTAGATGTGTTTCTAGGTATTTTATTCTCCCTGTAGCAATTGTGAATGGTAGCTCGTTCTTGATTTGGCTCTCTTTAAGTCTGTTATTGGTGTATAGGAATGCCTGTGATTTCCGCACATCGATTTTGTATCCCGAGACTTTGGTGAAGTTGCTTATCAGTTTCAGGAGATTTTGGTCTGAGACAATGGGGTCTTCTAAATATACAATCATGTTGTCTGCAAATAGAGACAATTTGACTTCCTCTTTTCCTAGTTGAATACCCTTTATTTCTTTTTCTTGCCTAATTGCTCTGGCTAGTATTTCCAATATTATATTAAATAGGAGTGGTGAGAGAGGGCATCCTTGTCTAGTGCCAGATTTCAAAGGGAATGCTTCCAGTTTTTGCCCATTCAGTACAATATTGGTGGTAGGCATGTCGTAAATAGCTTTTATTATTTTGAGATACGTTCCTTCGATACCTAGTTTATTGAGAATTTTTAGCATAAAGCACTGTTGAATTTTGTTGAAGACCTTCTCTGCATCTATTGAGATAATCATGTGGTTTTTGTGGTTGGTTCTGTTTATGTGGTGGATTACGTTTATATACTTGCATATGTTGAACCAGTCTTGCATCCCCAGAATGAAGCCTACTTGATCGTGATGGATAAGCTTTTTGATGTGCTGTTGCAATCAGTTTGCCAGTATTTTATTGAAGATTTTTGCATCTATGTTTATCATGGATATTGGCCTGAAGTTTTCTTTTTTGTTGTTGAGTCTCTGCTGGGTTTTGGTATCAGGATGATGTTGATCTCATAAAATGATTTGAGAAGGATTCCCTCTTTTCGTATTGTTTGGAATAGTTTCAGAAGGAATGGTACGAGCTCCTCTTTGTACATCTGGTAGAATTCGGCTGTGAACGTGTCTGGACCTGCACTTTTTTTGGTTGGTAGGCTATTAATTGCTGCCTCAACTTCAGCCCTTGTTATTGGTCTGTTCAAGGTTTCAACATCTTCCTGTTTTAGGATTGGAAGGGTGCGAGTGTCCAAGAATTTATCCATTTACTCCAGGTTTACTGGTTTATGTGCATACAGTTGTCTGTAGTAATCTCTAAAGGTAGTTTGTATTTCTGTGGAATCGGTGGTGATATCCCCTTTATCATCTTTTATTGCATCTATTTGACTCTTCTCCCTTTTCTTTTGTAAAAAATAAAATAAAATTTCTAATTGTTATGATATTAAGAGAAAAAAAGTGATTTGCTGAAGCATTTCTATGTATTTAAAACCAAATACATAGTCCCTAGATAATAAGCATGTATTTTATTTTTATACAGAGTTTAAAAGCAGAAAAAAATAACAAGATGTGTATAACTATCAGCAGACAGTTTACCATTCACTTGTGCTCTTCCCCTCTTCAGTTCTAAAGAGAAATTCTGAAGGAAACCGTGAACAAAGAGGCAAATGTGGGTCATTCTGTTAGTTTACATTTGGAAAAATAAAAAAAATTAAATTAAAAAAAAATCTGGCTAGCAGTCTGTTTTGTTGATTTTTCAAAAAACCAGCACCTGGATTTATTAGATATTTTGAAGGACTTTTTGTGTCTCTATCTCCTTCAGTTCTGCTCTGATCTTAGTTATTTCTTGTCTTCTGCTAGCTTTTTTTGATATTGCTCCTCTAGCTCTTTCAATTTTGACGATAGGGTGTTGGGTTCAGATCTTTCCTCACTTCCCCAGTGGGCATTTACTGCTATCAATTTCCCTCTAGACACTGCTTTAAATGTGTCCTAGAGATTCTGGTATGTTGTGTCTTTGTTCTTATTGGTTTCAAAGAACATTTTTATTTCTGCCTTCATTTCATTGTTTATCCAGTTGACATTCAGCAGCCAGTTTTTCAGTTTCCATGAAGTTGTGCAGTTCTGATTAGTTTCTTAATTCTGAGTTCTAATTTGATTGCACTGTTGTCTGAGAGACTGTTTGTTATGATTTCTGTTCTTTTGCATTTGCTGAGGAGTGATTTACTTCCAATTATGTGGTCAATTTTAGAGTAGGTGTGATGTGTTCCTGGAAAGAGTGTATATTCTGTGGATTTGGGGTGGAGATTTCTGTAGATGTCTATTAGGTCCACTTGGTCCAGATCTGAATTCAAGTCCTGGATATCCTTGTTAATTTTCTGTCCCATTGATTTATCTAATATTGACAGTGGAGTGCTAAAGTCTCCCACTATTATTGCATGAGAGTCTAAGTCTCTCTGTAGGTCAATAAGATCTTGCTTTATGTATCTGGGTGCTCCTGTATTGGGTGTGTATATATTTAGGGCAGTTAGGTCTTCTCGTTGCATTGATCCTTTTACCATTATGTAATGCCCTTCTTTGTCTCTTTGATCTTTGTTGGTTTAAAGTCTATCTTATCAGAGACTAGAAATGCAACTCCTGATTTTTTTTTTTTTGCTGTCCATTTGCTTGATAAATCTTCCTCCATCCCTTTATTTTCAGCCTATGTATGTCCTTGCATGTGAGATGGGTTTCCTGAATACAGCACACAGATGCGTTTTGACTTTTTATCCAATTTGCCAGTCTGTGTCTTTTGACTGGGGCATTTAGTCCACTTACATTTAAGGTTAATATTGTTATATGTGAATTTTATCCTGCCATTTTGATGCTAGCTGGATGTTTTGCCCGTTAGTTGACACATTTTCTTCATTGTATTGATGGTCTTTACGATTTGGTACATTTTTGGAATGGCTGGTACTGGTTGTTCCTTTCCTTGTTTCGTGCTTATTTCAGGAGCTCTTGTAAGGCAGGCCTGGTGGTGACAAAATCTCTCAGCAATTGCTTATCCATAAAGGATTTTCTTTCTCCTTCGCTTATGAAGCTTAGTCTGGCTGGATATGAAATTCTAGGTTGAAAGTACTTTTCTTTAAGGATGTTGAATATTGGCCACCACTCTCTTCTGGCCTGTAGGGTATCTGCTGAGAGATCTGCTGTAAGTCTGATGGGCTTCCCTTTGTGGGAAACCCGTTCTTTCTCTGTGGCTGCCATTAGCATTTTTTCCTTCATTTAAATGCTGGTGAATCTGACAGTTATGTGCCTTGGGGTTGCTCTTCTTGAGGAATATCTTTGTGGTGTTCTCTGTACTTCCTGGACTGGAATACAAGGCAAGTATAACCTGCCTTGCTCGGTTGGGGAAGTTCTCCCGGATAATAATCTGAAGATTGTTTTCCAGCTTGAATTCATTCTCTCTGTCACATTCAGGTACACCTATCAAACATAGATTAGGTCTTTTCACATAATCCCATATTTCTTGGAGGCTTTGTTCATTTCTTTTCACTCTTTTTTCTCTAATCTTGCCTTCTCATTTTATTTCATTGAGTTGATCTTCAATCTCTGATATCCTTTCTTCTGTTTGGTCGATTTGGCTATTGAAACTTGTATAAGCTTTGTGAAGTTCTCGTGCTATGTTTTTCAGCTCCATCAGGTCGTTTATATTCTTCTCTAAGCTGTTTATTCTAGTTAGCATCTCATCTAAACTTTTCTTGGTTCTTCGTTTCTTTGCATTGGGTTAGCACATGTTCTTTTAGCTCTGAGAATTTTCTTATTACACACCTTCTGAAGCCTGTTTCTGTCAATTCATCAGATTCATTCTCCATCCATCTTTGATCCCTAGCTGGTGAGGAGTTGTGATCCCTTGGAGGAGGACAGGCATTCTGGTTTTTGGTGTTTTCTTACTTTTTGCGCTGGTTTCTTCCCATCTTAATGGCTTTATCTATCTACCTGTGGTCTTTGTAGTTGGTAACTTTTGGATTAGGTCTCTGTGTGGACATCCTTTTTGTTGATGTTGAAGCTATTTCTTTCTGCTTCTTAGTTTTCCTTCTAACAGTCAGGCTCCTCTGCTGCAGGACCGCTGGAGGTCCACTCCAGACCCCACTTGCCTAGGGATCACCCATGGGGGCTGCAGAACAGCAAGGGTTGCCACCAGTTTCTTTCTCTGATATCCTCGTCCCAGAAGTGTACCCACCAGATGTCGGCCTGAGCTCTCCATTATGTCGTGTCTCTTTGGGTATACAGGGGTTGGGGTGTTGCTTGAGGAGACAGTCTGTCCCTTATAGGAGCTCAAGTGCTGTGCTGGGAGCCATGATGTTCTGTGCCGAGCTGTTGGGCAGATACCTTTAAGTCTGCTGCAGTTGAACTCATTACCGCCTCTTTTCCCAGGTGCTCTGTCCTAGGAAGGTAGGCTTTATTTATAAGTTCCTGTCACACTGCTCCCTTTTTTCATAGATGCCCTGCCCCACACGGAGCAGTCTCTTCACAGTCTGCCAGCAGAGGTGTTGCTGAGCTGCCGCAGGCTCTGCCCAGCTGCTGTGTGAACTGCCTTGGTAGTGGCGGACTGCCTTGGTAGTGGGGGATGCCCTAACCCCCTCTGAGTTGGACCTTCCTGGATCTAGTTGCACTTGCTGTGAAATTCTCAATCCAGAGCGTTTCAGATTGCTTGTTTTGTGGAGGTGGTACCCACCAAGCCAGATCGCCTGGCTCCCTGTCTCAGCCCCCTCCCTTTCATTTGAATGGGTGGCTCTGTCTCCCAAGTGTTCCAGGTGCCAGTCAAAATGGCTGCCCAGACTTGTGTGAGTTTCTGTGCACCAACCTAGTACCAGCTAAAACCACCATACGAAAATGGTGCTTTTTGGGCCAGGAATCTCCTGGTCTGTGGGCCGGGAAAACTTGTTTGGAAATACAGTGAGCACTCACCCTCTATGCTGTTTTCACTGGGATGTGCACTCCAGAGCTGTTACTATTTGGCCATCTTGGATCCTTCCCCCAATCATCAGTTTTTTAAAACAAATAACACTACATCTGTTGAGCACATGTTCTTGTCTTGTGTGCACCTTACATACCAGTCTATGTCTCAAAAGCACATGAAGTTTCCAGGTAATACACAATTAGAATTTTTTTTAATGTATCAATTCAGGATTGATAGCTGGCAATTAAAAGTAGTGACTTGGCCACCATAACACATTTTCAACACTATATTAGATAGAATGGCACAGCAGAACCAATAAGTCCAATAAAACATACAAATTCTTATTCATCTTTTAATCTATATATCACACAATATTTGTTGGTGATGCAGGAGTCCTCATATAGAGAAACCTAGAAAATTCTCAAATGGTGGCTTCTTAGGCCTGCACAGAACAATGAAAATTTTAAAAAACAAGGGTCTAGGAACCTAAAAGAAATAAAGCTATAGATAACACTGAATTTTTAAAACAGTTTTTACATAAGATCACATTTTTTTCCAGCCAAATTGAACTTAGATTTCTTCTAGAACTTGCCTTGTATAAAAAATAAACTTGAAATAAATTACTTCCAAGTTCCCTCCAATTCTAAAACAATGCAGTTTTATAGTCTTTGGAAATATCAGAAGTCCCCACACACAAATGGATTTAGTTCCAAAAGTTCTTAGAGTTTGGAATGTACTTTCCAATAGAAACAATGATGCCAATAGTAGTTAGAATCCTATGCCACTTCACTCATAGAATGGCTGAGCACTGAATTAAAACACTAGTTTCTATAAGAAAATATACACTGAGTTTTATTTGGGGACCCCAAGAACAAATTGTCCTCCTGACCCTCACTTCCCTACTACTACAAGAGGGAAAAGAACTTCACTGATGTCTTCAGCAGCAATTCTAACGGCCAAGCAAGAGACATTAGAAAAGCTTCATCTATCTCACCTTCAATTGGAGCCTTGATACCATCTTTTCTTCTTCTACAAAGGTCCTATCAGTGGAAACTTCATCAGCAATTATAGGTATAGTACTAAAATCCACATAATTGCTGCAGAGGGAAAAGTTTCTGCAGAAGCTTTAAGCTGAGTATTGACTAGTTAGGAATTATCTTTAACCTAAGCCACAAGCAGACATATGTCAATGTTTTTATAATACAGTGTCTTCATAATGATAGAATTTGACCTGCAGATTGAAGAGCAGTAGTACATTGTTAGTTTAGTTTGAGACACTCATGTTCACTCACTGAATATATCATCACTAGGATCTTTCTAAAAATTGACATGTTGAAGAAAATCATGCAAGCTCATGAAAATATCTACCACATGATAGTATCTTTTACCTACAAAATTTATATAATTAGCTGACAGACTACCCTCCAAGTAAACCCAGAGCAGATATTGTCTAAAAAGAAAAGCTATTATTTTTTGATGATACATGCTTCAAAAAATTCATCTTGGCCAGGCACAATGGCTCTTGCCTGTAGTCCCAGGACTTTGAGAGGCCAGGGCGGGCATATCACTTGATCTCAGGAGTTCGAGATCAGCCTGGGCAACATGGCAAAACCTCATCTCTACAAAAAATCCAAAAATTAGCTGGGAATGGTGCCCCATGCCTGTAGTTCCAGCTACCTAAGAGGCTAAGGTGAGACGATCCCTTGAGCCTGAGAGGCAGAGGTTGCAGTGATCCAAGATCGTACCATTGCACTCTAGCCTAGGTGAAAGAGTCAGACCCTGTCTTAAAAAACAATAATAATACAAATGTCTTAAATGCTAAATAAATTAATAATTTTTACTTTCCATAAATGTAACAGTTGGGAATGCCTAAAACCTAGGCATTGGTTAGCATGCTCTTCTAGTTGTAAAAATTATCAAACACTGATTCAGGAAATCTATCAGGAACTTAATAGGCAAGTATATAACCAATCAACAATTCTGCCTGAAAAAGGCATTGTGAGTCAGGCATCTGTTAATATCTTCTTCACTCAAAATATTTTGTTAGATAAGTTGTTTTTAGTACTTTAGGACATGATCCAAGCATATTTCAATTTCTGCAACTTCAATTTGCAAATGCTATTTTCCATCTTGCTAGGACATTGTTATTCTCCAGATCACCCTCACATGAGGAGATTATTATTGATTGTGAAAGCACAACAGGTGGGTCACATCAAAGGTCACATTAGTTTTGTTCACAGGGCCAGACACAACGTTTTCATTATCCTTAATAAAAACAGAAGCTAGTAATAAAAATATATCGTTGAAATAATATTTCTCTTCATTCATAGGCAATATCTTTACACACTTGAATGTACCATTTGCAAAATCTGCTGCTGGTGATATTATGATGGTTATTTTGTGATGTTTGTTGTAAAAATAGTGGTATGAATCATGACTTGACAAACAAATTTCTACAGCAATTGTTTGAACTGTTAAGTTAAACTGTTGATTGACAAAACCTCCCAGAACAAGCCTGTCCCACAGAATTTAGCTAGGTAAAAAATTTTGAGAACTTTAATCAACAGCATGAGTGAGTTTTTAATAACTCAAATTATTAATTAAACAGAAAATCAAGATGACTCCAGAATGAGTTATGCAGCTCCATTTAAATTCTGTTGAACCAAAGCAGAAATATTATTCAATCCTAACATTACATGAATAAAAACAATTCTTAAGCACCCCCAATACTCTGCACCATTAGAATTTGAAAGTTCGTTCAACAAACAGATTTTATTTTGAAAACTGTGATCAATGCGGTGGGTTGTTTTCTTTTTCAGAATCAGGGACCAGTAATTGGTAAATGATAGCTAATATTTATATTATCCATAACTGGTCTACTAACTCTACTTCTGAAAAAGCATATTTTATTTCCAAATCAAGAACAGTCTACATACATACACTTGCACGTACACACACAAACACACACACATACACACACACACACACACAAATACACAAGATGCTGTAAGAAAACTTAAAAATTAATTAAGTAGTAAAATTAATTGAGCACCTACTAACATGCCAGGCAATGTACATTATTAAGGAACTCTTATCTTGGAACTATTTATGTTAAATGCAGATAGGTGTGTGCCTTCATGCCAACCTTGGAAGTGAACTTAACTAAGCAAAATTATTTAATTATATTAATTATATATATATATATATATAATTATATTAATTATATTAATTTCCAAGAAAGCATGTAACTTTCTTGGAATACATTTACTATATAGAACAATATACACCACACCACCATCTATTTTAGTCCAAACTTTAACTGTAATATCACTTTTAGAATTTAACAATATCAATAATTTGAGCCTCTATTGAAAATGTGAATGGCAATGATACAGGCCTTTTTATTTCTAAGCCAGTTTAAAAAAATCATCTGAATTCCCTTTTAGTTCTCAGTATTGAAGGCCCCAGTGATGACATGACATATCTAAGAAGAAAAGGATGCTAGCTAATGTGTAAGTTTCACAGGACCAAAATTCTTTGTGGAGCTATATTCCTAGCCCAAACTCTAGGTTCAACTCTTCATGCTAAGGATATTAAAAGTTAGGGAATCCAGGTATAATTTGATATTAAATTAGATAAATATTTTTATATCTTTAAATTTCATTATCTAATCCCCTAAATGACTCTTCACATAATAAAAAAATAATGATCATGATTAAGATGATAATAATGGTTCATACTTATTTTAACAGTATATAGCTGGCACTATTCTAAACACATTACATATGTCAGTTCACTTAATACTCACGTTCAGAGATTTAAAAAAAAAATTGGAACATAGAGACTTTAAAGTTACATCTCCCCTTAAATCTTCCAGGAACACCTTTCATTTACTCCATTAGAATGACATGCCTTGGCCAGGTGGTAACTCATGCCTATAAACCTGGCACTATGAGAAGGTTAGGTGAGAGGATCATTTGAGGGCAGGAGTTCATGACCAGATTGGGCAACATAGTGAGACCCTGACTTAAAAAACAATAATATGCCTTTAATGTAAAATTTGTTATTAAAAAAACTTAATGTTAGAGACATTTACTTTGTCATTAAGCTAGCATTTACTTGTAAACAGCATAATATTATTATTAATTACCATCAGTATGTACGCACATTCTAACATAAATAATTGTTTTATTTTGGCATTTGACCCTTCAAATCTCGTGTTGAAATCTGATCCCCAATGTTGGAGATGGAGCGTAGTGGGAGGGATTTGAGTCACAGAGGGGCATCCCAAATAAACAGATTAATGCCATGGTAAGCGATGGTAAATAAGTTCTCACTCTGTTAGTTACCAAGAGAGTTAGTTGTTTAAAAAAGCTGGGCACCTCCCCATTTGCAGCCTTGCTTCCTCACATGCCATATGATCTCCACACAAACACGCTTCACCTTCCATCATGAGTGGAAGCAGCTATATGACATCATTTGAAGCAGATACTGCTATAATGCTTCTTGTACAGCCTGCAGAACCATGAGACAAATAAACCTCTTTTATTTATAAATTGCCCAGCCTGAGGCATTCCTTTATAGCAATACAAACAAACAAAGACAATAGTTTTTTTGTGTTGCTTTTTTTTTTTTTTTTTTTTGAGACAGAGTCCCACTCTGTCACCAGGCTGGAGTGCAGTGGCACAATCTCTGCTCACTGCAACCTCTGCCTCTGCCTTCTGGGTTAAAGCAATTCTTCTGCCTCAGTCTCCCGAGTAGCTGGGACTACAGCCATGTGCCACCATGACCAGCTAATTTTTTGTATTTTTAGTTGAGATGGGGCTTGATGTGTTAGCCAGGATGGTCTTGATCTCCTGACCTCGTAATCCACCTGCCTCAGCCTCCCAATCTCCTGGGATTACAGGCGTGAGCCACTGCACCTGGCCGAATTAAGACAATCTTTTAAGGAAGAGGATGTCTAAATTCTTCCAGGCACTACCCAAGAATTAAGATGATCTACTCTTCATTTTACATCAATGAAAGTTCAAGTTGACTCTTCTCTGACACAGTGATTAAAAACTTCTACTTTTCACAACAATGAAATAAAATAACAAAAATTAGATTTACCTTTATGCTTTAAACAACTAGAAAACCAGCCAAAATATATGAAACTTATTTTTAGAAGCTAAGCAATGGGCAAGACAGGATTGTGATTTTTGAGAAAAGTGAAACAAACGAGGTAAGCATATAGTTGCCCCTGAAGTCTTCAAGTTACAGTACAGCCAGGGGGAGTCCCATATAGAGACCAGAGGTCTAGCTGAGTTGAGACAGAAAATATTGAATATTAGAAAGATTAAGAAGAATTAATAGGACAGATTATAAAAAGAAATGCACAGAGAAAGCATCTCAGAGATGTGAATAGGTGTCTTGTTCAATCTTCAGCTGAATTAATATCCATCATAGGTCAAAGGAAATTATCCTAGTTTGGAAAAACAACCACTAAAAAGCAATAGCTTGAAAAATATATGAAGCGTGGCCAGGTGTGGTGGCTCATTCCTGTGATCCCAGCACTTTGGGAGGCTGAGGCAGGCAGATCACTTGAGGTCAGAAGTTCAAGACCAGCCTGTCCAACATGGCAAAACACCTGTCTCTACTAAAAATACAAAAATGTTGGGCATAGTGGTGTATGTCTGTAATCCCAGCTACTCAAAAGACTGAAGCAGGAGAATCACTTGAACCCAGGAGGCGGAGATTGCAGTGAGCCGAGATCCCGCCACTGCGCTTCAGCATGGGTGACAGAGAGAGACTCCGTCTCAAAAAAAAGGAAAAGAAAAACATATGAACCTCATATAAAGCTAAAAACAGTTCATGCTCCCACCAGCCACATTGAAAAGACCTCATAATACATGGACATTGAGATACTATGGATGTATGTCTCCTCCAAATCTCATGTTGAAATGTAATCTCCAAGGTTGGAGGTGCAGCCTGATGGGAGGTGTTAGGGTCATCAGGACAGATCCTCCATGAATAGTTTGTTGCCATTATCGCGTGAATGAGTAAGTACTAACTCTGTGAGCTCACATGAGATCTGTTTGTTTTTAAAAGTCTGTAGCTTCTCTCTGTCTTGCTCTCTCTCTCTCACCTTGGGATACATCAGCTCCCACTTTGCCTTCCAACATGATTGTAAGCTTCTTGAAGCCCTCACCAGGAGCAGATGCTGGTACCATGCTCCTTGTACAGCCTGCAGAACCGTGAGCCAAAATAAACATATTTTATTTATTAATTACCCAGCCTCAGGTATTCCTTTATAGAAATGGCAACAGACTAGCACAGACACTGAGCAAAAGGGTCTCACTAAGTAGTGGAACTAAATTATTCCTAGCACACACTGCATCACTCACAAAGCTGAAAAGCAAGCCTTGTTAACTGATTTCAAGTAACCTAACTGTGTACCAGACACATCACGATATTACTTAAAGAAGTAAAACAAAATCTAGAACCCAACATCATAAAATTCACAATGCTCATCATCCAATAAAAAATTACAGGCCTTATAAAACATTACTGAAAGAAATCAAATACCTAAATAAATAAAAAGAAATCTGTATCCACAGATTGGAAGAGTTACTATTGTTAAGATGGCAGTACTCACCAAAATGGATCTATAGATTGAATTCGATGCCTATCAAAATCCAAGAGCCTTTATTTGAGAAGTGAAAAATCGGATCCACAAATTTATATAACATTAAAAGGAACCCCAAATAGCCAAAACTATCTTGAAAAATAACAAAGCTGGAAGACTTACACTCTCTAATTTCAAATTTTACCACTAAGTTACAGTAATCAAAACAATGTGGTGCTGTTATAAGGACAAACATATAGATCAATTGAAAAGAAATCAAAGTCTAGAAATAAACACATGCATTTATGATCAACTGAGTTTGAACCACAGTTCCAAGACCATTTAATGTAAAAGCAATAATCTCTTCAACAAAAGGCATTTCAAAAACTTGATATCCATGTGCAAAAGATTCTTATCTCACACTATATACAAAAAATTAGCTCAAAATAGATCAAAGTCCCAAATATAAAAACTAGAACTACGGAACTCTTAGAAGAAAACACAAAAGTAACATTTCATGGCCTTTGGCAATAATTTGTTAGATATGACACCAAAAACACAAGTAACAAAACAAGAAATAAATTAATTAAATGTCATCAAAATTGAAAATTTTTTTGTGTATCAAAGAACACTATCAAGAAAGTGAAAAGATCCAGAGTCTGAAGAAAACATTTGTAAATCATATCTAAGTAGGGTTTACTACCCATAATGTATAAAGAACTCATACAACCTAACAATTTCTTAAAAAGCCATTTTTTAAAGTTTATAAAATTTATAAAACTAAGCATGTAGCTTACTATTTTCTTAGTAATCTTTATATATTAAGGCACATTTGCATTTTTTAATTATACTTTAAGTTCTGGGATACATGTGCAGAATGTGCAGGTTTGTTACACAGGTATACATGTGAAATGGTGGTTTGCTGCACCCATCAACTCATCATCTACAGTAAGTATTTCTCCTAATGCTATCCCTCCTCTAGGCTCCCACCCCACAACAGACTGAGTGTGTGATGTTCCCCACCCTGTGTCCATGTGTTCTCATTATTCCACTCCCACGTATGAGTGAGAATATGCAGTGTTTGGTTTTCTGTTCCTGTGTTAGTTTGCTGAGAATGCTGGTTTCCAGCTTCATCCATGTCCCTGCAAAGGACATGAACTCATCCTTTTTTATGGCTACATAGTATTCCATGGTGTGTATGTGCCACATTTTCTTTATTCAGTCTGTCATTGATGAGCATTTGGGTTGGTTCCAAGTCTTTGCTATTGTAAACAGTGCCACAGTAAACATACATGTGCATGTGTCTTTATAGCAGAATGATTTACAATCCTTTGGGAATACACTCAGTAATGAGATTGCTGGGTCAAATGGTATTTCTGGTTTTTGATCCTTGAGGCATCACCACAGTATCTTCCACAATGGTTGAACTAATTTGTACTCCCACTAGCAGCGTAAAAGCATTCCTATTTCCCCACATCCACTCCAGCATCTGTTGTTTCCTGACTTTTTAATGATCATCATTCTATCTGGCGTGAGACGGTATTTTTTTCCATTGTGGTTTTGATTTGCATTTCTCTAATGACCAGCGATGGTGAGCTTTTTTTCATATGTTTGTTTAGAAACCAATTTTTAAATGACCAAAAGGCTTAACTAGTCATTTCCCAAAAAAAAGCATAAATGGCCAGCAAGCCCATGAAAAGACACTCAAAATCATTATTCATTAGGAAAATATGAATCAAAATCACAACTAAAAACTCACTAAAATAGAAATTAGAACACTCAATACATTGCTGGTAGGAATATAAGATGTGCACACACTGTGGAAAACAATTTGGCACTTCCTCAAAAAGTTAAATGGGAAATACCATATGACCCAACAATTATACTCCTAAGTATCTTCCTAAAGAAAACAGTTGCTCAAACATAAACATATACACAAATATTCATAGCAGCACTATTCACAATAACTAAAGGGTAGAAGAATGCCTGTTGATAGCTGAATAGATAAGCAAATTGAGGTATAGCTACACAATGAAATATTATTCAAATTGAGGTATAGCTACACAACGAAATGTTATAATATACTGTATTATACATTAGAAAGAAAGTACTGAATAATGATAAAAAATGGATAAACCTAGAAAACTTATTAAGCAAAGGAAGCTAAAAACAAAGGCCACATATCACATGATTCCATTTATATGAAATATCTAGAATAGATAATTCCATAGAGACAGATAAATTATTATTGCCCTGGGATTGAGGGTAGGAGAAATGGAGAGTGACTACTTAAAAAGTAGTTTTGGGTTTTGTCTTGTTTTATTTTGTTTTCTGGAGACAGGGTCTTGCTCTGTGACCCAGGCTGGAGTGCAGTGGCATTATCACAGTTCACTGAAGCCTTAATCTCCTGGGCTCAACAATCCTCCCATCTCATCCTCCAAAGTATCTGAGATCATAGGCATGAGCTACAATGCCTGGATAATTTTTTAATATTTTTATAGCGAAGGCATCTCACTTGTTGATTAGACTGGTCTCAAACTTCTGGACTCAAGCAATCCTTCTACCTTGGCTTCACAAAGTGCTGGGATTACAAATGTGAGCCACCACACCCAGGAAAAAAGTGGTTTTATTTTTGGATTGATGAAATGACCTGGAACTGGATAGTGGTAGTGGTTGCACAACATTATAAATGTTCTAAATATCACTCAATTGTGCATTTAAATTTGCTGAAGTCGTGAGTTTATGTTATGTGAATATTACCACAATAATTTTTTAAAACTTTTTTTAATGTACAGGCTTGCAAGGAAGCAGAAAAATACTACCCATGACAAGGAGAAAAATCAATCAATAAAAACAGACCCAGAAATGATTAAATTAGCAAGTATGATGTTAAAACAGCTGTTAAAATGTACTCCATGTCTTGAAGAATGCAAAGGAAAGGAAATCAGCATGTCAAAGGGATATCTGCACCCCCACATTTACTGCAGCACTATTCACAATAGCAAAGCTATGGAACCAACCTAAGTGTCCATCAATGGATGAAAAGATAAAGAAATATATATGCAAACATACATATATGTATGTATGTATAGGGGGACACACACACACACACACAATGGAATACTATTCAGCCATTTAAAAAAGAATGAAATCATGTCATTTGTTGCAACACAGATAGAACTAGAGGTCATTATGTTAAGTGAAATAGGTAGGCCAGGCACAGAAAGGCTCATATGTGAGAGCTGCAAGAGTTGATCATGAGAATGTCGAACAGAGGTAAGGAAGAATGTCAACCAGAGGTTAGGAAGAATTGGAGGGTGCAGTGGCACAATCTCAGATCACTGCCACCTCCACCTCCTGGGATCAAACAATTCGCCTGCCACAGCCTCCAGAGTAGCTGGGACTACAGGCACATGCAACCATGCTCAGCTAATTTTTTTATTTTTTGTAGAGATGGGGTTTCACCATGTTGGCTAGGATGGTCTTGATCTCTTCACCTTGTGATCCGCCCACCTTGGTTTCCCAAAGTGCTAGGATTACAGGCATGAGCCACTGCACTTGGCCTAATTTTTGTATTTTTTTAATAGAGACGAGTTTCACCATGTTGGCCAGGCTGGTCTTGAACTCCTGACTTCAGGTGATCTGCCCACCTTGGACTCCCAAAGTGCTGGGATTACAGGCATGAGCCACCATCCCCAGCCTGAAAAATTTATTCAAAAACAAAATTAATCAAATAAAATATTTTATGCATGTCTTAGATTAACAAGTCAAGGGGTATTCTTGACCATTTTTAACAAAATTTATAGTGTACATCTTTCTTACACATCTATCAGATACATTTTCTATTTTCCCAATTTTGTATATTTTATTGAAACCTGAATATTGTATATTGTATACAGAGAATCATTACAGTAATGCCTAATATTTTTTCCAACATTCTAAGCATTAACATATATGGCCCCCCAAAAATTAGTACTTTTTGACAAATCATAAAGTAAAACACAGAGGTTAAGTGTTGCTTTAAAAAAAACTCTCTGAATCATAAAAAATCCACTGAGCTACAGTCAAAACAGGAAAATACATGCTGCATAGCTGACATTTTACAAATAAAGTCCACTATAAAAACTTAAATGTGCGAAGCAAATTCTCCAGACTGAAAGTAAGATGTATGTAATTACCAAAGGTCACTCTCATTTCCCCCCTCCCAAATAACATGTGCAATCACAATATATTTCACTCCATGGCTTAATGTAGAAGGTTTTTTTTTGCTTTTTTTTTTTGGAAAAAAAAATTTATTTATACTTTAAGGGTCTATTAGTTTATACTTTAGAGTCTATTTATTTACACTTTAAGGGTCTATTTATTTATACTTTAAAGGTCTATTTATACTTTAAGGGTCTATACTTTAATTTATTTATACTTGGAACTTATTTATACTTTAAGGGTCTATTAGTCTGGGAAAAAGAATAAGATGAGCCAAACGTTTATTGCATCCAGCAACAATTAGAGCCTTCCACAAATAAGAGTGATTTTTCTAAACACTAGTAACAAGATATTGCTACCCATTACACTTAATAAAGAAATGTGTACTTTAAATTGTCCAATCCTGGGAGTTACAGAAGTGAGGTTCAGGTCTCCAAGCATTATAGAGGTCTGAAATTTTTTATTTTTCTTTTTTACTAAAAAATTTATATAACATTTCTAAAAGTTATCAAAGAAGATCTAAAAGGTTAGAATGGGATTTTCTGTGCCATAAACAATTACAGCCTTTCTCTAGGCTGGCACTTCTAAGTAAGGTTGATTTGGTAAAATTACAGAAGTCTGACACAGTTGGAGAGCCAGGAAAATTGAAATGGCATTGTACAATACCTATCTTGAAGTGAGGAAGAATCTCTCATAGATATGAAATTATTTGGTAAATAACATTAGGGGAACATGGAAATCATTTTTATACAATGATAATTATTGCATTGTATAATAAAAAGAATTATTGATTATCAATGTCAACTAAAGAATTGAAACATGGACTTTAAACCCAAGAATTTATCATCTAAAAAAAATTTTTTTTAGAACTTCCTCCTAGTAACACAAGACAAGTGAGCAAAAAAATTGGGGCTTAGCCTAGGAGGTTCTTGGCTTTGCCTAGGAAAAAATTAAAGGCACATCAATGGTGTTAGATAGCAACCTTTTACTGAATGGTACTGCTCCTTGTGGAGCAGGTCAACTCACAGGCTGTGCACCTAAAGTCAGCAAAGTATGGCTCGTTGGGAACTTTATTTATACTCATGTATATCCACTTTCAATTATATGCAAATTAAGGGGCAGGCTAATGTGAATTGATAGGCAGGTTAATTAGAACTTTCTAGGAAAGGGGCAGTAACTTCCAGGACATTGCCATGTGAAAGAGTGGTGACTTCAAGGTTGTTGCCATAGCACTTGTAAACTGTCATGGGGCTGGTGGAAGTGTCCTATGCTAATGAACAATGAGAGCAGCCAGGGATCACTTTTGTCACCATCTGCTGATTTTGGCCAGTTTTTTTTAACTTTATTCTGTCTGGACCTGATGTATATAAATGGCTACAAATATAGCATCCTTCTCTCCCTGTGGAGACTATACTTTTAAAGAAGCATTGATCCTAGGACCATCTAACATAGATTAGTGCTCCTAACTCCAAACAGAACCAGGATAAAATTAACAATAAATAAAATGACAAGAAATGCATAAAGATTGGACAGATGAGTTTCATTGCTGAATTATGGACTCTATTATTCAGGTCCTATGCCAGTCCTAAATTTCAACACCATTTCATCAGCAGCCGTGTCTAAAAGATAAAAAATAGGCCACTTTCTGCTAATGGACTAACCAGTGAATGGCCTTGACTCTTAAATAGCACATATATGTTACAGAATATTTGAAGTGTCTTAGGATGGCCAACATAGTTTAGGATGTGTAGGCCCTACTACGAGGTAGTACTCAGTTGATTCAAATGGAGAATTGGTCTTAGAGAGCTGTAGTTTCAAAAGAAAATACAATAAATATGGTAATAGTCATTCATCAAAGCTTTCCTTGAAACATTATATGCAACTTGAGTCTTGTTATTCCCAATACTACTCAACAAAAATGAGCAGGAAGAAAAAGAATTGAGTCACTGTGAACTAATAACAAAAGTGCTTAAAAACCTTCAATAACAGGTTTCTCAAAGTTATACCATGTTCATGCTCAGTAGAAAGATCATATTTCTGTTTATTAGTCTGGGAGAGCAATGTATCAGCCAAAACAATCACAACAGAATGACGTGGAATTTATCACTTTGTCCAATCAACTTGGACAAAGTTTTTTCTCCTTTTTTTCTTCTCTCCCATCCTATCTTCCTTTACTCTTACAATAACTGCCATATTACCACTATGTGTCAGGCACAATATTGCATACGGTCAGAACAGTTAAAAAGACATAGTCCCTGCCTTCATGTTGCTCACATTTGATTTTATTCCAAAAGCAGCAATTGTGGCAGCTAATTATACAGTGTTTCATCCAAGTCTTTATAATGATCTCCCAAAAGTTACCCAAAACGTTCCTTACTCTCTTAACAATCAAACTGTAAACAAATGTGAAGGATTTCTGAAAAGATGAAGCAATCATAAACATATTAACTTCCCTTTGTTCTTCTGCTATTTCTCATAAACTATTAGAATTAAAATTAAATATTTCAAGAAAGAAGTCAGTCTGAACTGTTCCAATAAATCCTATGTGTGATAAAAACAGGAAAGGGGAAAGAGAGAGGAGAAAAGAAAAAAAAAACTTTATACCTGCCAGAAGTCAGCACTTGTGTGACCTCTTACAAATCAGTTGTTTTGCATGTAGTGATAAAATGACAGGGGAAAAAGTAATTATAATTAGGTATGTATTTTGATTCCTCTCTCCATAGTATCAGTGTTGAATGTCATATGATTTTGGCAAAAGATAAGGTCATTGACTGCTTAAAAGATGTACAGGACTACTTCTCTAAATGTTTCACATAGAACTATCCAAAAAATTAAAAACATCTCAATTTCAATCACATACTAGCCAGCAGGACAATTTGCAAAATTGACAGCCAAAAATAAATAGATAAACAAGCAAACAGAATCTGTGGCCTCAATAACATTAAAAAATCCAACAGTCTGAAGTAAGAAAGAATTTTTAACTTATACATTAAAAACTTGACAATGCTATGAAAACTTATTAAATCATTCAGTGGTGTATAATTAGTGAATCTAAATTACTACTAATTAGCTGATCATCTAACAACATAACTACAATTATTTCTTTTTTTAAACTATTTTTGCTCAGATGTGATCAGTATTTACGTGCTTCTTAAATAAAATATATTATCATTATTATTACATATAATGTCTTTTTTAAACTTTATTGATATATAACAGTTGCATATATTTTGGGGGTACATGTGATATTTTGATACCTGTATATAACGTGTAATGATCACATCAGGGTACTTCAAACATTTATTTTTTTCTTTGTGTTGTGAAGATTACAAATCTTCTTTTCTTGCTATTTTGAAATACACAATAAATTATTTTTAACTGTAATTTTCCTACTACACTATTGAATACAAAAATATAGTTAGATAGAAAGAATACATATAAAGTCTTAGACACATAAACATTTTTATCAGAGAATTCCATCCACCAAAGTTAAATCACTGAAAAAGAAGTAGAGATATAATGAATATATTAATAAGCAGAAGTGCCTTCCACCATGTGCCCTTGACTAGTTAGCTAAATATGAGTAAATTCCTATTTACCAATAATCCAATAATATGCTTTGTTAAATCTGCACCCAAATAATTCTTTTCATATAAATATTTCTCCTCAAGATTCTGATTGACATCTTGTTTGGAAAAACTGACATACCACTTCTGGGTTTCTTATATTTTTATTTTTATGTAAAAGAAAAATAATTAAAACTTTATGCTTAATTTAAAATGAAGACTTACTCAAAAGAATGCCATAGCTCTTAATCATATTCTAGAGTAACTCATATCTCAAGCATCTAACAAAAATCCTTAAATAAATAAATAATCATCACTAGATACAGACTATCTAGTAACATGTTCAAGTTGCTGGAATGGCTGGGGATATAACTCAGTCATAATTATTAGAAATTCATTACAGCCATAGCCTACAAATGAGAAATAAAGCAAGTCAAAGACACTGATATTCCACATCCCCAAACAAACCACACGCTCAGTAAAATCTGAATAAAATAAATGGAAATATGGCTTAAAGCTATAATAAATGATTATATGCTCTTAAAACTACCTGCAATGCTAATCTAACTCATTTTTATCTCAGAAAACATTGCATTTTCCATACTTCCTCCCACAAATATAAAAGTGCTTCAACTTCATCCCTTGGCCCAAATGTTCAAATATAATCAAAAGATAACTGTAGCATCCTTTTTACAGAAATAGCTCAAATATAACCACAGAATCACATGCAGAAGAGAGCATTAAAACATTAGTTTTTAATCTAAGACAAATACCTGTAACATTTTCTATGTTCATTAAAATATTTAACATTTAGATAGATGAATACCCAGCATCAAGCCATGTAGTATGGCTTTGCTTTCAGCAAATAACATTTTGTAATCATAAATTTACTTTCATCCAAATTGCTGCTAATATTTAAAGATTATTGTTCTTGTACTTTGTTTTATTGCTTTTCGCATATAATAAAAAGCATGGAATGTTAATTCATAAAATACAGAAGGCATAAATTTTATTCTGTAGACCAATAACATAACGATTCATAGCCCAGTTCATAGGTCTTAGTTGATAATACCTTGGAGATCAAGTTAAGTAGCTTCAGAAACGCTGACTTTAACTATACTCTACCTTTTCTTTATTCTTACATACCACAACTTGATTGCTATACATAGTTTTCCTTTTTCAATGACAGGTAAATGTCTTCCAAACTTCAGAAGCCCATGACTTCTGATGGCATTTTCAAAATGTAGTGTTTCCTTTTAGTCTTATTAAATATTTTGATCACAACTACTGAATATTAAAAGCTACAGTTTCTCATAAAATTTCATCTTTCCACTCCAACTTCACTCAAATACTGGAAAATGTCATCAAGCATGTCAAAGTCTCCTGAGTATAATTAATAATTATGTATATGTGTTCACATGAAATGTAAAGATGGACAAAGTAAGGTTATAAACTTTTCCATATGGCATCTGTATTGCATTTTACAAATTTCTGAAATGCTTATTCTTCTCCAGCTTATCCCTAGCTCTTTCTTCTCCCTATCTCACACCCTAAACTCTCCTCTGGAAAATGTGCTTCACATTAAATGTATCCACTAAATTCATTCCCACATTCAGCTTTTTTCTTAACTATACACCACCCTCTGAAATGTCCTCCCTGGCTAGCCCCAGCTTGTCAACTTACCTTTCTTTTGTGAAGCTTCTTCTGATTTAATTAACATAATGCTGGCAATCTCCAATGAGAGTTAATCTAAACATAGAATTCCATGACTCTTTTGTTTACCATTGTGTAATTACTTCTTTGCTTATATAGAATATTCCTAGGTATCTATTTCTAATATCCATATTTCTCACCTGAAACTGTTACCTTTATATATTATATAATATTAACAACATTGTTATTCTTCATTATTGTTGTAAATGATAATATCAATAACATTCTTATAATCATTATTAGCTCCTACAAGTCTATGGAAGTACTTTGTGTATTAGGTAGCCCAAGAACTGTTCCTTTTTCAGATCAAATTGTCACCTTATTGGGGTGATAAAGCCATTTGATAAGCCCTTTCATTATACAGCTACAACATAATGACTTATAAAGGCCAACTTAGTCATGTGATTAGCTCAGTCTACTAAAGAACCCCGTTAAGTTTCAGATGCTGGCTCTGTTCTTAAGAAGTCAAAACACAATTTCGAAAATTAGCCAAACATCCAAATTATTTGAGCTCTACAATTTTTCCAACTATCAAGAACTTCTGCATGTATCTCTGACTTAACTAGATGTTTTGACATCACGTAAATGGCCTCTGAAACTAAAGCAGGAAGAGATATTCTGGAAGAACATTTTCCTGAATAGTGGTCACAGTAGGAGTGGGATAGCTCTATAAACTCTGATTGCTGCCAAAATCTTTAAGATATTTAAGTAATGTATTTTCAACTCTCCAACTCCCTGCCTTCATAAACCAATTGTTCTGGGATTCACCTGGAAAACTTCCTTGATACCACCTGGAAAGCTTTAAGCTTTCAATCTGCTACATATTCTCCAGAAAGACATTCTACCTCTTTCTCTGCCCAGTCTTCAAGGGAGGACAAGAATTACCCTCATACTATTCAAGTTCTGCTGACCAGGGTCTAAGTAGAAAAGATTATTTACAAAGAACAAAGCTATTCACTATGAACTACAATCACTGCTCTGCAACCAAGAATTTACTCAGGTGCATACATCCCTTTGAGAACTTTTACCCAAAGCAGAAACTTAACTTCTTTCTCAATACTTCCAACATTCTAAATATAAAGGAGTTGTATTCTAGTAAGCTGAGAAGGCAAGGTTAAGACCCTTGTTTTTCAACTTTGGTTAGACCAATGCTCTAGTCCAAGGATTGAATGAACTAGTTATGAAACCTAACCTTTATGGGCAAACTAGCCTGTTCAGCGGTACAGTAAGTATACCCTCCTCTGATTTTCCATTTGGAGGGACGATTTAAGAAATAAGAATTCTCAGCTAAATAGCATCTTTTTCTTTCAAAGTAAAAAACAAAGCCCCTCTCCCAGTGCTTACATTTGCAATACATCTGTAAAAAGTGATTTTTTAGCATCAGAAAGCATTTTAATTGTAGTAAACTGAACAATGCAGAAATTGTTTGAAGAGAAGATTAAATTTAATGAAATTCACAAACAACCCCTTTTAGAAAGTAACAACAATTTTTTGAACATTAAAGAGAAGCTCATTATATCAAGACAACTCCACTGTAAAAAGCAGTCTGACTTCAATCACTGTATATCTTCATGTTAATGAACTTGCTGTATAAAGCAGGGAGCGAACAGAAAAAGTAATAGGAACACTGACTTAATGCATATTTGCTGGGAAAAAAATCTCCTTTAATCAATAAAATACCTTTTCACTAGTATCATAATAGTATCTGAAACTCTTTCAAACTACACAAAAGGAAGATGATACTTGAAAGTTTCTTTAAGACATTACACAGCTCGCACTTTCTTGCAGTATTCACATGCTGTCAGCATCACAGTTCCAAAGACTTTCAAGTTTCAACAGACAGATACAGGTTAGTACAAAGTCTTTGTCATAAAAATTTCGTTGCTGCCCCCTGATCAAACATAGACAAATCTGAAACTGAAAAATGAGAACCAATCAGTGACCTCTGATTAGAAACACAAGCCTAGGTTTTAATAAAATGCCTCATTCATTGTTTTTTGGTGCCAACAAGAAAGGTGTGTTATAGACTGAAAAAAAGCAGTCAATACACCATTTACATCTGTACAATTATTTCCATTATTCACCCTTGGAATTTGTGATTGTAGCAAGTAAGACATATGTGTCTTAAACTAGCAAACACAACATAAAAATGCAGCTTTCTACCTTTAAAATAAATAAATGACTTTGCCTTTACCCCCTTCCTCTCATTTTCTTGCTACTGGCTTATTAATTGTATTGTACTAGTCTTTCCAAAGCTGTAATTTGCACAATATTTATTTGTTGCTATTTCTTAGAGCCTAAGGAACATTGGCAATATTCACTTTTGAACCCCTGATTTCCCTAGCATATTAATGCACTATTCAAATGCATATCTGTAAAGCCCATTTTAATTAAACCAAATGCTTTAAATTTTGGTTTATTTCATTTTGCCATTTTGGGGAAAGTCAAGAAAAAAAAGAGTGCCAGACTACAACCATAGTTAGCACATTTTGATGCCTAATGTCAGACTACCCTTAAAAGCAATGGCTCAAGAAAATGCAAGTCAAGTCCAATTTTTATGAATTAGATGCTGGGAATGAAAGAAAGGGTGGAGATGTTTTCAAAGCCAATCCATTCATAAATGTTATGGTGAATTCATACAAAAAAAACTGTTAACCCCAGTTAAAACTGGAAGCTACAATGGTTAGGGACCTGCAAGCTCTACAGTACATGCTTTAGTGATCTCTATAAGCCATGACACTAAAATATTCTAACTCTTACTCTAAGACTAAAGGGCTTCAGATATAATTGCTGGTGTTACTGCTAGCACCTAGCATTGTGCCTAAAATGTAGCAGGTGCCTTGTTTTACATACAAATATGTAAATATATATATGTAAATGTATACCTAAATAAAATGAATAATGAAGTGTAAGACTATAACTTTGCCATGACAAAAGTGGACTAAGAATTGGAAATGCAATCTGAGGAAACAATCTACCTACAACTCAAACTGGAAGGAAGGAAAGTAAGAAAGAAGGAAGAAATGCCATTACTTCATTCCTTTTTATGGCTGAGTAGTATTCCGTGGTATTTATATAAATGAAGTAACTCAGGAATGGAAAACCAAGTATCATACGTTCTCACTTTTAAGTGTGAGGTAAGCTATAAGGATGCAAAGGCATAAGAATTATATAATGGTCTTTGGGGCCTTGGGGAAAATATGGGAGTGAGGTGAAAAATAAAAGACCACACATTGGATACAGTGTACACTGCTCGGATGAAGGGTGCACCAAAGTCTCAGAAATCACTACTCAAGAACTTATCCATGTAACCAAAACCACCTGTTCCCCTAAAAATTACTGAAATATTTTTTTAAAAGAAGAAGGAATAAAGAAAGGCAGAAATAATAGAGAGGAATAAGAAAGGGAATAAGACAAGGAGGAAGAGAGGATAAATCATGTACAAAATCATGCTGTCTGTACTACAACTAAGTATTGCTATCTACCCTCCATCAACCACTGCCTCTGAGCACCACAGTGGGCTCAGTAGCCTGGACTTCTCCTTTGAATGACCACCGCTATACTGTTTCACCTACTGTAAATAAATAGTCACACACACAAACCCAGACACTTCCTAAGACATGATTGCAAGAATTTAGTTTAGGCAAACAGAAGACTCGTGACTTCATTCAGTTGCCAAATGAATTGACCCAAAAAACTCAAGGCTCATGAGGGCAGGGACTTCCCCTATCTCATACATGATTATATCCCCTGACTTAGATCAATGCCTGACTAGAACAATAGATATTTAACAAAAATTGCTCTAAAATTGAAATTGTCAACATT
Source organism: Sapajus apella (assembly GCF_009761245.1). NCBI lineage: Eukaryota > Metazoa > Chordata > Mammalia > Primates > Cebidae > Sapajus > Sapajus apella. Next base: position 11,737,829 of record NW_022436987.1, read on the forward strand.
AATATTTTCAAGTCCCTGGACAGATTATAATTTATGGCAGCAGTTTTCAATGTATGGTCATGGAGCCTCCAGGGATTACCAAGACCCTTTCAGGGGTCTAATTTTTTCATAATAAGGATAATAATGTTATTTACTTTTTTTTAACAGACAGGGTCTCATTCTGTCACCCAGCTTGGAGTGCAGTGGCATGATCATAACTCAGTGTAATCTCAAACTCCCAGGCTCAAAAGATCCTCCCACCTCAGCCTCCCAAGGAGCTAGAACTACAGGTACACACCACCACACCTGGCTATTTTTTTTTTTTTTTTGATAGACAGAATCTTGCTGTGTTGCCCAGGCAGGTCTCTAAATCCCAACTTCAAACTATCCTCCTGCCTTGGCCTCTCTAAGTGTAAGGATTACAGGTATGAAACATGGTACCCAGCCCCTTATTTGCCTTTTTCACTCTCATTCTCAAAAGTACACAGTGGAGCTTTCCAGAGGTTATATAATAATATGATTCCTCTGAAGTCTAACATGTTCTTGTGTTTTAAAATTTCTAATATGAAGACTTCCAACTCTGGAAAGACAGAGCAGAAGTACTTTTCCCTATTCCTTCTCCAAAATACAACTAAAAACCCTGGACGTTGTATATAAGACAAACATAAAAGGACTCTAAAAGGTGGAAAGAAGACAGGCTGGCTATAAAACTCAGAACCGAGGAATGACACTGGCGAATTTCCTAGGATTTCTTTTTGCCTTGTGTATACCATACTTGGAGCTAAACAAGCCAGCAACCTAAAAACTCCAATACAGACAAAAACGTCCCCCAAAAAAGTTTGCTCTCTCTATCCCATGGACCAGGAAAGAGCAGCTTTTAATACAACAGGAAACTTAGACACTATCTGCTCTAACTCCAGCAAAACACTGCAGAAAAAATACTGTAGCTCCACTCTGACCCACTCAAACCTAGTGGCAAACCTAGAATTCCACTCTCTCATTGCTTTAATGAGGTACCCAATACCAACCCCTAGGGAAATGTCAAAGAAAAACCATGTAGTAATCTGGGCCTTTTACCCCTAGCAGCCAGTAATATCCCTACACCTGCACCTGCCCCTAGCCCCAGTTACCCTCCTACTTTCCCCCAGAGTGTTATCAAGTAATGCCTAGTGGCGAGTCAAAACTTTCATCATTGGCCAACAGTAATAAGGCCACCTCCACTAAGATGTCAGTGAAGACCACAAGGGGAGCTAGAACTCCCCATCCAGCAGTACAAGAAGTCCCACCACCCAGGGGGCCATCTAAACTTCCACATCCACCTAGCAGTAACAAAGTAGCAGTCTCCTTTTCCCTACTGAAGCAGTGTCAATGAAAGCTAGCTAAAACAGAAGGTTTACATAAGAACCAGACGAAAATATATGGATTTCAAGCAAAAATCACTGTCACACCAAGAACCAGAAAGATCTCAAATTAAATGAAAAGGACAATTAATAGATGCCAACACCAAGATGTTAGAATTATCTGACAAACATGTTAAAGCAACCATGACAAAAATACTTAAATGAACAATTATGAACACTCTTGAAACAAATAAAGGACATAGAAAGCCTCAGCAAAGAAACAGAAAACACAAAGAAGAACCAAATGAAAAAAATGTAAAACTGAAAACTAAAATAAAATTAAAAGTTCAATAGTAATTTTTAATTGCATTTTAGGTTTTGGGGTACATGTGAAGAACATGCAAGATTGTTGCATAGGTACACACATGGCAGTGTGATGTGCTGCCTTCCTCCCCATCACCTATATCTGGCATTTCTCCCCATGCTATCTCTCCCCAACTCCCCACCCCCCACTGTCCCCTTTTCTCCCCGACAGCCCCCAGTGTGTGATGCTCCCCTCCCTGTGTCCATGTGTCCTCATTGTTCAACACCCACCTATGAGTGAGAACATGTGGTGTTTGATTTTCTGCTCTTGTGTCAGTTTGCTGAGAATGATGGTTTCCAGGTTCATCCATGTCCCTACAAAGGACACGAACTCATTGTTTTTGATGGCTGCATAATATGCCATGGTGTATATGTGCCACATTTTCCCTGTCCAGTCTATCATCGATGGGCATTTGGGTTGGTTCCAGGTCTTTGCTATTGTAAACAGTGCCAATAGTAAATTTTTCTAATTAGCCGGATTTGGCTGGTGCATGCCTGTAGTTCTAGCTACTTGCGAGGCTAAGACATGGGGATTACTTAAGCCTAGGAGTTTAAAGAGGCAGTATGCTATGATCATACCAATGCATTCTAGCCTGGATGAAAGAGTGAGACCCTGTCTCTGTTTAAAACAAATGAACAAACAAACCTAGAAGCACAATAGAAGGGCTCAAATGTAGAATGCAAAGCACTAAATCAGTGAACCAGAAGATAGAACAATAGAATATGTCCAATCTAAATAACAGAGAGAAAACAGACTTCAAAAAAATGAACCAAATGTCAGGAATCTTTGAGACTATAGCAAGATATCTAATATTCATGTCTTCAGAGTCCTGGAGGACAGAAGAAAGAGAGTGACACTGAAAATGTACTCAAAGGAATAAAAGTTGAAAACATCCTAATTATAGTCACACACATACATAAATCTACAGTTAAGCAAATTCCAAGCAGGATAAATTCAAGGAAATTCATGCAAAGATATATCATATTAAACTTCTGAAAACTAAAAACAAAGAAAAAATTGTAAAAGCAGCCAGAGAAAAATGATACCTTACCTACAGGGGGAAAATAATTCAAATGACAGCAGATTTCTCATCAGAAATCATAGAAGCTAGAAAGAAGTGGCACAATATTTTCCAAATGCTGAAAGAAATGACTAGTCAACCCAAAATCCTATACCCAATGAAAATATCCTTAAGGAATGTAGGGGAAATCAAAACATTCTCAAATGAAGGAAAACTATGAGAGTTTATCACCAACAGACTCACCCTAAAACAATGACTAAAGGAAGTTCTCTAAACAGAAAGGACACAATAAAAGAAGAAATGTTGAAACATCAGGAAGGAAGAAAGAATAAGAGAGGCAAAATATGGTAGAATGAATAAATACAATAGGCTTTCCTTCTCCTCCTGAATTTTCTAAATTATGTTTGATGCTTAATACACACTGCCTAATGTGGTACTAAATGCATGAAGAGAAAACAGGTAAGACAATTACATTATAAACAGGAAAATTAATGGGATATAAAGGAAGGTAAGGTTCTTACACTTGATGCGAACTGGTAAAATGACTATTCCAATAGTCAAAAATTGATAGAACTGGACAGACAGAAAGAATACAGTAGAATTCAACAACCTGATCAACAGAATTTAATCAACATTTATAGAACACTCCATTCAACAACAGAATACACACTTTTAATGTGCCCCTAGAACATATACCAAGATAGATGACAAACTAGGCCATAAAACAAAACTCAATAAATTTTTAAAAACTGAAATCATACAGAGCATGTTCTCTGACCACATGGGATTAAACTAGAAAACAATAACAAAGATAGAACAATTTCCAAATCCTTGGAAACTAAGCAACACGCTTCTAAATAATCCATGAGTAAAAACAAAATTTCAACAGAAATTTTTTTTTAAATCCACTTCATTAAGTGAAAATGAAAATATATCAAAATTTCTGGGGCATGGCTAAAGCAGTGCTGAGAAAGACATTTATAACAGTAATGCATGCATGAGAAAAGAAGAAAAATCTTAAATCAATAATTTAAACTCCCATCTCTAGAACCCAGAAAAACAAGAGGGCAAAATTAGCCCAAAGCGAGCAGAAGGAAGAAAATGATAAAGAGCAAAAACCAATAAAATTGAAAACAGAAAAACAATAGAAAAAATAAAGCAAAAAAATTAGTTCTTTGAAATGATCAATAATATTGGCAAGCCTCTATTAAGATTGACGAAGAAAGAAAGAAAACACAAATTACCAATATCAGTAATGAAACCAGGGATATCATTAAAGACTGTGCAGACATAAAAAGAATAGTAAGTGAATATTATTAATAACTCTATGCATGTCATTTTGACAACTTAGATGAAATGGACCACTTGCTCAGAAAACAGAATTACTACAACTCACTCAACATGAAATGAAATGTGTAGTTTGAATAGCCAGATAGCTCTTAAGAAAATTGAATTGGCCGGGCGCGGTGGCTCACGCCTGTAATCCCAGCACTTTGGGAGGCCGAGGCGGGTGGATCACGAGGTCAAGAGATCGAGACCATCCTGGTCAACACGGTGAAACCCCGTCTCTACTAAAAATACAAAAAATTAGCTGGGCATGGTGGCGCGTGCCTGTAATCCCAGCTACTCAGGAGGCTGAGGCAGGAGAATTG